>NC_086447.1:338951959-339324056 GCF_028390025.1 Pseudophryne corroboree | reverse complement strand
TGTGCCCGGACGAGCATACACAATAAGGGAGGCATTTGAATCCCGGGTAAGACTCATACCAGCCACACCAATCACACCGTACAACTTGTGATCTAAACCAGTTAACAGTATGACAACAGAAAGGGCCTCTTAAAGATGGCTCCTTAACAATAACCCGAATTAGTTAACAATAACTATGTACAAGTATTGCAGATAATCCGCACTTGGGATGGGCGCCCAGCATCCACTACGGACTCCGAGAAATAGAATTATCGGTAAGTAAATTCTTATTTTCTCTATCGTCCTAAGTGGATGCTGGGGTTCCTGAAAGGACCATGGGGATTATACCAAAGCTCCCAAACGGCGGGAGAGTGCGGATGACTCTGCAGCACCGAATGAGAGAACTCCAGGTCCTCCTTTGCCAGGGTATCAAATTTGTAAAATTTTACAAACGTGTTCTCCCCCGACCACGTAGCTGCTCGGCAGAGTTGTAATGCCGAGACCCCTCGGGCAGCCGCCCAAGATGAGCCCACCTTCCTTGTGGAGTGGGCTTTTACAGTTTTAGGCTGTGGCAGGCCTGCCACAGAATGTGCAAGTTGAATTGTGTTACAAATCCAACGAGCAATCGACTGCTTAGAAGCAGGTGCGCCCAACTTGTTGGGTGCATACAATATAAACAGCGAGTCAGATTTTCTGACTCCAGCCGTCCTTGCAATGTATATTTTTAAGGCTCTGACAACGTCCAACAACTTGGAGTCCTCCAAGTCGCTAGTGGCCGCAGGCACCACAATAGGTTGGTTCAGATGAAATGCTGATACCACTTTAGGGAGAAAATGCGGACGAGTCCGCAGTTTCTGCCCTATCCGAATGGAAGATTAGATAAGGACTTTTATAAGATAAAGCCGCCAATTCAGATACTCTCCTGGCAGAGGCCAGGGCTAGTAACATAGTCACTTTCAATGTGAGATATTTCAAATCCACCTTTTTCAATGGTTCAAACCAATGGATTTGAGGAAATCTAAAACTACATTTAGATCCCACGGTGCCACCGGAGGCACCACAGGAGGCTGTATATGCAGTACTCCCTTGACAAAAGTCTGGACCTCAGGGACAGAGGCCAATTCTTTTTGGAAGAATATTGACAGGGCCGAAATTTGAACCTTAATGGATCCCAATTTGAGACCCATAGATAATCCTGATTGCAGGAAATGTAGGAAACGACCCAGTTGGAATTCCTCCGTCGGAACCCTCCGATCCTCGCACCACGCTACATATTTTCGCCAAATGCGGTGATAATGTTTCACGGTGACTTCCTTCCGTGCCTTAATCAAGGTAGGAATGACTTCTTCTGGAATGCCTTTCCCTTTTAGGATCTGGCGTTCAACCGCCATGCCGTCAAACGCAGCCGCGGTAAGTCTTGAAAAAGACAGGGACCCTGCTGTAGCAGGTCCCTTCTCAGAGGTAGAGGCCACGGTTCGTCCGTGAGCATCTCTTGAAGTTCCGGATACCAAGTCCTTCTCGGCCAATCCGGAACCACTAGTATTGTTCTTACTCTTCTTTGCCGTATGATCTTCAATACCTTTGGTATGAGCGGCAGAGGAGGAAACACATACACTGACTGGTACACCCCAAGGAGTTACCAGTGCGTCCACAGCTATTGCCTGTGGATCTCTTGACCTGGCGCAATATTTGTCCAGTTTCTTGTTGAGGCGAGACGCCATCATGTCTACAATTGGTCTTTCCCAACGGTCTATTAACATGTTGAAGACTTCTGGATGTAGACCCCACTCTCCCGGATGAAGATCGTGTCTGCTGAGGAAGTCTGCTTCCCAGTTGTCCACGCCCGGGATGAACACTGCTGACAGTGCTATCACGTGATTCTCCCGCCCAGCGAAGAATCTTGGCAGCTTCTGCCATTTGCACTCCTGCTTCTTGTGCCGCCCTGCCTGTTTACATGGGCGACCGCCGTGATGTTGTCCGACTGAATCAACACGGCTTTCCTTGCAGGAGAAGTTCCGCCTGGCTTAGAGCATTGTAGATTGCTCTTAGTTCCAGAATGTTTATGTGAAGAGACTTTTCCAGACTCGTCCATACTCCCTGGAAGTTTCTTCCTTGTGTGACTGCTCCCAGCCTCTCAGGCTGGCGTCCGTGGTCACCAGGATCCAATCCTGAATGCCGAATCTGCGGCCTTCTAATAGGTGAGCCTTCTGCAACCACCACAGAAGTGACACCCTTGTCTTTGGTGACAGGGTTATTCGCAGGTGCATCTGCAGATGCGACCCTGACCATTTGTCCAACAGATCCCTTTGGAATATTCTTGCATGGAATCTGCCGAATGGAATTGCTTCGTAAGAAGCCACCATTTTTCCCAGGACTCTTGTGCATTGATGTACTGACACTTTTCCTGGTTTTAGGAGGTTCCTGACCAGATCGGATAACTCCTTGGCTTTTTCCTCTGGAAGGAAAAACCTTTTTCTGAACCGTGTCCAGAATCATTCCTAGGAACAGCAGACGAGTTGTCGGGATTAAATGGGATTTTGGAATATTCAGAATCCACCCGTGTTGTCTTAGCACCTCTTGAGATAGTGCTAAAGCTGTCTCCAGCTGTTCTCTGGACCTTGCCCTTATTAGGAGATCGTCCAAGTATGGGATAACTAATACGCCTTTTCTTCCGAAGAAGAATCATCATCTCGGCCATTACCTTGGTAAAGACCCGAGGCGCCGTGGACAATCCGAACGGCAGCGTCTGAAACTGATAGTGACAGTTTTGAACAATGAACCTGAGGTACCCCTGGTGTGCGGGGTAAATCGGAACGTGTAGATACGCATCCTTGATGTCCAAGGATACCATAAAGTCCCCTTCTTCAGGTTCGCTATCACTGCTCTGAGTGACTCCATCTTGAACTTGAACTTTTTTATGTAGAGGTTCAAGGACTTCAGATTTAGAATAGGCCTTACCGAGCCATCCGCTTCGGTACCACAAATAGAGTGGAATAATACCCCTTTCCTTGTTGTAATAGGGGGTACTTTGACTATCACCTGCTGAGCGTACAGCTTGTGAATGGCTTCCAACACCCTCTCCCTTTTCGGAAGAGACGGTTGGTAAGGCAGACTTCAGGAAACGATGAGGAGGATCCGTCTCTAATTCAACCTGTACCCCTGAGATATTATCTGCAGGATCCAGGGGTCTACCTGCGAGTGAGCCCACTGCGCGCTGTAATTTTTGAGACGGCCCCCCACTGTCCCCGAGTCCGCTTGAGAGGCCCCAGCGTCATGCTGAGGTTTTTGCAGGAGCCGGGGAGGGCTTCTGTTCCTGGGAAGGAGCTGCCTGTTGGTGTCTCTTCCCTCTTCCTCTGCCTCGTGGCAGGTACGACAAGCCCCTTTGCTCTCTTATTTTTGTAGGAGCGAAAAGGCTGCGGTTGAAAGGTCGGTGCCTTTCTCTGTTGGGGAGTGACTTGAGGTAAAAAAGTGGATTTCCCGGCAGTAGCCGTGGCCACCAAGTCTGATAGACCAACTCCAAATAACTCCTCCCCTTTATACGGCAAAACCTCCATGTGACGTTTTGAATCCGCATCGCCTGTCCACTGTCGTGTCCATAAGGCTCTTCTGGCTGAAATGGACATAGCACTCACCCGAGATGCCAGTGTGCAAATATCCCTCTGTGCATCACGCATATAGATAAATGCATCCTTTATTTGTTCTAACGACAGTAAAACATTGTCCCTATCTAGGGTATCAATATTTTCAATCAGGGATTCTGACCAAACTACTCCAGCACTGCACATCCAGGCAGTTGCTATAGCTGGTCGTAGTATAACACCTGCATGTGTGTATATATTCTTTTGAATAACTTCCATCTTTCTATCTGATGGATCCTTAAGTGCGGCCGTCTCAGGAGAGGGTAACGCCACTTGTTTGGATAAGCGTGTGAGCGCCTTGTCCACCTTAGGGGGTGTTTCCCAGCGCGCCCTAACCTCTGGCGGGAAAGGGTATAATGCCAATAACTTTTTTGAAATTATCAACTTTTTATCAGGAGCAACCCACGCTTCATCACACACGTCATTTAATTCTTCTGATTCAGGAAAAACTGTTTGTAGTTTTTTCACACCATACATAATACCCTGTTTTACGGTATCTGTAGTATCAGTGTAACGTCTCCTTCATTGCCAAAATCATATAACGTGTGGCCCTACTGGAAAATACGTTTGAATTTCTACCGTCGTCACTGGAATCAGTGCCCGTGTCTGGGTCTGTGTCGACCGACTGAGGCAAAGGGCGTTTTACAGCCCCTGACGGTGTTTGAGGCGCCTGGACAGGCATTAATTGATTGTCCGGCCGCCTCATGTCCTCAACTGACTGTTTAAGGGAAGATAAACCATCACGTAATTCCACAAATAAAGGCATCCATTCTGGTGTCGACCCCCTGGGGGGTGACATCTGCATATTTGGCAATTGCTCCGCCTCCACACCAATATCGTCCTCATACATGTCGACACCACGTACCGACACACACCGCAAACTCACAGGGAATGCTCTAATGAAGACAGGACCCACTAGCCCTTTTGGGGAGACAGAGGGAGAGTCTGCCAGCACACACCACAAAGCGCTATATATACAAGGGATATCCTTATATTAAGTGCTCCCTTATAGCTGCTTTAATATATATATATATAGCCATTAATGTGCCCCCCCTCTCTGTTTTACCCTGTTTCTGTAGTGCAGTGCAGGGGAGAGACCTGGGAGCCGTTCTGACCAGCGGAGCTGTGACAGAAAATGGCGCCGTGTGCTGAGGAGATAGGCCCCGCCCCTTTTTCGGCGGGTTCTTCTCCCGCTATATTTCCAGTCAGGCAGGGGTTAAATATCTCCATATAGCCCCTATGGGCTATATGTGAGGTATTTTTAGCCTTGTATAAGGTTTATATTTGCCTCTCAGAGCGCCCCCCCCCAGCGCTCTGCACCCTCAGTGACTGCCCAGTGAAGTGTGCTGAGAGGAAAATGGCGCACAGCTGCAGTGCTGTGCGCTACCTTATGAAGACTGAGGAGTCTTCAGCCGCCGGTTTCCCGGACCTCTTCACGCTTCAGCATCTGCAAGGGGGTCGGCGGCGCGGCTCCGGGACCGGACTCCACGGCTGGGCCTGTGTTCGATCCCTCTGGAGCTAATGGTGTCCAGTAGCCAAGCAGCAAATCCACTCTGCATGCAGGTGAGTTTACTACTTTCCCCCTAAGTCCCACGTTGCAGTGATCCTGTTGCCAGCAGGACTCACTGTAAAGAAAAAAACCTAAACTAAACTTTCTCTAAGCAGCTCTTTAGGAGAGCCACCTAGATTGCACCCTTCTCGTTCGGGCACAAAATCTAACTGGAGTCTGGAGGAGGGTCATAGGGGGAGGAGCCAGTGCACACCACCTGACCTAGTAAAGCTTTACTTTTTTGTGCCCTGTCTCCTGCGGAGCCGCTATTCCCCATGGTCCTTTCAGGAACCCCAGCATCCACTTAGGACGATAGAGAAAATACGGTGCTTTCTTAGGCTGTGAGGGAACATGGGGCAAAAATGCTGACTTCCCAGCTGTTGCTGTGGAAACCAGGTGTGAGAGACCATCCCCGAATAACTCCTCACCCTTATAAGGCAAAACTTCCATGTGCCTTTTAGAATCTGCATCCCCTGTCCACTGCCGAGTCCATAAGCCTCTCCTGGCAGAAATGGACATTGCACTTATTTTAGATGTCAGCCGGCAAATATCCCTCTGTGCATCTCTCATGTATAAGACTGCATCTTTTATATGCTCTATGGTTAGCAATATAGTGTCCCTGTCACATCCATGCTGAAGCAATAGCTGGTCTCAGTATAGTACCTGAGTGTGTATATACACTTCAGGATAGCCTCCTGCTTTCTATCAGCAGGCTCCTTTAGGGCGGCCGTATCCGGAGACGGTAGTGCCACCTTCTTTGACAAGCATGTGAGCGCTTTATCCACCCTAGGGGGTGTCTCCCAACGTGACCTATCCTCTGGCGGGAAAGGGTACGCCATTAGTAACCTTTTAGAAATTACCAATTTTTTATCGAGGGAAGCCCACGCTACTTCACACACTTCATTTAATTCTTCAGAAGGGGGAAAAACCACTGGTAGTTTTTTCTCCCCAAACATAATACCCTTTTTTGTGGTACCTGGGGTTACATCAGAAATGTGTAAAACATTTTTCATTGCCTCAATCATGTAACGTGTGGCCCTATTGGACATTACATTAGTCTCTTCGTCGTTGACACTGGTATCAGTATCCGTGTCGACATCTGTGTCTGCCATCTGAGGTAGCGGGCGTTTTAGAGCCCCTGATGGCCTTTGAGACGCCTGGGCAGGCACGAGCTGAGAAGCCGGCTGTCCCGCATTTGGCATGTCGTCAAATTTTTTATGTAAGGAGTCGACACTTTCACGTAATTCCTTTCATAAGTCCATCCACTCAGGTGTCCGCCCCTCAGGGGGTGACATCACATTTATAGGCATCTGCTCCGCCTCCACATAAGTCTCCTCATCAAACATGTCGACACAGCCGTACCGACACACCGCACACACACAGGGAATGCTCTGACAAAGGACAGGACCCCACAAAGCCCTTTTGAGGAGACAGAGAGAGAGTATGCCAGCACACACCAGAGCGCTATATAATACAGGGACTAACTGAATTATATCCCCTTATAGCTGCTTATATATATATATATATATATATATATATATATATATATATATATATATATATATATATATATATATATTGATATACTGCGCCTAAATATAGTGCCCCCCCCTCTCTTTTTTTACCCTTCTGTAGCTGTAGACTGCAGGGGAGAGTCAGGGAGCTTCCTTCCAGCGGAGCTGTGAGGGAGAAATGGCGCCAGTGTGCTGAGGGAGGTAGCCCCGCCCCTTTTTTGGCGGACTTCTCCCGCGTTTTTATAACTCTGGCAGGGGTATTAATTTACACCTATATAGCCTCTGGGACTATATATGGTGTAGATTTTGCCAGCCAAGGTGTGTAACATTGCCCTCAGGGCACCCCCCCCCCAAGCGCCCTGCACCCATCAGTGACCGCAGTGTGAGGTGTACATGAGGAGCAATGGCGCACAGCTGCAGTGCTGTGCTCTACCTTGGTGAAGACTGAAGTCTTCTGCTGCCGCTTTTCCGGACCATCTTCATGCTTCTGGCTCTGTAAGGGGGACGTCGGCGCGGCTTCGGGAACGAACACCAAGGTCGGGTCCTGCGGTCGATCCCTCTGAAGCCCAAACTACCACCAGTTAGGTAGGTTCGCTTCTTCTCCCCTTAGTCCCTCACTGCAGTGAGTCTGTTGCCAGCAGATCTCACTGTAAAATAAAAAACCTAAAATATACTTTCTCTCTAGGAGCTCAGGAGAGCCCCTAGTGTGCCTCCAGCTTGGCCGGGCACAAGATTCTAACTGAGGTCTGGAGGAGGGTCATAGTGGGAGGAGCCAGTGCACACCAGGTAGTACTAAAGCTTTCTTAATTGTGCCCAGTCTCCTGCAGAGCCGCTATTCCCCATGGTCCTTACGGAGTGCCCAGCATCCACTAGGACGTCAGAGAAAAATATGGATAGCACGTGCCACAGAAAAAACTGTAAGTGGGTGACTGAGGTAGGGCTGAGAGGGAGAGAGCGGGTGACTGAGGCAGGGCTGACAGGGAGAGAGCGGATGACTGAGATGTGCGGCTGCCAAGGGCCGGGGGCCGATGGTCTGGAGAGTTGGGCGCTGCAGCGGGGATCGCTGCTTTAAGGTCCTCTAGTGGTGACACAGTATAGTGCGAGACAGAAGCTGGCTAAAACTGTGTGCCAACAGCTAAGTATGTCTCCTGTGCTGGGGGCAGTTATGTTGGAGGCTGGGGTGACAGGGAGATAGTGGGTGACTGAGGCAGGGCTGACAGGGAGAGAGTGGGCGACTGGTGAGGCAGAGGTGACAGGGAGAGAGTGGGCGACTGGTGAGGCAGGGGTGACAGGGAGAGAGTGGGCGACTGGTGAGGCAGGGGTGACAGGGAGAGAGTGGGCGACTGGTGAGGCAGGGGTGACAGGGACGTACTGGGTGACTGGTGAGGCAGGGGTGACAGGGAGAGAGTGGGTGACTGAAGCAGGGGCGACAGGGAGATAGTGGATGACTGAGGCAGGGGTGACAGGGAGATAGTGGGCGACTGGTGAGGCAGTGGTGACAGGGACGTACTGGGTGACTGGTGAGGCAGGGGTGACAGGGAGAGAGTGGGCAACTGGTGAGGCAGGTGTGATAGGGAGAGAGTGGGTGACTGAAGCAGGGGCGACAGGGAGATAGTGGATGACTGAAGCAGGGGCGACAGGGAGATAGTAGGTGACTGAGGCAGGGGTGAGAGGGAGATAGTGGGTAACAGGTATAGAGTGGGTGACTGAGGCAGAGGTGACAGAGAGAAAGTGTGCTTGCAGAAAGATGGCGGCCGCAGTGTGCAACCGGTTTCCTTTTCTGGCTCCCCACTCACCTCACCCTGTTATCCAGGCTCTCCTGGGGCAGTGCAGCAGGGGTGCGAGCACACCTCGGGAGGAGCAATGTAACGGTTAGCTGTGTGTGTGTGTGTGTGTGTGTGTGTGTGTGTGTGTGTGTGTGTGTGTGTGTGTGTGTGTGTGTGTGTGTGTGTGTGTGTGTGTGTGTGTGTGTGTGTGTATATATATATATATACATACACATACATACACACACACACAGTAAAAGACACACACATAGCAAAACACACATACACACGTATGACAAAACACACAAACAGCTAAACACACATAGCAAAACAATTGTACACACACACACACACACACACACACACACACACACACACACACACACACATATAGCAAAATACGCACACAGATAACCACACACACTCTGGTACTTACATACTTTACCCCTACTGGCTGGCTCTCTGGTTCCGAGAAGGCCCTTCACGACTGACAGCAGCAGCAGCAGTGCGGTGCCGGGTTGAAGGGGAATGCAACTGCCTTCTCATCCCGACTGCCACCTCTCACTTATACACCCTCTGGTCTCTCTCATATTACTTCACATCTCTCCTTTTTCTCTCTAAGTCTTGCTCTCTTTTACACACATGCTATCTTGTTTTATTTCTGCCACACACACGCTATCTCATTCTGTCTCTCATACTATACATCCCTACACTGCCTCTCTCATACATTCATACATCCCGCACGCTGATGCACTCATACATCCCGCACGCTGGGGGGCGACACACAGGGGATGACACATAGGGCGCAGGGGACTGGACGGGGGTGGCGACGCGCAGGGGACTGGACGGGGGTGGCGACACACAGGGCACCGGGGACTGGACGGTGGGTGGCGACACACAGGGCACCGGGGACTGGACGGGGTGGCGACACACAGGGCACAGGGGGCAAAAAGCAGGGCGCAGGGGACCGACACGCAGGGCACATGAGTCTGTATGGGAGGGCAACATGCAGGGCACCGGGGTCTGTATGGAGGGGGGGCGACATGCAGGGCGCAGTGGACTACTGGGGGCGACGACATGCAGGGCACAGGGCACTGTATGGGGAGGTGACATGTAGGGCACAGGGGACTGTATGGGGAGGCGACACGCAGGGCACAGGGGCTGTATGGGTAAGGGCGATGAGCAGGACGCAGGGGGACTGTATGGGGAGGCGACACGCAGGGCACAGGGGCTGTATGGGTAAGGGCGATGAGCAGGACGCAGGGGACTGTATGGGGAGGCGACACGCAGGGCACAGGGGCTGTATGGGTAGGGGCGATGAGCAGGACGCAGGGGACTGTATGGGGAGGCGACACGCAGGGCACAGGGGCTGTATGGGTAGGGGCGATGCGCAGGACGCAGGGGACTGTATGGGGAGGCGACACGCAGGGCACAGGGGCTGTATGGGTAGGGGCGATGCGCAGGACGCAGGGGACTGTATGGGGAGGCGACACGCAGGGCACAGGGGCTGTATGGGTAGGGGCGATGCGCAGGACGCAGGGGACTGTATGGGGAGGCGACACGCAGGGCACAGGGGCTGTATGGGTAGGGGCGATGCGCAGGACGCAGGGGACTGTATGGGGAGGCGACACGCAGGGCACAGGGGCTGTATGGGTAGGGGCGATGCGCAGGACGCAGGGGACTGTATGGGGAGGTGACATGCAGGGCACAGGGGTCTGTATGGGTGGGGGCGATGCGCAGGACGCAGGGGACTGTATGGGGAGGTGACATGTAGGGCACAGGGGACTGTATGGGGAGGTGACATGCAGGGCACAGGGGACTGTATGGGTGGGGGCGATGCGCAGGGGACTACCAGAATGAGCCACAAGCAGGAGACTGTTTGGGGGCCACACACATGGGTAGGGGCAACACACAGGGCGCAGGGGACTGTACTGAGGGGGGCGACACACAGGACAAAGCAGACTGTAAGGGGGGGTAACACCTAGTGCAGGGGACTGCAAGGGTGGGCAACATGCAGGGCTCAGGGGACTGTATGGGGGGGTCGACACGCAGGGCACAGGGGACTGTATGGGTGAGGGTGACACGCATGGGAACTACAGGGGTGAGCCACAATCAGAAGACTGTTTGGGGGGCCACACACATGGAGGAGGGGTCAACACATAGGACGCAGCGGACTGTAAGGAGGGGACAACACACAGGGCGCATGGGACTGTAAAGGGGGGCAACATGCAGGGCACAAGGGACTGTATTGCGGGGCAACACCCAGGGAACTGTACAGTGGGGTGACTTGTCACAATCTGGGGAGCACTCACCTGGTGAGAAGGAGCAGGATCAGGTATGGAGGAACCAGCTAAGGAAGCTGCAGAGAGGACCAGTCCGGCAGCAACAGCTAGGAAGGGCTTCAGTGAAGTCCGACAATGCATTCAGCTTTACCCGCATCCTTTTGGTGAGGGGAGGCAAACACCCAGGCTGGCGGCAGATGCAGGGCTGGCAGAATGATCTAGGCGGGCGGCGGTAGCGGGCACACACACAAGGGCAGTGTCTGGAGGAAGGGGGCGGAAGCGGCTTTTGCCGAGGTCCGCAGCCACACTGCGGGGCACCAGCGGCTTTTGCTGAGGTCCGGGGGCCACACTGCGGGGCACGTCACTGGTGCACCGTGCAGGCAGTGTCTGGGGAAAGGCGTGATCAGCTCTGGCGCTATGGGTGTCAAGGGAGTGCTGGACCTGGTGCTGGGGGCTGTGGCTGCAGAGGAAGCTCCGGAGGGCAGGGGGACAGCCCATAGCCACGCATGCAGGGCGCAGGGGAGTACCATGGCTGTAGAGGAAGCTCCGGAGAACAGGGGGACAGCCCATAGTCATGCATGCCGAGCGCAGGGTTGTACCGTCACTGGTGCACCGTGCAGGCAGTGTCTGGGGGAAGGAGCATAGGCGTGCGCAGCTTATTTTATTAGGGTGCGCACCGCCAGAGGGGCTTGTCTAGCACTATTTTACATTCTCTCAGTAAAATCACATGGCTTAATCTAATTTATCCCTAGTTCCCAATAGTACATGTAGATATAATACACCCCAGAAAAATAAAATTAATAAAATGAAGCATAATGGCAAGACCACTGGCCAGTATTCCACTCTTGCATAACCCTGAGCCCCAGCTGCCACTGCGCCCTGTCGCTGCTTACACTTCCCCAACCTATCCCTGACCCAGTGGCAGAACTAGAGTGTGGTGGGCCTAGGTGCATATGCATTCTCTTGCACCCCAGCACCTACACCCTGATTTTGAGTGGGACACTCTGAAAATTGTGAGATTTAGGGGGCGAACATTTGAGTTATTCACATTATGTCACACAGTATGAGCCGAAAATTCACATTATGCCACACAGTATGAGCTAAAATTCACATTATGCCACACAGTATGAGCCAAAATTCACATTATGCAGCACAGTATGAGACGAAATTGACATTATGCCACACAGTTTGAGCTGAAATTCACATTATGCCACAACGTATGAGACGAAATTCACAATATGCCACACGGTATGAGCCAAAATTCACAATATGCCACACTGTATGAGCCACAATTCACATTATGCCAGAAGGCATGAGACGAAATTCACATTATGCCACAATTCATGAGCCGAAATTTACAATATGCCACAAGGCATGAGCCGAAATTCAGAATATGCCACAAGGTATGAGCCTAAATTCACAATATGCTACACGGTGTGAGCCGAAATTCACAATATGCCACATGGTATGAACCGAAATTCACAATATGCTATACGGTATGAACCGAAATTCACAATATGCCACACAGTATGAGCCGAAATTCACAATATGCAAATGGTATGAGCCGAAATTCACATTATGTTACACGGTATGAACAGAAGAAATGCATATTCTGGTTTTCATATTCGGAGGATGACACTGGGGTGAGGCAGAGGGTGACAGCCATGAGGGTGACACTGGGGTGATGCAGTCGAAGAAAGGCAGAGGGTGACATGTAGTGGGAAACAGAGGGTGATACTGGGGTAACAGTGGGTGATAGGCAAATGGTAACACTGGGGACATGTAGTGGGTGACAGGCAAATGGCAACACTGGGGACATGTAGTGGGGGACAGGTAGAGAGAGTGACAGCCATGAGGGTAGCACTGGGGTGAGGCAGTGAGAGAAAGGCAGAGGGTAACACTGGGGATACTTAGTAGATGACAGGCAGAGGGTGACACTGGGGACATGTAGTGGGAAACAACAAAAACAGAGAAAGATTGTCTCTTTGTTGGCGCACTTAAGAAACTATGAAAAAGAAATATATTTATGTATTCTGAATTTTTAACCCGCAGGACAAGTAGTGGGGACAGGCAGAGAGTTTGACACTGGGGTGAGGCAATGGGACATAGACAGAGGGGCACACTATGGACAAGTAATGGGTGACATGCATAGGGAGACACTAGTGATACGTACTGGGTGACATGGAGGAAGGTTGGGGGTGCAGCAGATGGGCATTTGGAGCTGTGAGGGGAGAGTGGGGCATGTGTGGGCAGCAAGTATTGAGAACGCTCCTAATGAAAAAGCTGAGAGAAGACCATGTACCCTGGCCACACCACATCCATTAATGTGGAGACCTGACAGCATACTTGCCTACCCTCCCGGAATGGGCGGGAGGCTCCCGAAAAACGGGTGACCCTCCCGCCCCCCCGGAAGAGCAGGCAAGTCTCCCGGTCACAGGGGTCCCCCTCTGCCCGGCCGACCACTTAACGAGTAAAGTGGGCGGTCCGGGCAGGTGATGACGCGATTCTTGTTGAATCGCGTCATCGTAACCACGCCCCCTGCTGTATAATGCCGGTAATCGCGGCATTACACAGCAGGGGGCGTGGCTTACACAATGCTGTCAGAAGCCCCGCCCCGTTACGCCTCTGGTCCGCCCCCTGCACGGCATCTCAGCCTGAGAGCAGCCCAGAAGTCGGCAACTCTGCCTGACAGACACCGGGAAGAGCCAGCATGAAGCAGAGAGTTGGGTAAGTGGGACAAACCTTGGCTGTGGGCAGCTACTCTCTCCAGTACCACCAGCTGGCTCAGCTTCGCCGACACCTTTCCCTGCAGACGCTCTGAGTCCTGGCCCCTCAGCAGCTCTTTCAGTGTGCACTCTACTCCGTCCATCACCTCCGCGGGTCCCGCAGCCATGGCATCCTGTAAACAGAATCTGTCAAACAAGTCATGTCACACAAACACAGGGGCCGCTGGGGGAGTACAGACAGCACCTGCAGAGTAGAAACTTGCCCGCTTCTCCATGATCCTTAGTGGACCCGCTTCACCATGACTGTGGAGCTGGTATATGTAATAGGCTAACACTGAGGGGTACCTGACATTAGGGTATGCCTGTGCAATACCCCCCATGATTAGAACGCATACATATACATTTAAACACGCATATGGGTTTGGTATGCATGACAGCCGGATGGGATGCCGGCAGTCAAAATACCGACGCCAGCATCCAGAGGAATTCAATCCTGACGGGTGATTTAACTAATCTATCCTCTGTCCCCTACCCCCTAAGCCTAACCCTAACCTCCCCTCCCTAAACTCCACCTGGTGGTGCCTTATCTTAACCCCCCTGTCCGCAGCCTAACCCTAACCTCCCACCTACTGTAGCCTAACCCTATCCCCTCCAGTGTCGGCTAAATCTACCCCCCTCCCCCTCCTCCCCCCTTCTCCGGCAGTAGGCAAAGTTTTGTGGCTATACTTACAATGGCCGGGATCCTAACACATACACAGACATGGTACACACACTGTACATATACACACAAATACAAAACATACATATACACATACAGTACATATAAACACACACACACACAGAACACATACATATGCACATATACAGAACACATACACATACAGTACATATAAACACACACACACACACAGAACACATACACATACAGTACATATAAACACACACACACAGAACACATACACATACAGTACATATAAACACACACACACACAGAACACATACACATACAGTACATATAAACACAGAACACATACACATACAGTACATATAAACACACACACACAGAACACATACACATACAGTACATATAAACACAGAACACATACACATACAGTACATATAAACACATACACAGAACACATACATATACACATATATACACTAGAGTATACACACAAACCCACTGACACCTGGAGGATGGAGCCCAGTGGTAGCTGCAGGAACCAGGAGCAGATCAGTGCTGGCAGTCGTGCAGGGCACTTTTCATCATTAAGCTCCGCCCACTAGCGGCTTATGCCGCGATTCGCGGGTCGGTGGGGGAGGGGGCGGAGCCAATATGACACCATTCAAAGAGAAATATGTCATAATGGCTCCAGCCCTCACCACCAACCCGCAAATCGCGGCATATAGCCGCGAGTGGGCGGGGCTTCAAACACCGGGACAGGGACCCACTTGAAAAAAAAATATATTTGATCCACGGTGGGGGGAAACTCACAGGTCCTTCCATTGCCCAAAGTTTAGTTGAGCCAGCTCTGGCATGCCCCTGGCCACTGCAAATGCCCTAGGCATTTGCCTATAGATAGGGCCGGCTCTGACTATCTGCTTACGTTCTCCGCTGCCACCTGTCAAGTGTCAGGGTTGCTGGACATTAGGGGGTGCCTGTGCGCACCAGGCACCCCCCGTGCACACACCTATGAGAAGGAGTGATCAGCTCTGCCGCTGTGGGTGTCACGGAAAGTGCTGGTGCTGGGGACCGTGGCTGCAGATGAAGCTCCGGAGGGCACTGGGACAGCCCATAGCTGCGTATGCCTGCAGGGGAGTATCGTGTCTGCAGTGGAAGCTCCGTGGGCAGGGGGACAGCCCATGGCCGTCGGGCAGGAAGGAGGCGCAGAAGGGGGAGAGAATAGAGAACGGGCTGCGCCTCCTTTCTTTATGAGTTCACCTTCTCTGGAGCAGCAGCATCAGTCCGGTATGTGATCCGGATGAGCTGCCCGGGGCTGTTGTATGCTTGTGCCTGGAGCACACAGGGGATAAAGGAAGCTGTGCTAAGCACTATTGAACTTCCCGCTCCTAGCTGACTGCGGCGATCACGTGATGTAAGCCGGCCCAGGCACCGCTCGAACTGGACAATTAAATCTATTTAATGTGAGCGGTGCCAGGGCTAGTTATTGTCACAGTGTGCCCCCAGTAGCCCCAAAACACTCCCCAGCCCCACTGAATTACCGAAGTGTAGGCAGTTCCCCTGTAGTTTACTGTATGAAAATGGGAGGCAGTGAAAAAGTCGGCCATGTTTGTGCTCTCATATGAAGCCTCTGTGAGTACACCCCCTGCTGGCGGCCACTGCGCAGCCGCAACAAATTGAAAAGCCCTATCTTTATAATGGGGCATATTTTACGGAATTAAAAAAAAACTATAACTTTCTAAAACACCACAACCCCAAAAGGCACTACACTGGGGCATACTCTATCTAATAAAACAAACCCCAAGTCTTAATTCGTCCTCTATCCTGAGTTATGCCTTCCCAAAAAAATCTTCATTCACTCTATAGGAAAACGGTGTCAAAAAGCCACTGAGGGAGTGGCAGAAAAAAACTGACAGTTGGAACTTTAGCTTACTCCCAATTCCTCATTTTTTATTATTTTGCCCTGAAATTTGGCATGCAGCAGCGGGTGACGATTCTACGCGCCCATGCCAAATTTCAGCTCAGTATGTCCAATCACTTTTGAAGTATAGCCCCTCAAACACCATGCCCCCATCTCACAAGTTCCCTATGGGAGAATTCCGTTTGTTCGATTCAGCCTTAATATAAGGGCACGACCGTGCCCTTATAATATATATAACAATATACTATTGGACAATATTCCCCTATGTGCCTCAAATGCCCTATGCATCACATGCACCTCCAGCAACGTGTTCAAATACATGCTCCTCTGTGTGTCCCCATACATTGCACTATATAACTGCACTTTGGGGGTAATTCAGAGTTGATCGCAGCAGCAAATTTGTTAGCAGTTGGGCAAAACCATGGGGGTCATTCCGACCTAATCGCACGCTAGATTTTTTTTGCTGCACTGCGATCAGGTCAGAACTGCGCCTGCGTATGCAGCCACATCGTACGGGTACAAAGGGGATCGTTGCTGTGCGATAAATTTAACAAAGAATCCATTTGCACAGCCGATTGCAAGGAGATTGACAGGAAGATGGCGTATATGGGTGTCAACTGACCGTTTTCTAGGAGTGTTTATAAAAATGCTAAAACTAAAAATGAGGCTGAGCTGGAATGTAAAAAAACAGTTTGTCAGAACGTTTCAAATACTATGGTATCACAATTTATTAGTATATAAAATAAAATTCATCATATTAGAAATCAATAAACCATAAAACTGCATGCATGTCATTGAATTAAAAAGTATGAATTCATACGTATGTTAAGGTAATATTACCCAATAGGTCAGGAACTAGGTAGGGATGTTAGATGGAGTCCGTTCCAAAAGTATTCCCCTATAGCAATGTAATTTGTCCAGTGCAGCAAAATCTCTGGAGATAGACAATGTCCAGATGGAGGTATGTAGGTAGCCGTTAGAGGGTGATATGCTCCAGTGCCTTATTGATGAGCTCCTCATGCAACACGGTGTAAACAAGCCTCCTTGATGCAAAGTTCTGGTTATGTAGTTCTCCAAGGTGAAATGGATAGCTGGAAGTATTCAGGGGATGGTTCGGTCCTCCGCTCCTATGTTACTGACTGTAATATTTAAACACCTGAGCGTTTTGCTGCATTCAGCTAGCAGTTTTTTCAAAGGTATAGGTAGTTTAAGCATGTGGAGTTTATATACCCCATTCAATATGGTGGCTAATTGCCACGTGGTAACAATGTTAAACCAATAAATGACAGTATGCATATAAATAAAACAAAAATATATAGGAGACAGACCTACTTCCCACAGAATGGGTTGAGTATATAAATAGTTCAGTTTCTAATTTGTTTTATTAGTTTAATACTGCATGTTGCTAAGCAGCCCATATAAACAGGAAATCTATGTAGATGATTTTCAGCCTATCATTAGTTTTGTTATGGCTGTCGTATCTATGGAGACGTGTCCTGGTTCCCAGTCATTGGCTGGGGACACGCCAGCTGATAGTTACCGAGTCGGTGCCCACCGACCGCGTCATCGGAGTCCCGATCACGTGACTGTGATCCGATCATGTGACCGGAACTCCAGCAGTGCCCATCACTGGGAGGGAGTGGGTTGAGGGGCAGGCTACTCATACAGACCTTCCACCCACGTGGTCGGATCTTGGCCACATGACCTTACCCGGCCACGTGACTTATTCCACATGGGCTTTTCACGCTTGGCATGCAAATCCCAGTCACGTGATCGCTACCCGGTCACGTGACCCATATTGGATCATTTTATTAAAATGTATTTTTACTAAATAATCAGATTTGGGTAGATAGATTTTTGCCCCATATAATATATATATATATATATATATATATATATATATATATATATATATATTCTCGTACATTCCACACTCTAGCCTTTTGTATCAATTGCTGGGGTAGCATCCATATGGGCATGTGTCACCAGGACCAGTCCATTCAAATATAGAAGTAAATATCAGGAGCAATCACCAGTCTTCATAAGCCTTTTTTATTATTAGTAGCATCAGAAAATCAGCATAGGGGTATCAACGCTTCGGTCCCATGTGGGGACCTTTGTCAAGATCTTGATTTTCTGATGCTACTAATAATAAAAAAGGCTTATGAAGACTGGTGAGTGCTCCTGATATTTACTTTTATATATATATATATATATATATATATATGGCTGTTCTCTTCTTATTTGTGTTATTTTTGGCCTCCACATATTAACAGTGGTTACCATGACAACACAAACTTCTTGTATAGCCTGGTCATTCCCTTAAAATGTAACACAAATATTTCTATTTGGATAGGCAAAGTAATTACCATGCCAGCATACAATGCAGTGGCGTAACTACTGCCCCCGCAGCCCTCGCGGTGGCTTGGGGGTGAGGGGCTGCGGGGGCGCCGCCACTGATTTAGAGCAGATTGACATGCGGACGAGCGTCCGCATGTCAATCTGTTGTCACTAACCCTCCCTGATGTAAGGAGGGACACGGAGGGCACAGCGCGCGCCTCTCCCGTGTTCCTCCTGCATCTCCGGCGTGTCTAATAAAGGAAGTGCCATTCGTGAGCTCTGATTGGCTCACGAACCGGCACTTCCTTTAACATACCCGCGGCCGGAGACCAAGGAGGGACACAGGAGAGGCGCGCGCTGTGCCCTCCTTGTCCCTCCTTCACAGCAGCGGGGGGGGGGGCACTGAGGGGGCATATATGGCACTGGGGGGGCACTGAGGGGGCATATATGGCACTGCGGAGGCACTGAGGGGGCATATATGGCACTGGGGGGCATATATGGCACTAGGGGGGCACTGAGGGGGCATATATGGCACTGTATGTGTACATGGCACATGGGGGGGCTATATTTGGCACTGGGGGCACGTGAGCACCTGGCACTGTGGGGGAAAATCTGGCACTGGGGGCATATATGGCACTGGGGGGGCACTGAGGGAGCATATATGGCACTGGAGGGCACTGAGGGGGCATATGGCACTGGGGGGGGCACTGAGGGGGCATATATGGCACTGTATGTGTACCTGTCACATGGGGGGGTTATATATAGCACTGGGGGCACGTGAGCACTTGGCACTGTGGGGGAATATCTGGCACTGGGGGCATACGTGGCACTGGGGGGGCTATATTTGGCACTGGGGGCATGTGAGTACCTGGTACCGTGGGGGAATATCTGGCACTGGGGACATATGTGGCACTGGGAGCACAGCCCTAGCAACAAGCACTACCCCCTAGCAACGAGCATGACACCCAGTGCATGAAACCCCTGGCAACGAGCATGACACCCAGTGCATGAAACACCTGGCAACAAGCATGACACCCTGAGCATGAAAACCCCTGGCACCGTGCATGGAACCAAGAGCATGAAACCCCTGGCAACGAGCAGGTAATTTAAAAGTAATTAGAAGCCTTACTGTAGGACTTAATGTGTAATGGGCATTACGGTGTGTGGCACAATGTATCACGGACATTGCGGTGTGTGTCAGAATGTGTCACAGGCATTACGGTGTGTGGCATACTATATCACGGGCATTGTGGTATGCGGTATAATGTCTCAGGGGCATTGCAGTGTGGCATAGGGTATAACGGGCATTGCGGTATGTGTCACAGGCATTACGGTGTATGGTATACTATATCACCGGCATTGTGATATGTGGTATAATGTCTCAGGGTCATTGCAGTGTGTGGCATAATGTATCACGGACATTACGGTGTGTCATAATGTGTCAGGCATTACAGTGTGTTGTATACTATATCACGGGCATTGTGGTATGTGGTATAATGTCTCAGGGTCATTGCAGTGTGGCATAATGTATAACGGGCATTGCGGTATGTGTCAGGCATTACTGTGTGTTGTATACTATATCACGGGCATTGTGGTATGTGGTATAATGTCTCAGGGTCATTGCAGTGTGTGTCATAATGTGTCACAGGCATTGTATGTGCTATAATGTATCAGGGGCATTGCAGTGTGTAGCATTATGTATAACGGGCATTGCGATTCCTGTCGTCATGTGTCACAGGCATTACGATGTGTGGCATAATGTGTCACAGGCATTACGTGTGTGGCATAATGTGTCACAGACATTGTATGTGCTATAATGTATCAGGGGCATTGCAGTGTGTAGCATAATGTATAACGGGCATTGCGATTCCTGTTGTCATGTGTCACAGGCATTACGGTGTGTGGTATAATGTGTCACAGGCATTATGGTGTGTGGTATAATGTGTCGGGGGCATTATGGTGTGTGCATATTGTGTCATGTGCATTATTGTGTGTGGAATAATGTCTAAGGGCCATTGCAGTATGTGGCATAATGTAAACTGGGCATTACTATAAGGAGGAAAAATTACAAATAATGTAAGGGGCACGAATCAGGATTATTTTTCTTTCCTGTGGTGGCTAACGTCTGGGCGTGCAGGTTGCAAAACTGGGGTATAAGGAAGTCTTTTCCTGCAATGCCACGCCCCTTTATGCAAAGTCACGCCCATTCCAACGAAGCCACACACCCTTTTTTTCACCGTGCGCGCATGCTTATCCCTTTAATAGTGGCAATTATGGGGGATGGGGGTGGGGGGTGGGGGGGCGCCGAAGAATTTTTTGGCTTGGGGGAGAAAACTTCTAGTTACGCCACTGCTACAATGCATCAGAGTTATAGAGATAAAAAAAACAACACCTATTATTTTTACAACAAAAATAACAATGCTACTAAGATGTAATAATTCTCTTTATGCTAATCATGGTTATCGGTAGGATCATAGCACTATAGTTTTTAAGCACCATGAATATATGGTATAGCTAAAGGAGTAATAGAGCCCTCAACGTAATCCATATTCAGAGGGAATATTTTAGATCCTAATTCAGTGTATATAAACAAAAATGATTTTATAATTCTATAATTTTATAATTTTTAGAATTTGTGGATCCCAGTTTTCACGGAAAGGTTTATCCACCAAACATAATTTTATACTGTATTCAGCATTGGTGACATAAAGAACAGGACATATTTAGAACAGGGGAATGAAGAACACATACATACATGTATATGAAGCATGTATATATAGCATATTATTGAACTAGAAAAAAGTAAACCATACTGTATGTTGTTCTTCCTTATTGCACTAGTTAGATTATCGTGTTCAGTTCGACAGCCTCATTCAAACCTCCTGGGTAAATTGAGCCCATTCTAAACATCCAGTATGCTTCTTGTTTACATAGTTTTTTTATATCGGTCACCTCCCCTGTTGGTCAGAGGAACATGTTCCACTCCAATAAGTTTGAGGCTTTTCGGATCACCATTGTGGAATTCGTGGAAATGTTGAGAGACACTGTGGGACTCAAGTCTCCTAATTATATTTCTACGATGTTTGAGAAATCTCACTTTTAATTTCCTGGTTGTGCGTCCCACATATTTAAAACCACAATCGCAAGATAAAATGTATATAACATACATGGAATTGCAGTTGATGAGGCACCTAATTTCATATAGTTCGTCGTTACTGTCTATTTTAATGAATTTAGTTTTATTTTCTGTGTAATTGCAAGTGATGCATCTATTTGCTCCACATTTGTAAAAACCCTTAATTTTTGAATGAAGCCAATAATTTGTTTCAGGTATTTGTCTTGAGTCCAGTTTCAAAAAACTTGGTGCAAAATTGTCTCTAGGGGATCTATTTTTTCGAAAGATGAATACCGGATTAGCTGGGAGTGATGGTACTAGTATATAATCTTGTTTAAGAATGTTGTAATTTTTATTAACAATCTTTTTAATTTGAGAACAGTGATTGTTATATATTGTCATAAAAGCTAGTTGCCTTTCATCTCCCAGCTTAGGGTTTTTTCTCTTCCTTCTGGGATAACAGTATATTTCTATCCATTCCTCTAACTTCTTCAAGTGCTCTCTGTAGTAAGGGACCTGGGTAACCTCTCTGATCAAATGATTTTAGCATTTTCATTGCCTGAGTTTCAAAAGATTTTGTATCAGAACAGTTACGTCTGAGGCGTATTAATTGTCCCCTAGGGATACTTTTCTTCCGGGGGGGGGGGGGGGGAGGGTAGGGGTAGTGTGCACTGGAATAGTGCAAATAGGCATGTGTGCTAACTTCTTTCACATAATTCACAGTGCACACTTTTCCATCTTGAACCTCCAAAGTTATATCCAGGAAATTCATTCGGTGTGTTTGATATGAATGTGTGAAAACCATATTATATGTGTTCAAATTAAGAAAATCTACAAATAATTGTGCTGAATGTGAATCCCCATTCCAGATTAAAAATAGGTCATCGATATATCTGCTATATAGGACCAGGCCCTCACCATGCATGCCACCCCAAATTAGATGTACTTCAAGCTCCCCCATATAGAGGTTGGCATAGCTGGGTGCGAACCTGGTCCTCATGGCAGTACCCATGACCTGAAGGTAATAAGTGTCAAGAAATAAAAAATAATTGTGATGCAAAATAAAAGAGATGGAATCAGTGATACATTTCCTGTGTACCTCACTCAGGTCCCCATCTTGATTGAGTCTATTTGATATAGTTTGTATACCTCTCATATGGGGTATATTCGAGTAGAGGCTCTGTATGCCTAAAGTGAGGAATGTATAAGTGTCTTTCCACTCCACATCTTTAATCAAAGATAAGAAGTCAGTTGTATCTTTGATGTGGGACCTGAGTGTGGACACATGTGGCTGCAAAAATGAATCAACATAAAAGGATAAATTAGAAGTGAGGGAGTGAATGCCAGAAATAATAGGACATCCAGGAGGTGAGGTGAGGGATTTGTGTATCTTGGGTAAGTGGTAGTAAATACGCGTGACAGGGTGTCCAGAAAACAAACTAAAAAATTCTTCCCTGGATATAACTTCAGTGGCCACCACGTCCTCCAATAGTTTCAAGATCCAGAAGGAATCTTTGTGTGGGATCACCTGTTAGTTTAGTGCAAAACTTGGGATCTTCTAATTGTCTTCTTGCTGCTAATATGTAGTCTGTTCTGAATGACTAGCTCCACCCCCCCCCCCCCCTTTGTCTGCCTCTTTAATAATGATTGATGTATATTTGGTTAGGCTGCGCAGTGCTTTCTTTTCATGTTTGGAGAGATTTGATTTATTTTTGTATCGGTTGGTGCCTGTTTCTATACACATTTTCTTAAAGTTCTCCAAAGTACTTTGTAGAATGTTTCTATACCCGAGCCTTTTGATTTTATAGGAAAAACTCTGATTTTTGTTTGAAGTTGTTCCTAGATATATCAAATAATTTCTCCATTTGTATCAGTATAGCTGTAGAAGCCCCCTCACTAAGTTCTTCAAAAGTGTCCAAAGCCAGACGATCCTCTTGGTCTAGTACTATGGGCATGACTTCCTCTCTATTCTTCTTAATATGTTGTTTGGCAAAAAATCTTTTGCGGCACAATATTCGCACAAACCAATTTAGTTCAACAAATAAGGTGAAAATATTTGGGAGAGCTGTTGGGGAAACTTAAGACCTTTGTTCAAAAGTGCAATCTCAGAATCTGACAGTTTCTTAGATGACAAATTAAAGATGGTAGTACTTTTCCCCTTCTTATTTTTGCTCTTAATTAATTTCTTATATTTTTCCTTCTTGCCCCCCTCTTCTACCTCTGAATCTGTACTCCTTCTCCCTCTTTTTGGGGTTGCCTGTTATTCACTTGGGTGAATTATCGAATCCCGATGTGGTTTGATCACTCTCTTTAGGTCTAGCTCCCCTGTTGTAGATGTCCTGAGATGTTGGTTGTGGGTCCCTCTCGTGAATTTTAGATCTAGGAGAATTGTGGCGGTCAGAGTGGACCCTCTGTCTCACCACATTCTCCTTATCCCTAGTGGGCTGGGGGGAACGATTATCCCGGTTATATCTAGGATGTTCACCATCTCTCTAGCTAGTGTAGTTAGAGTTTCTATAGGGAGATTGATAGGGTTTCCTAAAGGAGGTGTTTCTTCGTCTATTAAATGTTGATTTGATATTAGTGTCAAATCAACCACCGGTTATTTCAGGTTGTCTTCCTCTCTGTTCCACCCACTCTTCCCTATTCTTTGTTTTATAGATTCTAACCGTTCCCCTCCTACAGTACTCCAAATCACGTCTACATTTTTTACACTTAGTGTCTAGGAGGATCTGTTTGAATTTGTTCACTTTTTCTGTAGTGATCCTATCCCTCTCCTTAAATTCTGATGTATTGTTAAGTGGTTCTAATCGCCTTTTAACGTCTTCAATTTCCTGTTCTATTTGTTTTGATTTCTCTACTCGATATTTAATAACCAACTCCATAAGAGAAAGGGAGCATTTATCAAATATATTCTCCCATTATTCCTGAAAAACCATGTTATCTTGGTAGATAGAGGGTTTGAAGAGTCTGAGTCCTCTAGGAATCATTTTTTTATCTATATATTTCTGTAGGTTAACACTATCTAGCCACTGTTTCATCTCAGACTTTAAAAGATTTTCTAATTTGTAAAATTCATCAGTCAATCTATGGTGTGACTCAGACTTTTCACCTCTATCTTCAATGCCTGTCTCCCATCTAGAAAGGCATTTGAGGCACAATATTCCCCTATGTGCCTCAAATGCCCTATGCATCACATGCACCTCCAGCAACGTGTTCGAATACATGCTCCTCTGTGTGTCCCCATACATTGCAATATATATCTGCACTTTGGGGGTAATTCAGAGTTGATCACAGCAGCAAATTTGTTAGCAGTTGGGCAAAACCATGGGGGCCATTCTGACCTAATCGCACGCTAGGTTTTTTGCTGCGCTGCGATCAGGTCAGAACTGTGCATGCGTATGCAGGTGTGTCGTACGGGTACAAAGGGGATCGTTGCTGTGCGATGGATTTAACAATTAATCCATTCACACAGCCGATTGCAAGGAGATTGACAGGAAGATGGCGTTTATGGGTGTCAACTGACCGTTTTCTAGGAGTGTTTGGAAAAATGCAGGTGTGTCTATGCATTTGCTGGGAGGGTTCCTGGTCTCAACTCCGCTCCAGCACAGGCTGAAGTGATCACAGTGGCTGAGTAAGTTCTGGCTACTCAGAAACTGCACTAATCTTTTTTGTACCACTCGTCTGCACATGCATTTGCACACTTGCAAAGCAAAAATACATTCCCTTATAGGCGGTAACTATCTGATTGCAGTGCTGCAAAAAATAGCTAGCGTGCGATCAGGTCGGAATGACTCCCCATGTGCACTGCAGGTGTGGCAGATATAACTTTGGCAGAGAGAGTTAGATTTAGGTGGGTTCTTTTGTTTCTGTGCAGGGTAAATATTCTCTGCTTTATTTATGCACTGCAATTTAGAATTCCATTTGAACACACCCCATCCAAATCTAACTCTATCTGCACATGTGACATCTGCCCTCCCTGCAATGCACATGGGTTTGCCCAACTGCTAACATATTTGCTGCTGCGATCAACTCTGAATTAGGCCCTATATTATAACACTTCATCACTGCACTACATTTCCCTATCCACTGCACTACTATTCTACATCCCCTACATGCTGAACTATGTCACTACACTACATGCCCATATACACTGCACTACATACCTTATATGCTACGCTACATCACTACACTAAATTCCCTTATATGCTACACCACATCAGTGCACTACATGTCCCTATATACTGCAATATATTACTACACTACATACATCAATACACTACATCCTCCTATAAGCTACTCCAAATCCCCCCATCTGGGAGGCAAATGGGAGGTTGATACTGCTAACTGGGAGCACAGTGCAGATAATAAACTCACCACAAAGCAACTGTAGTGATACTCGGTGAGATTTGAAGGTTATCCAGGCTCTAAGGTTCCACTATCAAGTGGATAGCTACAGTAGCAAAGTTAACCTTTGATTTCTGTAACATCGGTGACTGCACCTGTTAACAATCATGAGCCTGGGTCAGTGTGTCCCCTCAATGTGGTGTAGCCTGCAGCTTGTTATTGGTTGGTGCTGGGCAGGGATCATAGCCTGCTGAAAAACACAGCTCCAACAGCTCGCTTCTATAGCTTGTACGGTACACTGCACGCTAGTCGCAGCACTGAATGGCAAAGAAGAGCGTTTAAGACGCCGGCATAGGATAGATCCCAGGTACTGGAGCTCACCCGCACAGCGTCAAAGCCAGCTCCGGGCAGACAGGTGGGTCAGAGACACTGCTCCAGGTGCTGTCTCACTGGAGCAGCACAGCACTGCCGATAAAAAACCCCCACAAAATCCCTGCTCCTCTGTAACTCCTCAGCACCCCGTCAAATCCTGCACTCGGGGCACATGCCCCCTTAGGGCCCCCTTCCCCCCTAGTAAAAGCCCTGCTATATGAATGGACAACACTGTGAGCAATAAGCAAGCAGCTAATTAATCTGTTGAAGCTTGAAAAATATCATTGGGCTATTAACAAACCAAGTGCATGTGGTGGAATACTAACAGGGATATCGCTACATTATTGCTAAGGTGGCAAGAAGTGAAGTAACTTTTTGTGGAGAACAATTTATATGATAGAGTGATACAAATATAAAGCTGCATGTGTTGCAGAAGGCATCAGTTATATTATGGCTACATTGCAGTTACAATAACCTAGTGCTATATATTGTGGGACATTATAGCTGGATTATATTAACAAAGATATGATATATATTGTATGAGGTGGTTTTAACTGCATGTGAAACACCGTCTATGTGTATGTTGGGGATCAGTATAAATGACCGATGGACAGGATGCCGGTGGTCAGCATACCAACACTAGCATCCCATCAATCACAATCCTGACAGTCCCCCAGGAAGCCCCCTGACCCTTACCTTTTCCCTACCCTAACCCTTCTTTGTGGATGCCTAACCCTAACCCTTCCCGGTGGTGCCTAACTTTAACCTTCCATGCTTGGTGCCTAACCTCTAATACTCCCTTCCCCGCTTCCTAAACCTAACCCTCCCCATTTGATGCCTAACCCTAACCTCTCCTTCTATGTGCCTAACATTAATCCTCCCTCCTCGGTCCCTAACCCTAACCTTCCTAGCCCTGCCCCCTAACCCCCTCTTCTCCTGTCTAAACCTACCCCCCCCCCCTCGCGGCAGGACGCTGGCGTGTCCCGCTGTCAGGATGTTCGGTATCCCGTTCCGCATCGGTATGTAGACGCCGGTATAGCGTCCTTCTTCGGGATCCCGACATCGGTATAGCGACCTCTGGGATCGCGGATGTCGGTAAGGTAACTGCCTTCCATATCTTGTATAGTCATTAAATGTTTTTATAACATCTGAATCTGTCAAGCTAAGAGCTTCACCAACAGGTAGTATAACTTTATTGAAACCAGGCACTGCATCCACACTTGACATATTATGACAGCTTCACCAAAAGAGTTAAAACCAAAATGGTCCAACAACACAAAAAAGTCGTATTGGGTGCCTTAATAACGCACACTGGAGAGTATCCGCCGTGTGGTAGATAAAGAGACAGAGTATATTCGGCACTCCACTGAAGATATAGATAGCAACTTGCTCCGGTGCCCTGCTTGCAAGCAACATACAACCAAAGGAGATAGCCGGCATTCACAGAGACTGAAATAAAAAACTTGACTCGGCACAGCAGCTAAAGTCAACGTTTCAGGAAAACTTATTTTTATTAAGACCAACTGCAGAATGACAAAAAAGACATATAAATACATTACCAATCACCACATGTGTACATCGTTCTCCGCTCTCCGGGACTCCTGGTGACGCCATGGGCGCGCGCCGGCGCCAGAGACCCGGCATCGACGGGGGTGGGGAACATGCAACGTGAGGGCCATCACCATACAAACCCGGCTGTACAAAACATATCAGTGGGGAAAAGGAACAGGCTATATTATAAGCATGTACGGGAATCGTAGAGCACAGTCTAAACAAAATTAGATATGGGAAAGTTAATCTAAGAACAATACTAACTTGATAACCAATTACAGTATTGTTCTAAAGGGGGCTAAACCACAGGCTCTTACTGCCGTGTAAGCTGATGTAAGGATGAAATAAACATATCACGGCTCAACCCAGAGTAAAACTACTAACCTGGAGTAAATAGCAAATGAGAATAAAAAACATCTACTGGGAGGTCAAAATGGTACAATATAGCCCTATAATCAAGACTAGACTACAAAGGGGAATAATGCCAATGACAGCACTGGATGACTAAAAAGGTGAAACATCTGGAACTGTAATAAAAGATTAAGAAAAAGGGACTACAGAAAACACGTATATGATAAGACTCGCAGTGATTTACTCGCACAAAGAATTGCAGTGATTTACTGCAACAGACTAACAAAACAAAAAGTGGTGATCGGATAGTTTGGCCACAGGACTTTTCCACCAGTAGCAGTCATACGGTCAGGGCAGCAAAACAGATCTGGCCCATTATATCAAAGTATAAACTGTTACCTACTTTCACCACTCTTCCAGCATTTCGCAGAGGTCGTAATATTAAAGATACTATTGTACACAATGATATCTCTAACTTCAACAAAGTGACACCTGCCCATTTTTTAACACGTAAACCGGACAACTACAAATGTTTAGGCTGCACCACATGCAGTTGTCTAGAAATTGGACAATTTTTTCATCACCCCAGATCAGGCAAGAAATTTTGCATTAACTTTCCATTTACTTGTTCGAGTCATTTTGTCATCTACTACATTAAGGGGGTAATTCTGAGTTGATCGCAGCAGAAAGTTTGTTAGCAATTGGGCAAAACCATGTGCACTGCAGGGGTGGCAGATGTAACATGTGCAGAGTGAGTTAGATTTGGGTGGGTTATTTTGTTTCTGTGCAGGGTAAATACTGTCTGCTTTATTTTTACACTGCAATTTAGATTTCAGTTTGAATACACCCCACCCAAATTTAACTCTCTCTGCACATGTTATATCTGCACCCCCTGCAGTGCACATGGTTTTGCCAAACTGCTAACAAAATTCCTGCTGGGATCAACTCAGAATTACCCCCAAAATGTCCATGCGGACTCCTGTACATTGGGAAAACCATTCACCAATTTAAAGAAAGGATAGCCCTCCATCGATCAAGTATTAGAGCTGCACTGGACGGAAAGGGCTCTGATCAACCGGTGGCCCGCCATTTCAAGGACTTTCATCACAATTTAGCATCTATACGATACAAAATTATAGATGGAGTTCCAGAATTTAATAGAGGTGGCGATCGTGGTAGGATCCTATTACAAAAAGAAGCACGCTGGATATACACTTTACAAACAGTTTAACCATTGGGCCTCAATGATATCTTATCATATACATGTTTTCTGTAGTCCCTTTTTCTCAATCTTTTATTACAGATATAGCCTGTTCCTTTTCCCCACTGATTTGTTTTGTACAGCCGGGTTTCTATGGTGATGGTCCTCACTTTGCATGTTCCCCAACCCCCATGAATGCCGGGTCGCCGGCGCTGGCGCGCACCCATGACGTCACCAGGAGTCCCGGAGAGCGGAGGACGCTGTCACACGTGGTGATTGGTAATGTATTTATATGTCTTTTTTGTCATTGTGCAGTTGGTCTTGATAAAAGGAAGTTTTCTTGAAACGTTGACTTTAGCTGCTGTGCCAAGTCAAGTTCTTTATTTCAGTCTCTGTGAGTGCCGGCTATCTCCTTTGGTTGTATGTTGCTTGCAAGCAGGGCACCGGAGCAGGTTGCTATCTATATCTTCAGTGGAGTACCGAATATACTCTGTCTCTTTATGCATATATATATATATATATATATATATACTGAACAAGGACTGCTCACACCTTCACATCAATAACATGGGTGCTCGGTCTTCATATCAATTATCCAATATACATAGGAAACCACATATAAACCAGCACACCACTCTATTATAGCAAACAATTTAAAGCATTATTTTAGTCCAATATAAAGTGCAATGTGCAGCATAATTGTTGTTATTATTATTATTATTATTATTATTATTGTTATTATTATCCTTTATTTATATGGCACCACAAGTGATTCGCAGTGCCCATTACACAGTACATAATAAAATGAGCACACAAGAAAACCGCACTTACAGTACAGGACAAAATAGGACAGGTATAGAAAACCCGGGGTTTGGTGCCATCAAAGGGAGTATGGAGTATAAGAAAGTGTAAGTAAGAAAAGGAAAGGCACATGAGGAAAGAAGTTCCTGCTCTTGCGAGCTTACAATCTAAAAGGTGAGGGGCTAACAGACCAGAGTGACAAAGACAGGGTAGACAGTGAGCATAGACAAGAGGGTTAGGAATAGATTAGGTTTGGTGAAGAAGTGGGTCTTGAGAGCTTGTTTGAAGTTTTGTAGAGAGGAGGAGAGTTGGATGTGGATAGGTAGAGCATTCCAAAGATAGGGAGCAGCACGTGCAAAATCTTGTAGGTAGGAGTGGGAGGAATTAATTAGTTGGCAGAAGAGATGGCGTGCATTAGCAGAGTGAAGAGGATGGGTGGGAATGTAAAGAGAGATAAGGTCAGAGATGTAAGAGGGAGAAGAGTGGGTGAGTGCTTTGTAGGTGAGTGTGAGAAGCTTGAATGTGATTCTGAATGGGAATGGTAGCCAGTGAAGGTCCTGCAAGAGAGGGGATGTGGATGTAGTATGTTTGGTGAGGAAAATGAGACGGGCTGAGGATAGATTGAAGTAGAGAGAGGCATTTTTGAGGGAGGCCAGATAGGAGGAGATTGCAGTAGTCTAGTCTGGAGATGACCAGTGAGTAAATGAGGGTCTTAGTAGCATCCTGGGTGAGAAAGAGTCTAATTCTGGAGATGTTTTTGAGGTGGAAATGGCAGGTTTTTGAGAGGTACTGAATGTGTGGTTTGAAGGAGCGGGAGGAGTCAAGGATTACTCATAGCTAGACTGTCTGCTTAGACTCGTTAGGCAGAGAAATTGTAATGCCAGATATACTGTAATGTCAGATTATTATAAAAAGAAGGGAATGAAAGAGACAACATTATGCTAAAGCAGCTATCAGCCATTTTGTATAATGGCAGCCAATCTAGATGTATTTCAAGCTATTTTTTGTAGGTTTTTAAGTAATGCTGACATGTATATGATATATGCAAGAGATCTTTAGGCCTAGCAACCTGTATAATATGCACTCCAACATATTGCTAATGGTCAAGAATCAGCTCAGATGCATATATGGGTTATTAATCCTACCTACCCCTTTAAGAGTTTATTAAGTGAATTTTTGTACTTGCATAAATGAAACGGATTGATAAGAAGCAGTAGCTTGTTAAAAAATATATTTTTAAAGGGCAGCAGCTCCCTATTAGTTCATTAGGCTAATAAGCCTAAAAGAATTCACGCCTGCAGATTAAAGGAGTTTTTTGGAAAGATTCCCAGATATTGGCAAGACGCCCAGAAAAATTACCTTAAACCATTTTAAAGGAATTTGAACAGTTTTAAATATAAAATAATTATTATAAATGTTGTAAGCTTTGTATTTAATAACTAAAAGCACGTATAATGCTATAAAATAAGTTTCAACCCAATAAGTATTTATGTGATTCTATGTCTCATAATTTGGTATTGATTAGAATGTTCATTGCAATAATCAATGAACATAGCCAGCTAGTATATGTAATTTCTTAAAGTGAATTACATAGATATCTTGTGAGAAACTCATTGTTAAGAGAAATGATTTATTCAGCTGCAGTCACAAGGACATTTAGTTAACTCCCAGGCTAAAATAAAACTTTGATTGCTTGATGATAACATTAAAGGAGTATGTTTTGGAATGTCCAGGTGACAATGGAAAGAAGGCTTTCAAGATTAATGTTCAGATAGCGATAAGAAGAAGGCCTTCTCATTAAATTAATGAGCAAACAGTGATAAGAATATATTCAGGAATGCTATAATTGGTTTAATTAAATAATTGTTTGACACGGTGTACTTTGATTGGCTAACACACTGCCATACCTTTATTCCTTTGTTCATTTGTGTATAAATAAAGGCTCCCAGAGCAACAAGTCAGATCAGAAATGACTTGCTGAGCTTCTACAAATCTCCTGTGTGTTGTCTCATTATTTCTGGTCTCCAGCCGGCTGCTAAGTACAGAACCACTGACTGATGTTCAAGGGTATTGAATAGATAACCGAAAGATGTTGATATACGGAGTCTATCTCCAACAAAGTCTATTTACACTCTTGTGGGTGCTGTGCATAGGCCCACTATAGCAGCTTCTTAAGCTGCAAAAGCTATTGAAGCCTGGGTTCAAAAAGTTGAAGTGGAGCTACCTTCTAATTTTTCTGATAATGCCAGACAGTGTCTTTAATATATTACCACAGCCTTTCATTACATTCAGGAGGCGGCCTCTGCTGCCAGTGTTCTGGCAGCCAAAGCATCTACTACGTCCATTCTGGCTTGCCGGATTCTGTGGTTGTGGTCCTGGTCTGTGGACCTGGACTCTAAAAAGACCTTGGAGGTGATCCCTTTTAAGGGAAACATCCTTTCTGGGGAAGATTTGAACAAGATTGTTGATGACTTAGCATCTGCTAAAACTGCATATCTGCCGAGTACTAATCCTTCGGCTCCGAAGGCTAAAAGTACCACCTTTCAATCCTTTCGACCTCCAAGTAAAGCAAAGGGCCAGGCATATCGAAAACAGACTCGCACTTCCAAAACCTCTAAGCCCAAACCTAAACGTTCCTGGGCTGCCCATCAGCCTGCTTCCAAACCAGACAAGCCTGCTGCATGACAGGGCAGGCCTCCCCCTGGGGGACCCTAGGGTGGGAGGCTGACTTCTGCAGTTCACCCAGGTATGGTTACAGACCACTTCAGATGCCTGGGTGAGGGAAGTTGTCACTCACGGATACGCCATCTCTTTCAAGAAATGTCCCCCTCGCCAGTTTTGCTCAACAAACATCCCTTCAGATCTGTTGAAAGCAAAAAAACTCTACATTTGGTGGTACAATCTCTCCTAGACACAGGAGTGATAGTGCCGGTGCCTCTGGCTCAGAGAGGCAGGGGGTACTATTCAACGTTGTTCCTGGTTCCGAAACTGAATGATTCCTCCCGGCCCATTCTCAACCTCAAGTCTTTGAACAAATTTGTGAAGGTATCCAAATTCTGAAAAGAAACTCTTCGCTCTATTGTTCTGGCTTTGAAGCCCAAGGAGTATATGGTATCACTGGACATACAGGATGCTTACCTACATATACCTATTGCCATGTCGCATCAGCAATATCTGCAGTTTGCTATTGGCAACCTACATTATCAATTCCAGGCCTTGCCTTTTGTACTGACCATGGCTCGGCGAATCTTCACCAAGGTCATTGCGGTCATGACGGCCCTTCTCCACCGTCAGGATATTAGGATCCTGCCGTATCTGGACAACTTGTTGATCCTGGCAAACTCCCCAGACGGTCTTCTTCGTCATCTGGAACTGATGGACCAATTCCTGCATGCCCATGGGTGGCTCATCAACTGGAAGAAATCCTCAATGGTCCCAGCTCAGAGCATGGTGCACCTAGGGGCATTATTGGACACACACAGCCATTGGTTGTTCTTGTCACCGGGAAGGTCCTGAAACTTCAGGACAAGATAAGATGCTTCCTATCTCACCCACGTGTGTCGATACACTCATGGTGTCGGCTTTCGACATGGTAGAGTACGCTCAATTTCATTCTCACCCTCTGCAGTGGTTAATTCTTTCCAAGTGGGATGGCCTGCCTAACCGGAACAGGTCTCAAATGATTTCCTTGACTCCGGAAGTTCATCTGTCTCTGAGCTGGTGGCTTCAGGACCAACTATTATGCAGGGGCCATCCCTTCTGGATCTCCAATTGGTTCCTCCTAACGACGGATGCCAGTCTGCGGTGTTGAGGCGCGGTGTTGGAGCAAAACTCTCTTCAGGGTCGGTGGACAAGGGAGGAATCTCTCCTTCCGATAAACATTCTGAAGTTGCGAGCAGTGTTCAATGCTCTGAAACTGGCCCTGCCTCTAGTACAGAACAAGCCTGTTCAAGTACAGTCGGACAACGCCACCATGGTGGCGTACATAAATCATCAAGGCAGCACTCAAAGCTGCATGGCAATGATGGAAGTGTCAAAGATTCTTCTATGGGTGGAACACCATCTGCCAGCCATATCAGCAGTGTTCATTCCAGGGGTCCTCAACTGGGAAGCGGACTTCCTCAGTCATCAGGACATACAGACCGGAGAGTGGAGTCTTCATCTGGAAGTCTTTCAACTCCTAGTGGACAAGTGGGGCCTACCAGATCTGATGGCGTCTCGACACAATGACAAGGTTCCATTCTTCGGAGCAAGGACAAGGGATCCTCAAGCAGTGTTTGTGAACCCGCTGGCAATTCCATGGAACTTTCTTCTGCCGTATGTGTTCCCTCCGGTGTCACTCCTGCCCAGGGTAATAAGGAAGTTCAATCAAGAAGGAGGATTACTACTTCTGATCGCACCAGTGTAGCCCAGATGGCATTGATTCTCAGACCTGCAGGGTCTCTTGATAGAGCGTTTTTTTCTGCTTCCGCAACGCATAGACCTCCTCGTTCAGGGCCTTTGTGTCTACTAGGATCTGGCCCGACTGGCTTTGACAGCGTAGCTCTTGAAGCTTCAGTTCTGAGGGCCAAAGGATTTTCTGAGGCAGTCATTCAAACTATGTTGAAAGCCCGTAAACCGGCTTCGGGTCGGATTTATTATAGGGTCTGGAATTCTTACTTCACCTGGTGTGTGGCTAAGAATTATGATGCATACAAGTTCAGTAATGCCAAACTTTTGGCTTTTCTGCAACAGGGCCTGGACTTAGGCCTCTATCTGGCCTCCCTCAAGGTTCAGATTTCAGCCTTGTCGGTATGGTTTCAGAGAAAAATTGCGACTCTGCCTGATGTTCATACTTTCACTCAGGTGTTTTAAGGATTCAACCTCTCTATGTCCCTCCTGTGGCTCCTTGGTATTTGACGGTTGTTCTGGATGCCCTACAAGAGTTTCCGTTTGAACCTCTTGAGTCTGTGGACCTTAAATGGCTTACACGTAAGGTCTTATCTTTACTGGCTATTGCCTCTGCTAGAAGGGTTTCAGACTTGGGTGCCTTGTCCTGTCGGGTCACCCTTTCTATTTTTTCACCGTGACCGTGCGGTTCTTAGAACTCGCCCTGGTTATCTGCCTAAGGTGGTGTCGTCTTTCCACCTTAACCAAGAGATTGTGGTACCGGCCTTTATCTCTCCCGGTTTGTCCTCCAAAGAATGGTCTTTGGATGTGGTACGGGCTCTCCGTATATGTGGAGAGAATCTCCTCTCTTAGGATATCTGATTCTCTCTTTATCCTTTTTGGTTTTCACAAATGTGGCTGGCCTGTGAATAAGCAGACCTTGGCCAGATAGATTAGAATGGTGATTCTACAAGCTTATGTGCAGGCTGGACTTCCAGCTTCTGCTACTATCAAGGCCCATTCTACTCGGTCTGTTCGACCTTCTTGGGCAACCCGCTGTCCCTAGAACAATTGTGCAAGGCGGCTACGTGGTCCTCAGTGAACTCGTTCATCAGGTTTTATGCCTTTGATACTTCCACCTCCCAGGATGCATCCTTTGGACGCTGGGTTCTTGTGCCCGCTACAGTACATCCCCTCCCATGAGGAACTGCTTTAGGACATCCCCGATGTTATTCCCTGTGGAATACCAGTGTGCCCTGCTGCAGAAATGGAGATTTATGGCAAGAACTTAACATTGTTAAATCTCTTTCTGTGAGGTACACTGGATTCCTCAGGGCGTCCACCCTGACGCACGTAACTTCTTTAGTTTGTATGGCATTAGCCGCTGGTACCTTCTCCTGTCATGAGAATGTGGTTATCTGTGGCTGATAACTATTGTCATCTCTTTTACCTGCTACTGCATTGGACTGGTTAACAAAACTGAGTTCCAGTGCCTGGAGGCGGGGATATAGAGGTGGCAGTGCAGTGCATCCTGGGAACAGTCAAAGCTTTAGCCTGTTGGTGCCTCGGATCAAGATCCAACTCTACACCCCGATGTTATTCCCTGTGGAATCCAGTGTACTTCGCAGAAAGAGATTTAACAACGGTAAGTTCTTACCATAAATCTCCTTTTATATGGAATTGCAATTCCGTGTAATTAAAATTAAATGCAGCAGGAGGCATCTTTAGGAGATAGATGTCTCCTTCTAACATTTGCAAGGTCAATGTGTGGCGTCTGAGGAAACAGCCTTTGATCATCATTGCGACCATCAAGATCATCTGTCACAATTTGCAATGTTTTTATGCACCAGTCAGCCTGATTAAGCTGACGCATACTCAGGCTGGCCATCGGATCAGGACACCCTGGTCCAGTAAGTCTGCATCCAGCGATGCAGACCCAGGACCCATCATGCCTTCAAAACGGAGAAGATACGATTCCATTTTGAAGAATGGTGCCAGGTGCCACTCCAGCTCTACCACCCAAACAGGGGCTGCAAGTGATATTGTAAGCCCCATTCTGCAAGTGTGCAGAACGGGTTTCAGCCTACGCAGGCACCACACCATTGGATTTATACATAAACCTGAATTAGGCCCAGTGCATTTGTGGTCTGAGGGATATTCTGAGTCTCTAGTTTGCATATGTTATGAAATATACCTCTATGGAAAGTGCTGCATCCTAGCAAAAGGCTTTAACAGTAGAACAACACAGAATTCTCCAATACAATACACATAGGAAAAAGAGATACTGTAGCTTTTGCTTAGAACAATCTACTATCTTAATCACCTCCGCACAAATAAAGTACTGTATAGGAATTTATGGTTTTTGTATTTACTGTTTAATTTTTTTGTTTGATTTACTATGATTTCTTTTTTGTTATTTATCTATTTAATAGTTTTTCTTCATGCCTTTAAGCCAACAAGCATTATGTAATTCATAATCTTAGTTTAACAATTTAGCTCTTGTTTTTGCTTTTTGGATCATGGAGTTCATCAGCAGCACATTCATGACTGGAGCAACACATCATCTACTGAGTGGAAAGTAGAAAAACAATGACATACTGTATTGAGCAATAGCACATGACAAGGGTTCTGTCCACATGTACCATAGTAAGACATTTATAGAGTGAAAGGTATTGAACCCATGGAAAAGTTTAACTTCAGCTTTATTGAAGAGAAACTAGATGAGCTAAACCTGGAACATGAAACAAAGTATTTACTTCTTGATATGACATACAGAGATCAATACATAAATGACTATAGTAGCATGAATGCTCTATATATGCAAATATTATTCTAATTGACCGGTTTATATGTCAGTAGTCAGTACATATAAGATGCACTGCTAGAAAGAATGTTTGTACATAGATCTTGGTAGGTAAAAAGTAATGTGGTGAGTGAGTTTCTGTGGGACTTATTGGTTAGATCACATGGCATACCTCCCAGCACATCCAGATGGATGTCCAGAAGAGAAGGGTACCTTACCACATCATGGTATAAGCTGAGGGGCATGATAATGTAATTAGCGGCATAGAGATGAATGGTTTGGTCCAAAATATGCAATATGACCCCCCATTATTGGTGATCATTGCATACGTTGACCTAGTGACCTAGGGCCTAATTCATGTTTGCGCACAATGCCAATGTTCAGGCAACTGCGCATGTGTAAAGGTGACTTTGCGATTCTGCTGGAAGTGAGGATTTCATGGCACAGTGACCATTTGGGAGTGGAAATAGCAAGTGGCTGCAAAAATGTAAGCGTGTCATGGACATTTTTGGGGAGTGTATCTGCCTTCAGTTGGGATCATTTATGTAAAGAAGCATGGCACGTGCATTGCTATTGCCACAGCCAGTCTGCTAGCCATAGGCATAGGGCCACCCTAGCAGTCGATGTTCCCTGTTGCATATCGGCTGTGTATTTGTACGCAGTTGTGGATGAGTATGCTATTGCCCCAGCGGACGTCTGTCCCTTGACACATCTCCCCCTTTTAATACTTGTTGTATCAAGGGATTCAATAATGTGAACCCCTCTAATTGTAATGTAAGTGAATATGATTGCCAAAACATTGCTGTAGGGACAAAGTCTGGTGGGCTGTAAAGTGAAAACCAAGGGTCAAACACAAAGAAATCTATAAACAAAAAGAAGTTGGTAGAATGTCAGGGGCGCTCCTTGTAAATTGAACTTCCTGCTGCCTCTCCCTAACACCACTGGATTAATCCCAAGAAAATTCAAAACTGAACAAAAACTATAGGAAGTGGATGGGTGTAGGAAATTGGCGCTGGAATAGGAAAAAAGCTAAAGCTGATGGTTCAGCTGCGAAAGTTATTGTTTTTGGGTAAAAGAGATGAATGGATACTTATCTTGATGATTTTCTGGTGAATTTCTGGTCCCTATTGTGAAGATGTTTTCCTCCAGAATAAGTGGGATCATGCTACAGGATGGTATAGAAAAAAAAAAAAAAAAAAAAAAACAACAACGTTTTCAGTTAAAGTCCCTCAAAAAATCTCATATCTTCAAAAAATTCTGCACCACCATATTAATTGTATGTGCAAAACATGTAATGTGCTGGAATTTGGCCAGATGTAATGCACGCACAATATTGGTGGATTTATACGGCAGTACCCCTGAACTTATATGGCAGTACTGCTGGACTTATAGGGCAGTACCCCTGGACTTACACGGCTGTACCACTGGACTGGACTTATATGGCAGTACCCCATGACTTATATGGCAGTACCCCTGGACTTAGGCAGTACCTCTGGACTTATACGGCTGCACCACTGGACTGGACTTATACAGCAGTACCCCTGAACTTTTATGGCAGTACCCCTGGACTTATACGGCAGTATCCCTGGACTTATACGGCAGTACCCCTGAACTTATACGGCAGTATCCCTGAACATATATGGCAGTACCCCTGGACATATACGGCAGTACCCCTTGACTTATATGGCAGTACCACTGGACTTATACGGCAGTACCCCAGGACTTATACGGCAGTACCCCTGGACTTACACGGCAGTACCTCTGAACTTATATGGCTGCACCACTGGACTGGTCTTATACGGCAGTAACCCTGGACTTACACGGCAGTACCCCTGAACTTATATGGCTGCACCACTGGACTGGTCTTATACGGCAGTAACCCTGGACTTATATAGCAGTACCCCTGGACTTACATGGCAGTACCCCATTACTTTTACAGCACCAGCACTGGATTTATGGCAGCACAGGACACCACCACTGGACTTATGGCAGCACAGGACACCACCACTGGACGGATGCAGCACAACACAGCACCACTGCACTGGACTTATACAGCAGCACCACTGGACTTATGGCAGCAAAGGACACCACCACTGTATTTATGGCATCACAGGACACCACCACTGGACTGATGCAGCATAACACAGCAACACTGCACTGGACTTATACAGCAGCACCATTTGACTTATGGCAGCACAGGACACCACTACTGGACTTATGGCAGCACAGGACACCACCACTGGACTGATGGAGCACAACACAGCACCACTGCACTGGATTTATACAGTAACAGCACTGGACTTATGACAGCACAAGACACCACCGCTGTGACTGGACTGATGCAGCACAAAACACCACCACTGGACTGATGCAGCACAAGACAGCACTGGAATGACACATAGAGAGCAGGTTGCTACCCCATGCGCCACACCACTTTCCCGCACAGGCACTGAGGAGACGCGTCTTCTCACTACACTCTCCAGGACTGGAGTGAAAATGGCGGCGACGCATGGCTCCTTATATGATATCCAAAACCCACAAGAATCCGACAGCGGGATGTTGACGTTTTGCCTCGTTCTGGTTTCCGAGTCTGGCGGGAAGTCCTGAGCCGGACTCGGATCCGGGTTTGGGACGTGATGTTCGGTAGGGTTCGGTTCTCAGAGAACCAAATCCACTCATCTCTACTTTAAATACTATATCCTTGGATATTTGTTTCAGTTAGGAATTTATCTAATCCATTTTTAAACATATTGACTGAGTCCACCATTACTACCTTCTCTGGCAAGGAATTCCAAATCCTTACTGCCCTTACTGTGAAGAACCCTTTCCTTTGTTTGAATATGAAATTTTCTCCCCTCTAACCTCAGAGGGTTTCCAAGTGTTCTGTGTAGAGATTTTTCAATAAACAAATCTCCTGATAGATCCTTGTAATGTCCTTTTATATATTTGTAAATATTAATAATGTCTCCTGTGTTGTACATATTCCAATCAGAGTCCTTAGGCAAATGAGGAGGGTGTACTTTCAGGGAATAAAAGTATCACAGTGAGAAACACTGCAGATCAGGAGGGTTTAGGTACTGCCACATTCCCATGCTCAGCTGTACTTGTTCATGAAGAAATGGCAGAGAACCATGCCATCCTTAACCAGGGGGAAGACAATGAAATGGTGAGTTCACTCTTTAGGGTTTATTTGTTGCTGGTGTTTTAAAAATATAAGTGTATACACCCAATAGCTACCTGTTATTGTGATAATAAACTTATATCCCACAGATAAGCTGATTGTGAAAGTTATGTAACTTACTTATTTTTCACATGAGCTGATCTTGCCTGACCATTATTTTTTATTGCAAGCATTTTTGTGACTTGAATTCTCTAAACAAGATTAGGCACATTGGTAATGCAATAAAAACACAATATAGGATGATTTAGAGTTAAATACAGTATAATAAGGATGTCCTTTTGCATATGCACCAATATGAGTGAGTACACATACAGTATTACCTGGCTATGCTTTGAGTTAGATGCATTTTTAAAATGAAGTGTATTAAGTCTAATGTATACTTTAGATGTGTCTGAAGCAAATATATGGCAATCAGCATCATCCAAAGAAAATCCTACAACAATGGTAAATTTACTATGATGAGAGTTCTATTTAAGATGGGATGTTGCCCATAGCAACCAATCAGAGTCTACTTCTCATTTACCTAGCACTTACTAAAAGATAATACCTGGAATCTGCTTGGTTGTTATGGGCAACATCCCATCTTAAATAGAACTCCCACCTTAGTAAATTTACCCCAAGGTCTGTAAATCTTTAACTCAGTCCTTAGAAATTACTTGGTGTCAGAGACATTAACACAAAAACTGACCTGTGCTGTAGGTGCATGTGCATCTCCCTTATCTCTCTTTCTGGGAATGGGTCCGTAATCCTCCTGTCATAATCTTGTTGTTTATTTAATGTCATTATTTTACCAATGTAAAATTAATTGAATGGTTTAAATCAGGGACAATACTGGAAAAACAGTCACATTTATAATAGAAAGCGTGTACACACATATAAAGAATAAAAAATCCCCATAAGGGTGGATAGATAAATTATTAACATATACTTCTTACTGTTATTTATTGTACTTATGAGTAGTGTGGTTGTCCCTGGCAAACTGGTAAAAATCATCCATCAATGTTGGATCCCATTTCCCTTGATACAATTGCTCCATTGTAGGAATACAGGTTGAGTATCCCATATCCATATATTCCAAAATACGGAATATTCCGAAATACGGACTTTTTCGAGTGAGAGTGAGATAGTGAAACCTTTGTTTTCTGATGGCTCAATGTACACAAACGTTGTTTAATACACAAAGTTATTAATAATATTGTATTAAATGACCTTCAGGCTGTGTATATAAGGTGTATATGAAACATAAATGAATTGTGTGAATTTACACACACTTTGTTTAATGCACAAAGTTATAAAAAAATATTGGCTAAAATGACCTTCAGGCTGTGTGTATTAGATGTATATGTAACATAAATGCATTCTGTACTTAGATTTAGGTCCCATCACCATGATATCTCATTATGGTATGCAATTATTCCAAAATACGGAAAAATCCGATATCCAAAATACCTCTGGTCCCAAGCATTTTGGATAAGGGAGACTCAACCTGTATCTTGATGGAATAGATCCCACTGTTTGTCACTCACAGCACTACAAATGTCCAGGGAATGTAAGAAATGTACCTTCAACCACATACTGTATCCTAACATTTTGTTGTTATTCAGTATCCAGCTATCAGCTTTTTATAGTTTTCTGCTAATTCTGCCGCATTAAATTTATCTTCAAAGGTTTTGGAAAATTAGCATCAAACACAGCATGTAACATGGTAGGAGCGGATTGGTTGGTACTTTATCTCTCTCCACTTTATCACTCTCCAACTCCAAGCGTTGATGCATATTCCCTTTTGTCTTTTAAAAGTAGTCTAATTTGAGGGTCTACAAATACGTCTTCCTTCAATTTGTCATCATTCAATTTTGGAAACTGGCCTTTTAAATGCTCAAAACCATCACCATTTATCTCCATAGCCTTTACAATATTTTCCATGAGGCTACATTTAATATGTAATGGAAGGAGAAGCATCATTTCAAGTTTCACTGAAGGTGCATACAGTATAGTGCTTTCTGAGGACAAACTCCGCTCTGATGGACCAGTCCTTCACAATGTAATGTTGCTGTGTTGCTCGACCATAACATAAGTACAGAAAACAACAATACAGATGTGTCCTCATACATTGGGACAGATGTATTAAGCCTGGAGAAGTGATAAAGCAGTGATAAGGGCAAGGTGATAACGCACCAGCCAATCAGCTACACTATGTAAATTGACAGGAGCTGATTGGCTGGTGCGTTATCACTTTGCACATATCACTGCTTTATCACTTCTTTAGGCTTAATACATCTGCCCAAATTGTTTCTGCATAACGCAGCCTCCCACAGAAATGGTTTCCCCATTGTGTGCTATTATTTGCAGGCACATGTATAAGCTTGCGCCCGCTTGCCGCTGTTGCTTTGTAACAGGGGCGGATTGGGAACAAAAAGCGGCCCTGGAAAAATTTGTACTAGTGGCCCCACTTGTACTAGTGGCCCCACTTACACCAGAGGTGTATGGTCTAGCCATGGGCCATGGCAGCAGCACCCTCCCCCCGAGACTTTCCAGATAGTGGGGATGTCCAGCATCAAGGGGGAAGTTAAAAGGAAATAAAATTAAATGTTATGAGCACATTATATGATACACCTTTAGAATTTAGAAACTATATAATTCTTTAGAAAGATATATTTTCTTGCTTGTTACACCAACTGTATCCCAATCACTATTCACTCAATCTTATATGTCAGCCAAGCAGTCAGACAGAGCATACTGTACACACTACATCATCTGCAATCACAGGCTAAGTGGCAAAGTCATTTTCATATATGCAAATTGTTTGGCATCTTATTCATTATGTCTATAAATAGGACCACATGTCCTCAAACAAAACTGGCCCCACGGGTGCGCCGGCCCACCGGGAATCTTCCCTGTAGACCCTATGACCAATCCGCCTCTGCTTTGTAACCATATAACTACCGGGTAGTTATAAGCTCTTGCTACACTATATACTGGTGGTCACCACAATGCAGCACTGTACGGCTCACTTAGTGAACAAGTAGCAGGAGATCCGCTGCCCGCTGCTTGTTTCTGCTCCCCTGACTATTTACTCTATAGAGCGAGTGGGTCTGTGAACATAAGCTATGCCCTGACTTAAAGCGTTCACATTACGGTCAAGAATGTATTAGGACACATCTGTACTTATCAGCAAAACATATAATAGATTGACATTCAGAAAAATTCCAGACCCACCCGCATAAACCTTCAGTGCTTACCTATCTAATTACATCCTCTCTGTACAGTACACATAACCTCACATATTTTGTCTTTCTTTACTCTCACACCCTCCTGACCCTTTGACAAAATTGCTGGGTGATAATATCATACAACCCATTAAGAACCTAGCAATCTGGTGGACCATTATGCAATAGGTAGCATCTATCCTTGTGTATCACCCTCACAGCGACGAGTAGCTCCTGCCAGCGTGCAGAAGCTGCGCTGGCAGGAAGCTACTCCTAAAGTACAAAAGCATCATCGCTGTGTGATGTTTTTGAACTTGTGCAGGGCGGTCGGGCCTGACATGCGGGGTGGACTAGCCCTGTGCTGGGGGTCCCCCCGCATGTCTGTGTGACTGATCGTAAATTTAGCACATCTACGATCTGGGAGTAAATTTACTAAGATGGGAGTTCTATTTAAGATGGGATGTTGCCCATAGCAACCAATCAGATTCTAGTTCTCATTTATCTAGCACCTTCTAGAACATAATACCTGGAATCTGATTGGTTGCTATAGGCAACATCACATCTTAAATAGAACTCCCATCTTAGTAAATTTACCTTCTGGTCTGAATTAGGCCCATAGAAACATAGAATTTGACAGCAGATAAGTACCATTTGGCCCATCTAGTCGGTCCCTTTTTTAGCCATATTGTTACCTCAAACCCTCTTCCTTATTTTGTTTTTGTAAGGAAATCCTTATATCTAGCCCTTGCATGTTTAAGTTGCTCTACTGTCTTAGTCTTTACCACCTCTGATGGGAGGCTATTCCACTTACAAATAAATAATCTTATTACTAGGTATCAGAGAGCGCCGTTTATATAGTTAATAAAAATGTAGTCAAATACAAACATGTATAAAAATCAAACAATACACAGTGCATCCGGAAAGTATTCACAGCGCTTCACTTTTTCCACATTTTGTTATCTTACAGCCTTATTCCAAAATGGAATAAATTCATTTTTCCCCTCGAAATTCTACACACAATACCCTATAATGACAATGTGAAAAATGTTTTTTTTTTTAGATTTTTATAAATTTATTAAAAATAAAAAAAACTAAGAAATCACATGTACATAAGTATTCATAGCCTTTGCCATGAGGTTCAAAATTGAGCTCAGGTGCATCCTGTTACCACTGATCATCCTTGAGATGTTCCTACAGCTTAACTGGAATCCACGTGTGGTAAATTCAGTTCATTGGACATGATTTGGAAAGGCACACAGTTGTCTATATAAGGTCCCACACTTGACAGTGCATGTCTCAGCACAAACCAAGCATGAAGTCAAAGGAATTGTCTGTAGACCACTGAGACAGTATTATCTCGAGGCACAAATCTGGGGAAGGGTACAGAAAAATATGTGCTGCTTTGAAGGTCCCACCTGGAGTTTGCCAAGATGCACCTGAAGGACTCTCAGACCATGTGAAACAAAATTCTCTAGTCTGATAAAACAAAGATTGAACTCTTTGGCATGAATTCCAGGCGTCATGTTTGGAGGAAACCAGGCACCGCTCATCACCAGGCCAATACCATCCTTACAGTGAAGAATGGTGGTGGCAGCATCATGCTGTGGGGATGTTTTTCAGCAGCAGGAACTGGGAGACTAGTAATAGCGGGAAAGATGAATGCAGCAATGTACAGACATTTCCTGGATGAAAACCTGCCCCAAGCACTCTTGACCTCAGACTGTGGTGATGGTTCAGCTTTCATCAGGACAACAACCCTAAGCACACAGCCAAGATATCAAAGAGGTGGCTTCAGGACAACTCTATGAATGTCCTTGAGTGGCCCAGCCAGAGCCCAGACTTAAATCCGATTGAACATCTCTGGAGAGATCTGAAAATAGCTGTGCACCGACGCTTCTCATCCAACCGATGGAGCTTGATAGGTACTGCAAAGAGGAATGGGTGAAACTGCCCTAAGATAGGTGTCCCAAGCTTGTTGCATCATATTCAAAAAGACTTGAGGCTATAATTGCTGCCAAGGGTGCATCAACAAAGTATTAAGCAAAGTCTGTGAATACTTACAGTATGTTTATGTGATTTCATAGTTTTTTATTTTTAATAAATTTGCAAAAATCTCAAAAACCCTTTTCCACATTGTCATTATGGGGTATTGTGTGTTGAATTTGGAGGGAAAAAATGAATTTAGTCCATTTGGAATAAGGCTGTGACATAACAAAATGTGGAAAAAAGGAAGTGCTGTGAATACTTTCCAGATGCACTGTATAATAAATACATTCATAAAAAAGTAATATATCCTGATAGAGCGTAGTCCTTTTGGAACTTTAGAGCTTTGCAATGAGCCAAATTAATCAGCTGTATATTCCCATATGCTCATGTTAGCAGTGCAACTATGCAGCTCCTCAGTCTGGCAGTCACTGTTAGTATTGAACAGAATAGCCTCCCAAGCTGTGCTATGCTTTACCTCCCCACACACTGTAATATGATATTAGGCAGTATAAATAAAGCAGACAGCGTCCCGTTTTAGCACTGGTTATTACTCATTCGTCCCCAGCCGGAGATCGGCGCTTGTGGTAGCTCCGGGTATTTCCTCTGTATAGAAGTCCATGTAAGGGAGGGAGAATGCAGCTGGGGCTCAGTTTGTTGGAGGCAGGATACAATCAGGGCCGGTTCTACCCCTTGTGGCGCCCAGTGCGAGAGTTACCACTGGCGCCCCCCCCCCCGGTGGCAAAACAGTTAGTGTTCGGGGGCGTGGCTTCATAGGGGAGGGGCGTGGCCAGTTATGCTCACAGAAGCTGTGCCCCCCAGTTGATTTGCCCCTGTAGATATGCCCCCAGTAGTTGTGCCCCCTCTTTATTTGCTCCCAGTATTTGTGCCTCCTCTTTATTTGCCCCCAGTAGTTGTGCCCCCTCTTTATTTGCGCCTCCTCTTTATTTTGCCCCCAGTAGTTGTGCCCCCTCTTTATGTGCCCCCAGTATTTGTGCCTCCTCTTTATTTGCCCCCAGTTGTTGTGCCCCCTCTTTATTTGCCCCCTGTAGTTGTGCCCCCTCTTTATGTGCCCCCAGTATTTGTGCCTCCTCTTTATTTGCCCCCAGTTGTTGTGCCCCCTCTTTATTTGCCCCCTGTCGCTGTGCCCCCCCGCTTACAAACACACACACAAAATAATAAAAACAATACTTACCACTGCCCCGCTCCTGCTTCTTCTGCTGCTGCTGCTGCTGCTGCTGCTCCGTCAGTCTGGCCGCCCGCTCCTCTCTATGGGAGATACGTCAATGACGTCTCTCCCATAGCGCCGCACAGACACTAGAGGTCAATAACGACCTCTAGTGTTTGTGCCTGGAGCCGGCTGCAGCGGACGCCCACACAGCCCACGGCGTCTGCTGCAGCCGTGGAGCAGGGAGCGGAGTGCGGGCAGGCGGCGGTGCCTGCGGGGTGACTGCGGCCACGCCCCCAGGCCGCAGCACCCCGGGCAAAGGCACTGCTTGCCCGCACCAAGGACCGCTCCTGGATACAATGCAGACGTAAAGTGCTCTACAATGCAGACGTAAAGTGCTCCATATGGATACGGTGATCAGTGTAGCGTAATCCTTGATTCATTTTTCTGCCGTTAATTGCTGGCGAACATCAGATGCGACCATACCAGCAAGTGCTTTATCTGACCTGGTCGCACAGGATGCGACCAGTCAGATAAACATTGTTAGCAGCTGCAGGGAAGGGAAACTTCCCTCCGCTTCTGCTCTCTCCCTGCACCCTCCTCTCATTGTTGCTGTGCTGCCGATCACTGCTTGATCAGCACGGCAGGACCCCCCACCCAACAGCTGCAGACAATAGCAGCCACTGGAGAAGTGTAATCCAACCCCCGCTCCCGTATACCTGCAAGCTGTCTGGGGTGTAAAAAGTAATGTCACGATTGACGCAATGTTACTGATGTTCCCGCCCGATGTTCCAATGTTTTTTTTTTTAACTAAAATTATTTTGGATAAGGTTAAATTCATTTACTTCACCTAATTCACTCATTAAAAAAAAACAGACAATTTCTGAGAGTTTTTTTGGGGAAAAAATCATGTTAAGTGGTTTTGGCCCTTATTTATCAAGCCTTGGAGATTGATAAATAGCACGGTGATAAAGTACCAACCAATCGGCTCCTAACGGCCATGTTAAAGGCTGTGTTTGAAAAATGACACAAGCCGTACTTTATCACCATGCAATTTATCACTCTCCAAGGCTTGATAAATCTAGGCCTAAATCTGCATTATAGAGCCACAGTACTCCTGCCTCCAATCCCCGCCTGGGGATGAGTGAGTAATAACCAGTGCAAAAACTGAACCCTGTCTGCTTTATTTATACTGCCTAATATAAATATAATACTGTATATATACATTTTAGAGCATGAATTATAGTGTTTATAATACAGGTTGAACTCAATGGACATTTTGTCTTTTTTCAACCTCATTAACTATGTTACTATGTTACTATATTAAAGTTTTAGGGAGGTGGAGCATAGCACAGCTTGTGGGGCTATTCTGTGCAACACTACCAGTGACTGCCAGACTGTGTAGCTGCAAAGTCGCATTGCTAACAGGAGCATATGGGAATATACAGCTGATTAATTTGGCTCATTGCAAACCTCTAAAGTTCCATAAAGACTACACTCCTCCTCTAGGGATCAGGTTCCAGACTGTGTACTAGTGATGAGCGGGTTCGGTTCCTCGGAATCCGAACCCCCCCGAACTTCAGCCTTTTTACACGGGTCCGAGGCAGACTCGGATCTTCCCGCCTTGCTCGGTTAACCCGAGCGCGCCCGAACGTCATCATCCCGCTGTCGGATTCTCGTGAGGCTCGGATTCTATCGCGAGACTCGGATTCTATATAAGGAGCCGCGCGTCGCCGCCATGTTCACACGTGCATTGAGATTGATAGGGAGAGGACGTGGCTGGCGTCCTCTCCGTTTATAGAGAAGAGAGTAGAGAGTTAGAGACACTATTTACTAATTTTGGGGAGCATATTAGGACTGGAGTACTACTACTTGCTGATAGTGTGACCAGTGACCATTGACCACCAGTTTAATTAATCCGTTCTCTGCCTGAAAAAAAATGATACACAGTGTGACACAGTCACATACCATATCTGTGCTCAGCCTCAGTGTGCTGCATCATCATATGTAATACTGTATATCTGACTGTGCTGAGTGCTCACTGCTCACACAGCTTAATTGTGGGGGAGACTGGGGAGCAGTTAGAGCAGGAGTACATAAATAATATATTTTAAGTACAGTGCACACTTTTGCTGCCAGAGTGCCACACTGCCAGTGTGACTGACCAGTGACCACACTGACCACCAGTATATTGTGATTGTCTGCTTAGGACGGAGTACTACTTGCTGATAGTGTGACCAGTGACCAGTGACCACCACCAGTTTAATTAATCCATTCTCTGCCTGAAAAAAAAAAGATACACAGTGTGACACAGTCACATACCATATCTGTGCTCAGCCCAGTGTGCTGCATCATATGTAATACTGTATATCATTATCTGACTGTGCTGAGTGCTCACTGCTCACACAGCTTAATTGTGGGGGAGACTGGGGAGCAGTTATAGCAGGAATACATATTTTAAGTACAGTGCACACTTTTGCTGCCAGAGTGCCACTGCCAGTGTGACTGACCAGTGACCACTGACCACCAGTATATTGTGATTGTCTGCTGACCACCAGTATATTGTGATTGTCTGCCTGAAAAAGTTAAACACTCGTCGTGTGGTGTTTTTATAAACGCATTCTGCAGACAGTGTCCAGCAGGTCCGTCATTACATAATATATACCTGTCCGGCTGCAGTACTAGTGTGATATATATATATATTTTAATTTTATCTCATTATCATCCAGTCTATAATATTAGCAGCAGACACAGTACGGTAGTCCACGGCTGTAGCTACCTCTGTGTCGGCAGTCGTTCGTCCATCCATAATTGTATACCACCTACCCGTGGTTTTTTTTTTTCTATCTTCTTGATACTAGTAGCTTACTTTAGGAGTCTGCAGTGCTGACAGACAGTGTCCAGCAGGTCCGTCATTACATAATATATACCTGTCCGGCTGCAGTACTAGTGTGATATATATATATATTTTAATTTTATCTCATTATCATCCAGTCTATATTAGCAGCAGACACAGTACGGTAGTCCACGGCTGTAGCTACCTCTGTGTCGGCAGTCGCTCGTCCATCCATAATTGTATACCACCTACCCGTGGTTTTTTTTCTTTCTATCTTCTTGATACTAGTAGCTTACTTTAGGAGTCTGCAGTGCTGACAGACAGTGTCCAGCAGGTCCGTCATTACATAATATATACCTGTCCGGCTGTAGTACTAGTGTGATATATATATATATTTTAATTTTATCTCATTATCATCCAGTCTATATTAGCAGCAGACACACTACGGTAGTCCACGGCTGTAGCTACCTCTGTGTCGGCAGTCGCTCGTCATCCATAAGTATTCTAGTATCCATCCATCTCCATTGTTTACCTGAGGTGCCTTTTAGTTGTGCCTATTAAAATATGGAGAACAAAAATGTTGAGGTTCCAAAAATAGGGAAAGATCAAGATCCACTTCCACCTCGTGCTGAAGCTGCTGCCACTAGTCATGGCCGAGACGATGAAATTCCATCAACGTCGTCTGCCAAGGCCGATGCCCAATGTCATAGTACAGAGCATGTAAAATCCAAAACACCAAATATCAGTAAAAAAAGGACTCAAAAATCTAAAATAAAATTGTCGGAGGAGAAGCGTAAACTTGCCAATATGCCATTTACCACACGGAGTGGCAAGGAACGGCTGAGGCCCTGGCCTATGTTCATGGCTAGTGGTTCAGCTTCACATGAGGATGGAAGCACTCAGCCTCTCGCTAGAAAAATGAAAAGACTCAAGCTGGCAAAAGCACAGCAAAGAACTGTGCGTTCTTCGAAATCCCAAATCCACAAGGAGAGTCCAATTGTGTCGGTTGCGATGCCTGACCTTCCCAACACTGGACGTGAAGAGCATGCGCCTTCCACCATTTGCACGCCCCCTGCAAGTGCTGGAAGGAGCACCCGCAGTCCAGTTCCTGATAGTCAGATTGAAGATGTCAGTGTTGAAGTACACCAGGATAAGGAGGATATGGGTGTTGCTGGCGCTGGGGAGGAAATTGACAAGGAGGATTCTGATGGTGAGGTGGTTTGTTTAAGTCAGGCACCCGGGGAGACACCTGTTGTCCGTGGGAGGAATATGGCCATTGACATGCCTGGTGAAAATACCAAAAAAATCAGCTCTTCGGTGTAGATGTATTTCAACAGAAATGTGGACAACATTTGTCAAGCCATGTATTGCCTTTGTCAAGCTGTAATAAGTAGGGGTAAGGACGTTAACCACCTCGGAACATCCTCCCTTATACGTCACCTGCAGCGCATTCATAATAAGTCAGTGACAAGTTCAAAAACTTTGGGCGACAGCAGAAGCAGTCCACTGACCAGTAAATCCCTTCCTCTTGTAACCAAGCTCACGCAAACCACCCCACCAACTCCCTCAGTGTCAATTTCCTCCTTCCCCAGGAATGCCAATAGTCCTGCAGGCCATGTCACTGGCAATTATGACGAGTCCTCTCCTGCCTGGGATTCCTCCGATGCATCCTTGCGTGTAACGCCTACTGCTGCTGGCGCTGCTGTTGTTGCTGCTGGGAGTCGATGGTCATCCCAGAGGGGAAGTCGTACTCGTAAGACCACTTTTACTACTTCCACCAAGCAATTGACTGTCCAACAGTCCTTTGCGAGGAAGATGAAATATCACAGCAGTCATCCTGCTGCAAAGCGGATAACTGAGGCCTTGACAACTATGTTGGTGTTAGACGTGCGTCCGGTATCCATCATTACTGCAGAGGCAACTAGAGACTTGTTGGAGGTACTGTGTCCCCGGTACTAAATACCATCTAGGTTCCATTTCTCTAGGCAGGCGATACCGAAAATGTACACAGACCTCAGAAAAAGACTCACCAGTGTCCTAAAAAATGCAGTTGTACCCAATGTCCACTTAACCACGGACATGTGGACAAGTGGAGCAGGGCAGGCTCAGGACTATATGACTGTGACAGCCCACTGGGTAGATGTATGGACTCCCGCCGCAAGAACAGCAGCGGCCAGGGCCGTCTTTCCGTATGGGCTCAATGGGCTCTTGCCCAAGGGCCCCAGGAGTATAAGGGCCCTAGGCTGATAGCTGAGGGTCCCCTCTTTCCAGGGGTACCAGATTTTTTAAAATCGGCCATGGGGAACCGGAGATATCCGACCTCAAAGTAGTGGTCCCCATCCAAGCCTGTTAATTGCTCTTCCCAGCCAGATATCTCGGGTTCTGTCTGACTTAGAGTTTTTCCGAGGGTATAATCCAAAAGCTGCGACTCTCTCCTTTTGGTGGACACTGGCAGCTTGTCTCTGCTATGCCCAGAACCGGAAATATCAGCCTTCAAGCAGCTGGTCCCTGCTTCAGCTCCACACGCCTAATATGCAGTTTTAGGTTTTCATTGGTGAATTGCTCTGGCACCTGAACTCTGAGCCCTAATTCCCCAGTACCTTGTGAAAAGTGGGACTCTCTAGTTTTTTTATCCCATTCAAAGCTAAGAAATATATTTTCAGGAACTGGAGATATCTGCAGTCAAGCAAGCTGCACTCCAACCAGAAAATTATAAATATTAAGCCCACTCCACTATCCATCCCTCCCCTACGTATTAAACACCCCCTACCACCCTAAAAGTCATGTACCAGGGCTTCTTCATTCAGCCCAATGCCCCCTTCTACAGTTTAGCCCCATTTGTGCAGTAAAGGAGTAATTAGCAGAAATGACTGCTCCAGGTCCTACATGCTTAACGGAAGATAGAACACCCCCTACCACCCGCGGGACTTCAAAGCTGCCACTTATAGCACCCCCCACCCCTACCACTGGAGGATGGGTAGGGGGCCCAGTGCATTGCTGTGCCCAGGGGCCTACACTGCTGTTAAGACAGCCCTGGCAGCGGCGGCACCAGTAGCAGCATCTCGCAAACGCCAACTCTTTCCTAGGCAGGCTACGCTTTGTATCACCGGTTTCCAGAATACGCACACAGCTGAAAACCTTTTACGGCAACTTAGGAAGATCATCGCGGAATGGCTTACCCCAATTGGACTCTCCTGTGGATTTGTGGCATTGGACAACGCCAGCAATATTGTGTGTGCATTAAATCTGGGCAAATTCCAGCACGTCCCATGTTTTGCACATACCTTGAATTTGGTGGTGCAGAATTATTTAAAAAACGAGAGGGGCGTGCAAGAGATGCTGTCGGTGGCCAGAAGAATTGCGGGACACTTTCGGCGTACAGGCACCACATACAGAATACTGGAGCAACACCAAAAACGCCTGAACCTGCCCTGCCATCATCTGAAGCAAGAAGTGGTAACGAGGTGGAATTCAACCCTCTATATGCTTCAGAGGTTGGAGGAGAAGCAAAAGGCCATTCAAGCCTATACAACTGAGCACGATATAGGAGGTGGAATGCACCTGTCTCAAGCGCAGTGGAGAATGATTTCAACGTTGTGCAAGGTTCTGCAACCTTTTGAACTTGCCACACGTGAAGTCAGTTCAGACACTGCTAGCCTGAGTCAGGTCATTCCCCTCATCAGGCTTTTGCAGAAGAAGCTGGAGACATTGAAGGAGGAGCTAACACAGAGCGATTCCGCTAGGCATGTGGGACTTGTGGATGGAGCCCTTAATTCGCTTAACAAGGATTCACGGGTGGTCAATCTGTTGAAATCAGAGCACTACATTTTGGCCACCGTGCTCGATCCTAGATTTAAAACCTACCTTGGATCTCTCTGGGGTTCAAAGACCTGCTGGTGAGAAAATTGTCAAGTCAAGCGGAACGCGACCTGTCAACATCTCCTCCTTCACATTCTCCCGCAACTGGGGGTGCGAGGAAAAGGCTCAGAATTCCGAGCCCACCCGCTGGCGGTGATGCAGGGCAGTCTGGAGCGACTGCTGATGCTGACATCTGGTCCGGACTGAAGGACCTGCCAACGATTACGGACATGTCGTCTACTGGCACTGCATATGATTCTCTCCCCATTGAAAGAATGGTGGAGGATTATATGAGTGACCGCATCCAAGTAGGCACGTCAGACAGTCCGTACTTATACTGGCAGGAAAAAGAAGCAATTTGGAGGCCCTTGCACAAACTGGCTTTATTCTACCTAAGTTGCCCTCCCACAAGTGTGTACTCTGAAAGAGTGTTTAGTGCCGCCGCTCACCTTGTCAGCAATCGGCGTACGAGGTTACTTCCAGAAAATGTGGAGAAGATGATGTTCATTAAAATGAATTATAATCAATTCCTCCGTGGAGACATTGACCAGCAGCAATTGCCTCCACAAAGTACACAGGGAGCTGAGATGGTGGATTCCAGTGGGGACGAATTGATAATCTGTGAGGAGGGGGATGTACACGGTGATATATCGGAGGATGATGATGAGGTGGACATCTTGCCTCTGTAGAGCCAGTTTGTGCAAGGAGAGATTAATTGCTTCTTTTTTGGTGGGGGTCCAAACCAACCCGTCATTTCAGTCACAGTCGTGTGGCAGACCCTGTCACTGAAATTATGGGTTGGTTAAAGTGTGCATGTCCTGTTTATACAACATAAGGGTGGGTGGGAGGGCCCAAGGACAATTCCATCTTGCACCTCTTTTTTCTTTAATTTTTCTTTGCGTCATGTGCTGTTTGGGGAGTATTTTTTTGAAGGGCCATCCTGCGTGACACTGCAGTGCCACTCCTAGATGGGCCAGGTGTTTGTGTCGGCCACTAGGGTCGCTTAGCTTACTCACACAGCTACCTCATTGCGCTTCTTTTTTTTCTTCTTTGCGTCATGTGCTGTTTGGGGAGTGTTTTTTGAAGGGCCATCCTGCGTGACACTGCAGTGCCACTCCTAGATGGGCCAGGTGTTTGTGTCGGCCACTAGGGTCGCTTAGCTTACTCACACAGCTACCTCATTGCGCCTCTTTTTTTCTTTGCATCATGTGCTGTTTGGGGAGTAGTTTTTTGAAGGGCCAGCCTGCGTGACACTGCAGTGCCACTCCTAGATGGGCCAGGTGTTTGTGTCGGCCACTAGGGTCGCTTAGCTTACTCACACAGCTACCTCATTGCGCCTCTTTTTTTCTTTGCGTCATGTGCTGTTTGGGGGGTGTTTTTTGGAAGGGCCATCCTGCGTGACACTGCAGTGCCACTCCTAGATGGGCCAGGTGTTTGTGTCGGCCACTTGGGTCGTTGAGCTTAGTCACACAGCTACCTCATTGCGCCTCTTTTTTTCTTTGCATCATGTGCTGTTTGGGGAGTGTTTTTTGGAAGGGCCATCCTGCGTGACACTGCAGTGCCACTCCTAGATGGGCCAGGTGTTTGTATCGGCCACTTGGGTCGCTGAGCTTAGTCACACAGCTACCTCATTGCGCCTCTTTTTTTCTTTGCGTCATGTGCTGTTTGGGGAGTGTTTTTTGGAAGGGCCATCCTGCGTGACACTGCAGTGCCACTCCTAGATGGGCCAGGTGTTTGTGTCGGCCACTTGGGTCGTTGAGCTTAGTCACACAGCTACCTCATTGCGCCTCTTTTTTTCTTTGCGTCATGTGCTGTTTGGGGAGTGTTTTTTGGAAGGGCCATCCTGCGTGACACTGCAGTGCCACTCCTAGATGGGCCAGGTGTTTGTGTCGGCCACTTGGGTCGCTTAGCTTAGTCATCCAGCGACCTCGGTGCAAATTTTAGGACTAAAAATAATATTGTGAGGTGTGAGGTGTTCAGAATAGACTGAAAATGAGTGGAAATTATGGTTTTTGAGGTTAATAATACTTTGGGATCAAAATGACCCCCAAATTCTATGATTTAAGCTGTTTTTTAGGGTTTTTTGAAAAAAACACCCGAATCCAAAACACACCCGAATCCGACAAAAAAAATTCGGTGAGGTTTTGCCAAAACGCGTTCGAACCCAAAACACGGCCGCGGAACCGAACCCAAAACCAAAACACAAAACCCGAAAAATTTCAAGTGCACATCCCTACTGTGTACTTGAATTACATATTCTACGTGTTACATTATACTGCACAGGCCAATGCTGCATTTTGTACAATTCATTGCTGTCATTAATCTGGTATACAGTATTATCATGCATGCACTAACAGTATTTACAGTATTTTATATAGATTTATCAGGGGGCAGTCTCTAATGGTTACCCAAAACTGTGTGGTGACTGGCCACATCCCTAAACATGGGCCCCTACCACTGCAGTACCCCGGTGGGCCCTTCATGTCCCAGTCCAGCATTGAATGTATGTATTATATATTGGTTGATATTTACACATGTTAGTATTTTACTAAATTTTTATTAAATATATAAACTGCACTCTCTGTCTGATACCTAGTGATAGGTTTATTTCTTTGTATTTCTATTTGGTACACCAGAGCACTACTTGGGAGCTGCAATTATTTAAAGTGACCACCACCAATTTGGTTACTCCTGAATTGAATATATTTTAGGCTTTTTGCTATTCCACTTATCCACTACCGTTTCTGTGAAGTAATTTTCCTCAGATTTCCCCTGAACCTACCTTCCTCCAGTATCAGTGCATGTCCTTGTGTTCTACACCCTTGCTATATATGTGTTATGATTTGGAGTAGATACCTGGGCAGCAGTCTGTATGAGATGGATATAGTTGGTTAACCTGATATGTGGAATAACTGTAATGACTGTGTTACTGAGGCAACCAGGTAGTACATGGTGGTGCTCATGTGATTACACTTGCCCAGCAGTCTTTTAGCCTCCTGCAATGCTAGGCTTCACCTTTAGCTGCCACCTTCCCAGGGTGAACTAGGTCCACCCTGTACTCAGATGCCCCCAGGACTTATGGATGGACAAGGTGACTACAGGAGGCTGGGCAAGAGTAAAACACAAGTGCAGAGAAATGCTCACTGAATATTACCTTGATTAGGCTGACCAATTCACAAGCTGGGATAAGTAACAGTGAGTGCAACAATGCACAGGGTGGTACAGGTTAAGTCTCCCTTATCCAAAATGTTTGGGACCAGAGGTATTTTGGATATCGGATTTTTCCGTATTTTGGAATAATTGCATACCATAATGAGATATCATGGTGATGGGACCTAAGTCTAAGCACAGAATGCATTTATGTTTCATATACACCTTATACACACAGCCTGAATGTAATTTAATACAATATTTTTTTATAACTTTGTGCATTAAACAAAGTGTGTCTACATTCACACAATTCATTTATGTTTCATATACACCTTCTACACACAGCCTGAAGGTCATTTAATACAATATTTTAATAACTTTGTGTATTAAACAAAGTTTGTGTACATTGAGCCATCAGAAAACAAAGGTTTCAATATCTCACTCAAAAAAGTCCGTATTTCGGAATATTTCGTATTTCGGAATATTTGGATATGGGATACTCAACCTGTATTAGCAACTGAGTATAAACTGTATGTAAATGCAATAATGCACAAGATGGTATTAGCAACTAAACATAGACTATATATGAATGCAACAATGCACTATAAGGTATTAGCAACTAAACACATACTGTATGTGAACGCAACAATGCATGGGGTGGTATTAGCAACCAAGTACAATCAATGAATAACTTAGCAGTGAGTTCCTTAAGGCAGAGCAAGGCAAGGTACAGATTACTTAGCTGCAGGAGTCTCCTGGATTCAAGGCATTCAGGACAAATCAAGACAAGGCAACTTAAGGCTGGAGCTGTCTGAAGGTACTTCCAGGCTAGGTCTCACGTACACAGTCAGGAACTCAGGTGACACAGGTAATGAACTCAGGATTCTGGCAGGACAGTGTACACAGGATTCAAACTGGACCGGGTATCACAAGTAATGTAATAGCACCAACTGCACAGGTTCAAGTTACCACCATAGGATAGGGACCGGACACAGGTACTATCAGGAACAATAAGCTATATCTGGCGTCAGGTGAAGGGCAAACTGTGCAATAAAGGGAGCAAGCCCCAATCGGGATGGTTGAAAAATAACAAGCCTCCTGAACACTGATTAACTGCAACTGGAAAACCAGACACAAGGTAATGGCCTAATTATCTGACAGGTGAAACACAGACCACAAATACAGGAGACAGGCTGCAGTTACATGGAACACAGACAGGAATGAGCCACAGCGGTGGCTCATGACAATTTGAAAGTTTCAGTCATGTCCCCCATTTCCCTTCTCTTCTCTTAACTATACATGTTAAGATCTTTTAGTCTTTCCAGGTAAGTTATGTGATGTAGACCATGCACCATTTCAGTTGCTTTTCTTTGTTCAGTCTCTAATGTATTAATATCCTTCAGGAGATATGGTCTCCAGAACAGAATGCAGTATTCTAGATGAGGCCGTACCAATGGCCTATACCAGTGATGGCTAACCTTGACACTCCAGCAGTTTTGTTATTTGGCCATGCTAAAACTGATGCAGGGAATGCTGGGATGTGTAGTTCAACAACAGCTGGAGTGTCAAGGTTAGCCATCACTGGCCTATACAGTGACATTATTACTTCTTTATTTCTGCTGCCGATTTCTCTCTCAATGCAGCCAAGCATCTGACTAGCCTTCCTTGCTGCTTTGTTACATTTCTTACCTGCCTTAAGTCTCCTGAATGGTGACTCCTAAATCCCTTTCCTCCTCAGTAGTTTCCAGTATAGTGCCATTAATACAATATTTAGCTTTTGGATTTTTGAGACCCAAGTCCATGATTTTGCATTTTTTGGCATCAAACTGTAATTGCCACACTCTTGACCATTCCTCTAGTCTACCTAGATCATCTGTCATTTGTTTTACCCCTCCTGTGTGTCTACCCTGTTGCATACCTTTGTGTCATCAGCAAAAAGGCATACTTTCGCTTTAATGCCATTTGCAATGTCACCAATAAAGATATTGAAAAGCTGTAAAGTGTCATTTGATCTGTTATGAACATAAAACAAATATAAAATGATTTCTTCAATGAAAAAAAGCACTAGTCCATGTACTGATCCCTGGGGTACTCCACTGGTAAAATTTCCCTCCTGTGAATGCACTACAACTTTCTGTTTTCTATCATGAACTGCCTCTTTAAAGTCCTGCCATAGTATCTAAATTGGATTTAAGTTAGGACTTTGACTACGCCACACCAAAATCTTAATTTTGTTTTTAATGAGCCATTTAGTGGTGCATGAGCTTTGCATTATTATCTTGCTGCATAACCCAATTGTGCATAAGCTTCAGATCATGGACTGATGGCCAAATATTCTTACTCAAAATTTTCAGGTAGAGAGTAGAACTCATGTTTCCTGATGTAACAAAGCATCCTCACACCATTGCATGTCTTCCAAAAAGTTTTATTTTTGTCTCATCAGTTCTCAGAACATTAGCCCAAAAGGTTTGGGCATTGTCACTGTGTTTTTTGGCATCATGGTGGAATCATGGTGTAATCATGAATCATGGTGGAATCATGATTGCTGACATTAACTGGAATCATGAATGCTGACATTACCTTGGATAAGAGAAGCCTGCATTTCCTCAGTTGTTTGTCTGGGTTCTTTTGTGATTTCCTACATAAATCATTGATGTGCTTTTGAAGAAATTTTGGTAGGTTGGTAACTCCTAGAGATTCACCACTGTTTAAAATTTTCTCAATTTTGAGATAATAGCTCTCACTGTGGTTCGCCAGAGACCCATACTGTAGCTTTAGAAATGACTGTACATCCCTTTCCAGACTGATATTTTTCAATAATTTACTTTCTCAACTTTTCTGCAATTTCTCTTGATCATGGGATACTATGCTGCTGTTGAGCGCTTTTAACCAACTTCACATCACTGGAAAGGTTCTATTTTAGTGATGTTTAGATTCAACAGGGCTGGTAGTAATTAAGCCTGATCGTGTGTAGTGCAACTGAACTCAATTTAGTCAATTTGGTTAATTGGTTGAATGAGTAACTAAGGGGACAGATACTATTAAAAACAAGGGAAGTTGGTGTTTGATACATTTTTTCCTTTAATAAATGAAACAATTATTTAAAACCTGTAATTTATGTTTAAACAAGTTGTCTTTCTCTTATATGTAATTTTGTATTAAGATCTGAAACAATTAAATATGACAAATATGCAAATTAGATGAAATCAGGAAGAGGACAAACACTTTTTCACGCCACTGTACAGTAGGTGTGTTTAAATTGCTAGAATATGGTTTACACCTGCTGGTATAAAAATGAGAGAAGGGAGTTAGAAATGGCTGCGCTTTAGATCAGCTCTGTGTCCTACCATCTTTTTAATGATATACAGTACTGTAATACTAATCAGTCTACCTTTAATAGTAATACAGCTACACATTTGTGATGGTAGTCAGATATAACATGGTGGTGTCATCACACCAAGGGCAGGGTTGTTTGGGAGATCTACTGAGGACCATCTCAGTTCAGATGATGGTCCCAGTGAGTTCAGTAAACATTGCTTTTGCCGTCTCCGTTCCCCTTTAGAGAGCTCAACCATATTCTCATTGACAGCAGCGCCTGCTAAACTTGTGACAGCAGCAAGCTTATGGAAACATCTAGGTTACAAACAGGAATGCCTGTGCAAAATTAAAGTGTCATCCTCCTTTAGATCCCGCATAGGATTGAAGCTCATTTAATGTATATATGACAGGTATAAGTAATGATCCAAAAGAGGTGGTAGGACTCATCTCCCCTGCCTCCTCTTCAGGCGATGCTAGTCTTAGAAATGCCTTGCCACTGTCAGAGGCGCAACTAGGATTGGTGGCGAACAGGGCGATTTGAAAAAATGTCACCCAATGAAAAGTGATTGATATTGTCAAAAAGGTATATCTACCGCAGTAATATTTAATAAAGGCTTGAATGCCCAATGACCTAAATCAATGTATGAAAAATATTTCTGTTTTTGTGGGACTCAATTGTCCTTTATTAATGATAGAGCGAAATATTAAAATTAAAATAAAGAAAAAAAGATAAAAGTGACAGAAAATTAACAATGTGTGAATAAAGATTTAAAACAAAGCTAATGTGTTTTCTCCCTTTATATATTTTCTGGTGTTTCTTGCAAAGATGCATGCGCATACATGTATTTGTACAGCACTGTATCAGTGCTAAAGTTATAAGAGACCTACAATTTTCGTGTTAACTGAAGCCTCTATAATGTAGCAGAGGGAAATATGCTACCTTATTGATGAGTCACAGCCTGTTACATCAAATAGTAACCATAATTGTCAAATAATGTAACATTAAATCTCCACTCCTGCTTTTCAGGTTATAGATGTAGTAAATAGTTTCTAATGTTATGAATTAAGGAGTAGATGAAACATTGGGGGTCATTCCGAGTTGTTCGCTCGTTGCCGATTTTCGCTATGCTGCGATTTGTTGCTAACTGTGCATGCGCATGGTACGCAGAGCGCATGCGCTAAGTTATTTAACACAAAACTTAGTAGATTTGCTGGTTTTTGAACGTCAATTTTCAGTCGCACTGCTGATCGGTGAGTGATTGACAGGAAAGGGGCGTTTCTGGTTGGTAACTGAGCGTTTTCCGGGAATTTGCTAAAAAAATGCAGACGTGTCAGGGAAAAACGTGGCAGTGTCTGGAGAAACAGGGGAGTGGCTGGCCAAACGCAGGACGTGATTGTGACGTCAAACCAGGAACTAAACGGACTGAGCTGATCGCAATCTAGGAGTAGGTCTGCAAAGAAATATCTAGTAGCAGTTTTGCTAATCTTTTGTTTGCTATTCTGCTAAGCTAAGATACACTCCAAGAGGGCGGCGGCCTAGCGTGTGCAATGATGCTAAAAGCAGCTAGCAAGCGAACAACTCGGAATGAGGGCCATTGTTGTTACATATATGACTCATACCTTAGATCTTAAAATATATCACAGTACAGATAAACTTGCCTGATACTATGTGGGTTACTTAGGCATAGAGAAAATTGACCAGGGATGTGTCTAGGAATAACAGTATATTATCAGTTCACAATGATAAACTGCTTCACTGCCCTCTATTTGGTTGTATCTGCTTGATAAATCACAGCAGTCTTTAATATCTGCTGCTACTATTTATGGTGCATTGCAGAGATATATATAATAGATATGCAGAGACAATAATAAATTAGTATCTCTCATATGATGTCAGTTATCAATGATTACTCACCCTATTGCACTATATTAGATTATATCCATTTAATATCTCACAGCAGTGCTTGATATCCACTGGCAGTACTTATAATATATTATTCCTCGTGCAAAAAATTATTTAATAAGTGTACAGGAGAAGTGTACACCCCTAATTTCTGCACTGCTAATATAATATGGATTAACAGCAGTTATCTCCGATACTAAATAGTATTAAATTGTGTTCATACAAGATATGTTAGTAACTTCTTAAATGTCGCTACCCATATTAAGATATTTGTATATGCAGATGTATTGCACTTTGTATAGATGAAAAAAGATCATGCTCATAAATACGGATCCACAGCGGTGTGTGTGAAATTGCACTAAATATCCACTGCACACAGGTACGGTGTTGCACATGAGATATATAAAGGATCGTGCTCATAAATACGGATCAGCAGCGGTGTGTATATAATTACACTAAGTATCCACTACACACAGGTACAGTGTTACACATGAAATATATATAATGAGAGATTACTTAGTACTATTCCATATCTGACACAATCCCCCCGTTATTTCCTTTATTAAATATTAATGAGATCGTGACCCGCAGCATGTGAATAGAATATTAGCAGGTAAAGGACACGCGCATTCAAATATCCTTCTGTAACATAGATATATTAGGCTTTTAATTCCAAGTTATAGGTCTCAAATGTATATAATATGCTCTTTGCACAGTTAAATATTGTCACTATTAAGGGAGCACATAGCTGAACCTATGTGCATTTCACTCGTATCGAGCTTCCTCAGGTGCACCATAAATAGTAGCAGCAGATATTAAAGGCTGCTGTGATTTATCAAGCAGATACAACCAAATAGAGGGCAGTGAAGCAGTTTATCATTGTGAACTGATAATATACTGTTATTCCTAGACACATCCCTGGTCAATTTTCTCTATGCTTAATACCCCTTTTACACTCGCAGAAAAATCCGGGGATATTGCACGTGAACGCGCATCATCCTGGGATTTTTGTGAGTGTGAATGGGTACAGGGACAATTTTCCGGGACGAGCATCCCCGGATTTCAACCCAGGTCTCGACCTGGGTTGAATCTGGGACCGTCCCGGGAAGCTGTGCAGTGTGAACGGGTACACCGGGTCAAGGCGACCTGGCACCCGTTCTCTGCATAGGAGGAAGCGGTGCTTGGAGAAGATTATCTCCAAGCATTGCCTCCGCTAGAGTCAGCGGTGACATCACCGACCAGCTAATGTGAAAGGGTCATTCCCGGGAATGTGTCCCGGCAAATATACCGTGACACATTCCCGGGAATGACCTTTCACTGCGAGTGTAAAAGGGGTATAAGTAACCCACACAGTATCAGGCAAGTTTATCTGTACTGTGATATATTTTAAGATCTAAGGCATGAGTCATATATTTAACAACAATGTTTCATCTACTCCTTAATTCATAACATTAGAAACCATTTACTACATCTATAACCTGAAAAGCAGTAGTGGAGATTTAGTGTTACAATATTTGACAATTATGGTTACTATTTGATGTAACAGGCTGTGACTCATCAGTAAGGTAGCATATTCCCTCTGCTACATTATAGAGGCTTCAGTTAACACGAAAATTGTAGGTCTCTTATAAATTTAGCACTGATACAGTGCTATACAAATACATGTATGCGCATGCATCTTTGCAAGAAACACCAGAAAATATATAAAGGGAGAAAACACATTAGCTTTGTTTTAAATCTTTATTCACACATTGTTCATTTTCTGTCACTTTTATCTTTTTTTCTTTATTTTAATTTTAATATTTCGCTCTATCATTAATAAAGGACAATTGAGTCCCACAAAAACAGAAATATTTTTCATACATTGATTTAGGTCATTGGGCATACAAGCCTTTATTAAATATTACTACTGTGGATATACATTTTTGACAATATAAATCATATAAAAATTTGTCAGTTGGGTGAGTGCACCTCAAATTGTACTTGGTTTCTCCCCCTTCTCCCCTCTCTATGGGGATTTGATTTATAGCCTTACTCAAACCAGTTGGTAGCACCTTTGTGAGCCTTTAAACTTTGTCTTACATATTTATATATATGTGGATCACTAAAATTAGGGCTAATTAGACATGATATAAGGCACCCCAACTCTATAACATATATTTGAAATATCTTTCTCGGTGCGGGTTACCCTCCAGGCCTGGTGGGAGCTTTTAGCTTGACCAGGATTGGAATTTCTAGACCCAATGAAAAGTGTTTTTTTTAAATTCTGGGTGTATACTTACTGTGCATTGGTATTGACACAAATCAGAGATGTGTGCTAACATCAATATAACAGGGATGAATACCACATGTACACACACTATTGTTTAGACATCAATATAACAGGGATGAATACCACATGCACACACACTATTGTTTAGACATCAATATAACAGGGATGAATACCACATGCACACACACTATTGTTTAGACATCAGTATAACAGGGATGAATACCACATGCACACACACTATTGTTTAGACATCAATATAACAGGGATGAATACCACATGCACACACACTATTGTTTAGACATCAGTATAACAGGGATGAATACCACATGCACACACACTATTGTTTAGTAGAGATGAGCGCCTGAAATTTTTCGGGTTTTGTGTTTTGGTTTTGGGTTCGGTTCCGAGGCAAAACCTCACCGAATTTTTTTTGTCGGATTCGGGTGTGTTTTGGATTCGGGTGTTTTTTTCAAAAAACACTAAAAAACAGCTTAAATCATAGAATTTGGGGGTCATTTTGATCCCAAAGTATTATTAACCTCAAAAACCATAATTTACACTCATTTTCAGTCTATTCTGAATACCTCACACCTCACAATATTATTTTTAGTCCTAAAATTTGCACCGAGGTCGCTGTGTGAGTAAGATAAGCGACCCTAGTGGCCGACACAAACACCGGGCCCATCTAGGAGTGGCACTGCAGTGTCACGCAGGATGTCCCTTCCAAAAAACCCTCCCCAAACAGCACATGACGCAAAGAAAAAAAGAGGCGCAATGAGGTAGCTGTGTGAGTAAGATTAGCGACCCTAGTGGCCGACACAAACACCGGGCCCATCTAGGAGTGGCACTGCAGTGTCACGCAGGATGTCCCTTCCAAAAAACCCTCCCCAAACAGCACATGACGCAAAGAAAAAAAGAGGCGCAATGAGGTAGCTGTGTGAGTAAGATTAGCGACCCTAGTGGCCGACACAAACACCGGGCCCATCTAGGAGTGGCACTGCAGTGTCACGCAGGATGGCCCTTCCAAAAAACCCTCCCCAAACAGCACATACGCAAAGAAAAAAAGAGGCGCAATGAGGTAGCTGTGTGAGTAAGATTAGCGACCCTAGTGGCCGACACAAAAACCGGGCCCATCTAGGAGTGGCACTGCAGTGTCACGCAGGATGTCCCTTCCAAAAAACCCTCCCCAAACAGCACATGACGCAAAGAAAAAAAGAGGCGCAATGAGGTAGCTGTGTGAGTAAGATTAGCGACCCTAGTGGCCGACACAAACACCGGGCCCATCTAGGAGTGGCACTGCAGTGTCACGCAGGATGTCCCTTCCAAAAAACCCTCCCCAAACAGCACATGACGCAAAGAAAAAAAGAGGCGCAATGAGGTAGCTGACTGTGTGAGTAAGATTAGCGACCCTAGTGGCCGACACAAACACCGGGCCCATTTAGGAGTGGCACTGCAGTGTCACGCAGGATGTCCCTTCCAAAAAACCCTCCCCAATCAGCACATGATGCAAAGAAAAAGGTTAGGTGGTATACAATTATGGACGGACTGCCTGCCGAGTGCAGACACAGAGGTAGCCACAGCCGTGAACTACCGTACTGTACTGTGTCTGCTGCTAATATAGACTGGTTGATAAAGAGATGTCGTAGTAGTATGTATGTATAAAGAAGAAAAAAAAACCACGGTTAGGTGGTATACAATTATGGACGGACTGCCTGCCGAGTGCAGACACAGAGGTAGCCACAGCCGTGAACTACCGTACTGTGTCTGCTGCGACTGGATGATAAATGATATAAAAAATATATATATATCACTACTGCAGCCGGACAGGTATATATTATATATTATATAATGACGGACCTGCTGGACACTGTCTGTCAGCAGAATGAGTTTTATTTTTATAGAATAAAAAAAACAACAACACACAAGTGAAGTCACACGACGAGTGTTTAACTTTTCAGGCAATCACAATATAAGTATACTACTAACTATACTGGTGGTCAGTGTGGTCAGGTCACTGGTCAGTCACACTGGCAGTGGCACTCCTGCAGCAAAAGTGTGCACTGTTTAATTTTAATATAATATTATGTACTCCTGGCTCCTGCTATAACCTATAACTGGCACTGCAGTGCTCCCCAGTCTCCCCCACAATTATAAGCTGTGTGAGCTGAGCAGTCAGACAGATATATAATATATATAGATGATGCAGCACACTGGGCTGAGCCTGAGCAGTGCACACAGATATGGTATGTGACTGAGTCACTGTGTGTATCGCTTTTTTCAGGCAGAGAACGGATATATTAAATAAACTGCACTGTCTGGTGGTCACTCACTATATAATATTATGTACTCCTGGCTCCTGCTATAACCTATAACTGGCACTGCAGTGCTCCCCAGTCTCCCCCACAATTATAAGCTGTGTGAGCTGAGCAGTCAGACAGATATATAATATATATAGATGATGCAGCACACTGGGCTGAGCCTGAGCAGTGCACACAGATATGGTATGTGACTGAGTCACTGTGTGTATCGCTTTTTTCAGGCAGAGAACGGATATATTAAATAAACTGCACTGTCTGGTGGTCACTCACTAGTAAACTCTCTGCACTCTCTACACTTCTACAGTACTCCTCCTAGTCCTAAGCTCCAGTAAATCTCTCTCTCTTATAATCTAAATGGAGAGGACGCCAGCCACGTCCTCTCACTATCAATCTCAATGCACGTGTGAAAATGGCGGCGACGCGCGGCTCCTTATATAGAATCCGAGTCTCGCGAGAATCCGACAGCGTCATGATGACGTTCGGGCGCGCTCGGGTTAACCGAGCAAGGCGGGAGGATCCGAGTCTGCTCGGACCCGTGAAAAAAACCATGAAGTTCGGGCGGGTTCGGATTCAGAGAAACCGAACCCGCTCATCTCTATTGTTTAGACATCAATATAACAGGGATGAATACCACATGCACACACACTATTGTTTAGACATCAGTATAACAGGGATGAATACCACATGCACACACACTATTGTTTAGACATCAATATAACAGGGATGAATACCACATGCACACACACTATTGTTTATAGAAAAATGATAAATGAATGGGCAGGGTCCCTACGTGCAGTGATAGTATGAAATACATTTTGGATGCTTTTTTTTTACACTTTTAACACTCCTGCCATCCACTGAAACTACAGTAGGTCACCTAAAAATAAAAAAATGATCTATGCCATCAGTGTTACTCTTATAGCCCATTCAGACATAAGCAAAAACAGAAGCAGGCCCGGGTTGACAGTCCCAGGTTTGTGACCCTGCAATCAACAAGGGTTATTCTTGGGACTTGCACCCTGGGTCAGTGCTGGGTCAGTGCCAAGCATCCTCTGCTATACGGAAGACCCAGGATGATGACCCCGGAATAACCTATGACCAGAGTCCAAGCCTTGCTAAGGCTGGGGTTTATATCTGAAAAGGGTCATCAGTTATTTTTTCTGCCACCCCACTGATTTTTTTTATGGGGTTCCATCAAAGAAGTCTGTCTCTGGGGCACCCCATGTACTATGAAGGCAGGCACGCCACCGCAATGTTTTGCTTTGCAGCGGCCGCATGTCACATCATGCGGCCATCCCGAAATAGGACAGTACCCACCTGCGTTCCCATTGCTATGCCCCTGCAACTCTGCATTGCCACCCCCATCTGGCAGAGACATTTGCATCAATGCGATGCTAAATAAGGCCCTATATATGTACTACCTAAAAATGGGCATCGCTGCAGAGCTGGTAGAGATTTCTTAAAAGTGGACAGATCTCTAGAAAAATCAGGTTTAAACTGAATCTTTGCTGGAATAACCATGCTGAAATCTCATATGGAATCCATAACTGAGAATGGGACTGGGCATGTGAAAAACCAGCTTCACCTTAGTACCTAAATGGGACAATGTAAACATTGACCTTTAATAATGTTAATCTGGAGGATTACATTTTAATATCTGAATTCTATATCATTATACGGTTTGGATTACCCTGAAATATATTTATTCTATTATATAGATTAAAATGTGATGATAAACTAGTTCTATTGTGCTTGTGAAATTCTGCATGTTCTGCCTGCTGCAGATAACAGCAGAGAGAGCAGGGCTGGCCGTGGATAGACTCATTATAACACATGAAGTTAGTTTGATAGTACACTCAAGGCAGTAGAGAACCTGGCTACTGCCAGGTAAGGGGGGACAACGACTTGGGTACCCTGTATAATTATGTAAATGTGTGATTGATCATTTTCAATTTTCATAAAACAAATAGTATTCCAGTTCTAACTTGTCTATGTAACAGTGATTACCTTTTAAACTTTTGTTCAGATATATTGATGTACCTGTTTTGCAGGAACTGTTTGGATTCAGGACAGAGAGGTGGCGCAAGGTTCTGTGTATTCTAGGTTACATTTTCTCTCTGGGGTTTCTTAGACTCCTTTTCTATTGGAAGCCAGAGATGGATGTTTGGTGTCACTGCGTTCCGTGCAGTTTGGCAGAAGCTAACGTTGTCTTGCTCAGAACCACAGTGAGTATCTTTATGTTTACACAGCCCTTCAGCGTGTTGCTTAGCCTAGTATTTGCTTTGTTTTTTTTTACCACGCTCTTAGGGCATTTTTTATTTTGTTAACATTTTAACATATTTTAGATCAGATAAGGACAGCAAAATTAGCATAAGTTCTTGTGTATCAAACAAACCCCTTTATAATGTACACCATAGTTTTCTCTGTTACCGCTTTTCTTAGATATTTATCAAAAACAGAGATGATTAATAGGATTTATTAGTAGACATGATACCTATAAGAGAACAGGCACTTACAAGTTGACTAGATCTACATAAATAATGTAGGACAGTGGGTGGTGAACCCTAAAAACCCCATATTAGAGATAGTAAATGGGTTCTTTTGCAGTCCAGACTTCAGTGAACATTGGGGGAAATTGTATTGTCACTGTGGAAGATGTTGCTGATCGTGGTTGTAGACCCAATGCTAGCTTACCCGGAAGAATAATCTAATTGGTCAACAGTCTATACCCAGGACCCTGGTAATGAGTCACAGGCTTCATCATAGGCCTCACATAGGTCACAGCCCACTGGTAACACCATAAGCCAGCATCCAGCAATGCACTGACCAGTGGTTAATTCTATAAGACACAACAGGGTCTGATATAGACCACATCTTAGCTGGTTGTACTTATTGTCACATCTTTAGCAAAGTAAGGAGACCACTTTTCTTCAGGAATCACCATGTAGGAGTAAACATAAACTACAGCTGTAAATAGCCAGTCATGGGACATGTCTGTGATATTCCCTACATCTCCTGCTCACTACTACTAAAAGATTGTGAGCAGTATTACATGCTGTGCAAGTGTTCTATCCATATCCAAGAGAAATAAGCTATTATTGTACATGAAAACATCTGTGAACCTGAGCTCTGCCCTTAGTATGAAACAGACTATAACTTGTTAAGTACTAATTATATTCTCTTCTCCATGGGTTGTCAAAACTGGATCTAAAGTCAAGCATTGGGAAACTCCTCACTAGAAATCCAGCATTTTGCTCTCAACTCCTCTGCTCTGCATCTAGGCAAACTCCTGCTTCTCTGCAAATATTGCCATATTGGTCTGCAGAGCTATGCGCCCACTGTAAGCCTCAGAGCATTTTCCCAAGTTGAGGTACGCAGCCTGCCCAAACCTGTAATTGCACTATGCAGCAGTAATTTTCCCTTTGTAAATTACCTTAGATGCTGGAGTTATTTTATAGGAATTAGCAAAATGTAGTCAGGGGCAATGCCCATGACGGATGCATAATTAGCATGTAACAAGCTATAGTCTGCCCCAAACACAGTGCTGTTTATAAAATACAGTACATCAGACATATGCAGGCCCAATGATCATGGTAAGTCACTTATCTCTTCAGTGCGATAAGTGAGCACTCAGATCAACAGACACACACAGCAGACTTGGAAGGAAATTCTGATGCCACAAGTCATGTTAAGCAGCGGCATTCTGCCTTTTATTCTCCATGTAGTGGTTGTTGGCCCGGCTGTGGGGAAGGGGATTTCCAGGCAACTGGACCCCACCCCCACCATTTGCCTATGGCAGTAGCCTTTTTATACCATAAGCAAATACATTTTCACAGTTACTTTTTCTCATAAAGAAACTACTAACTACATTTTATCAGTTTTGCTAATAAGGTATATATCTTATTTTAAAGAGAAACTATTAGTACATGTTGTATGCGGATTACTCAATGTGATTCCCCCCCCCCCCCCCATTGCTTTCTGAACGTAATATGTTGGACATGCATAATAACACAATGCTTCAATCTTTGCACAGGGTGAAAGTAAGGAGTACATACAAAAACCTGTGAAAGAGACCCATATTAATGTAGCCAGCAAAAAAACAGGTCATCTGATTGTCCGTGATGAAAATTCAGTTATAAGCAAATCCATTCTGATGCCAGACGGCAAGGTAAATTTTTTTGCCCAGGATTACACTATTAAAGGGGCTATATTATCAAAGCAGCAGCTTTTGTAAACCACTACTTCTCAGGCTGGTTGAAGTTGACATGTGCGGTGTGCTTTACACTAAGGGGTATATTCAATAGTAGTTGGATCCATTCCGACATGCAATTGTCGGAATGGACCCGACAACCCCTATTCAAAAGAGCGGCCAAATCTGACTGTCGGATTTGGCCGCTCCCGTTGTCATGGCCTGCTGCTTTCAGCGGCGCTGGGTGGAGGGGATGACAGCCACGCCGGGGGGAGGAGATCGCAGCCCAGAGGGAGGAGGAGGCAGCGGAGCCGGCACCCAGGGTAGGGGGGATATCGGCCCACAGGGCGGAGGTGACGGCAGCCCACAGTGAGGAGGGGATGTCTGCCCGTCGGGAGAAGGGGGTGGCAGCACACCGGGAGGAGTTGATGGCAGCCCGACGGAGGAGACAGAGCAGATGGGGAGGACAGGAGGAGACGGGGGAGCAGCGGCTGCAGCAGCAGAGGCTCACAGCAGCGTCCACCCGGCTCCAGAAAGCGGGACATCGCTTGCTGGAGCCGATTGGACGCTGCCGCTGGGTCGCTGCTTCCTCCGTCTCCTGCTCTCATATCACATATCTCAATCCGACTTTTTTGAAAGTTGGATTGAGATTGTCGAAAACGGAGCTAATACCTGTCGGGTTTGGCCCCGCTTCTGACAATGCACGCTGATCGGCGGCTGAAGCCGCTGATTAGCGTGCATTCCGACAGCATTCCGACAAGTTGGGTCTCCCGACTTGTCGGAAAAAATGGGGCCATAATGAATAGGTCGGAACCCCTTCTGACCTAAAACTGTTGGAAGCTGGCGACAAGACGGCAGCTTCCGACAGTTATTGAATATACCCCTAAATGTTAGTATGGCTTTGAATTTTCAGCTCCAACCCACTGAGAAAATATAGCACAAAATGTTTTAAAGGCTTTGATTTGAAAATACATTCATATGTCTGAGACCTGCACATGAATAATGATTGGCAGTTTCTTATGGACTTATTCCCACCACTGAAAATGAATCTAAACATTAAATATTGTAGACAAAAGTTGGTATGGTTTTCAAAGCATTCATTTATAGGGCTAAATGTAATATTGTCAAGGTTTTTATGCGAGTATGGACTCACATCATCTAGCTATTAGTATAATGTAGTGATGAGCGCCTGAAATTTTTCGGGTTTTGTGTTTTGGTTTTGGGTTCGGTTCCGCGGCCGTGTTTTGGGTTCGACCGCGTTTTGGCAAAACCTCACCGAATTTTTTTTGTCGGATTCGGGTGTGTTTTGGATTCGGGTGTTTTTTTCAAAAAACCCTAAAAAACAGCTTAAATCATAGAATTTGGGGGTCATTTTGATCCCATATTATTATTAACCTCAAAAACCATGATTTCCACTCATTTTCAGTCTATTCTGAATACCTCACACCTCACAATATTATTTTTAGTCCTAAAATTTGCACCGAGGTCGCTGGATGACTAAGCTAAGCGACCCTAGTGGCCGACACAAACACCTGGCCCATCTAGGAGTGGCACTGCAGTGTCACGCAGGATGTCCCTTCCAAACAACCCTCCCCAAACAGCACATGACGCAAAGAAAAAAAGAGGCGCAATGAGGTAGCTGTGTGAGTAAGATTAGCGACCCTAGTGGCCGACACAAACACCGGGCCCATTTAGGAGTGGCACTGCAGTGTCACGCAGGATGTCCCTTCCAAAAAACCCTCCCCAAACAGCACATGACGCAAAGAAAAAAAGAGGCGCAATGAGGTAGCTGTGTGAGTAAGATTAGCGACCCTAGTGGCCGACACAAACACCGGGCCCATCTAGGAGTGGCACTGCAGTGTCACGCAGGATGGCCCTTCCAAAAAACACTCCCCAAACAGCACATGACGCAAAGAAAAAAAGAGGCGCAATGAGGTAGCTGACTGTGTGAGTAAGATAAGCGACCCTAGTGGCCGACACAAACACCGGGCCCATTTAGGAGTGGCACTGCAGTGTCACGCAGGATGTCCCTTCCAAAAAACCCTCCCCAAACAGCACATGACGCAAAGAAAAATAAAAGAAAAAAGAGGTGCAAGATGGAATTGTCCTTGGGCCCTCCCACCCACCCTTATGTTGTATAAACAAAACAGGACATGCACACTTTAACCAACCCATCATTTCAGTGACAGGGTCTGCCACACGACTGTGACTGATATGACGGGTTGGTTTGGACCCCCCCCAAAAAAGAAGCAATTAATCTCTCCTTGCACAAACTGGCTCTACAGAGGCAAGATGTCCACCTCATCATCATCCTCCGATATATCACCGTGTACATCCCCCTCCTCACAGATTATCAATTCGTCCCCACTGGAATCCACCATCTCAGCTCCCTGTGTACTTTGTGGAGGCAATTGCTGCTGGTCAATGTCTCCGCGGAGGAATTGATTATAATTCATTTTAATGAACATCATCTTCTCCACATTTTCTGGATGTAACCTCGTACGCCGATTGCTGACAAGGTGAGCGGCGGCACTAAACACTCTTTCGGAGTACACACTTGTGGGAGGGCAACTTAGGTAGAATAAAGCCAGTTTGTGCAAGGGCCTCCAAATTGCCTCTTTTTCCTGCCAGTATAAGTATGGACTGTGTGACGTGCCTACTTGGATGCGGTCACTCATATAATTCTCCACCATTCTTTCAATGGTGAGAGAATCATATGCAGTGACAGTAGACGACATGTCCGTAATCGTTGTCAGGTCCTTCAGTCCGGACCAGATGTCAGCATCAGCAGTCGCTCCAGACTGCCCTGCATCACCGCCAGCGGGTGGGCTCGGAATTCTGAGCCTTTTCCTCGCACCCCCAGTTGCGGGAGAATGTGAAGGAGGAGATGTTGACAGGTCGCGTTCCGCTTGACTTGACAATTTTCTCACCAGCAGGTCTCTCAACCCCAGCAGACTTGTGTCTGCCGGAAAGAGAGATCCAAGGTAGGCTTTAAATCTAGGATCGAGCACGGTGGCCAAAATGTAGTGCTCTGATTTCAACAGAATGACCACCCGTGAATCCTTGTTAAGCGAATTAAGGGCTCCATCCACAAGTCCCATATGCCTAGCGGAATCGCTCCGTGTTAGCTCCTCCTTCAATGTCTCCAGCTTCTTCTGCAAAAGCCTGATGAGGGGAATGACCTGACTCAGGCTGGCAGTGTCTGAACTGACTTCACGTGTGGCAAGTTCAAAGGGCATCAGAACCTTGCACAACGTTGAAATCATTCTCCACTGCGCTTGAGACAGGTGCATTCCACCTCCTATATCGTGCTCAATTGTATAGGCTTGAATGGCCTTTTGCTGCTCCTCCAACCTCTGAAGCATATAGAGGGTTGAATTCCACCTCGTTACCACTTCTTGCTTCAGATGATGGCAGGGCAGGTTCAGTAGTTTTTGGTGGTGCTCCAGTCTTCTGTACTTGGTGCCTGTACGCCGAAAGTGTCCCGCAATTCTTCTGGCCACCGACAGCATCTCTTGCACGCCCCTGTCGTTTTTTAAAAAATTCTGCACCACCAAATTCAAGGTATGTGCAAAACATGGGACGTGCTGGAATTTGCCCATATTTAATGCACACACAATATTGCTGGCGTTGTCCGATGCCACAAATCCACAGGAGAGTCCAATTGGGGTAAGCCATTCCGCGATGATCTTCCTCAGTTGCCGTAAGAGGTTTTCAGCTGTGTGCGTATTCTGGAAAGCGGTGATACAAAGCGTAGCCTGCCTAGGAAAGAGTTGGCGTTTGCGAGATGCTGCTACTGGTGCCGCCGCTGCTGTTCTTGCGGCGGGAGTCCATACATCTACCCAGTGGGCTGTCACAGTCATATAGTCCTGACCCTGCCCTGCTCCACTTGTCCACATGTCCGTGGTTAAGTGGACATTGGGTACAGCTGCATTTTTTAGGACACTGGTGACTCTTTTTCTGAGGTCTGTGTACATTTTCGGTATCGCCTGCCTAGAGAAATGGAACCTAGATGGTATTTGGTACCGGGGACACAGTACCTCCAACAAGTCTCTAGTTGGCTCTGCAGTAATGATGGATACCGGAACCACGTTTCTCACCACCCAGGATGCCAAGGCCTCAGTTATCCGCTTTGCAGTAGGATGACTGCTGTGATATTTCATCTTCCTCGCAAAGGACTGTTGGACAGTCAATTGCTTGGTGGAAGTAGTAAAAGTGGTCTTACGACTTCCCCTCTGGGATGACCATCGCCTCCCAGCAGCAACAACAGCAGCGCCAGCAGCAGTAGGCGTTACACGCAAGGATGCATCGGAGGAATCCCAGGCAGGAGAGGAATCATCAGAATTGCCAGTGACATGGCCTGCAGGACTATTGGCATTCCTGGGGAAGGAGGAAATTGACACTGAGGGAGTTGGTGGGGTGGTTTGCGTGAGCTTGGTTACAAGAGGAAGGGATTTACTGGTCAGTGGACTGCTTCCGCTGTCACCCAAAGTTTTTGAACTTGTCACTGACTTATTATGAATGCGCTGCAGGTGACGTATAAGGGAGGATGTTCCGAGGTGGTTAACGTCCTTACCCCTACTTATTACAGCTTGACAAAGGGAACACACGGCTTGACACCTGTTGTCCGCATTTCTGTTGAAATACCTCCACACCGAAGAGCTGATTTTTTTGGTATTTTCACCAGGCATGTCAACGGCCATATTCCTCCCACGGACAACAGGTGTCTCCCCGGGTGCCTGACTTAAACAAACCACCTCACCATCAGAATCCTCCTGGTCAATTTCCTCCCCAGCGCCAGCAACACCCACATCCTCCTCATCCTGGTGTACTTCAACACTGACATCTTCAATCTGACTATCAGGAACTGGACTGCGGGTGCTCCTTCCAGCACTTGCAGGGGGCGTGCAAATGGTGGAAGGCGCATGCTCTTCACGTCCAGTGTTGGGAAGGTCAGGCATCGCAACCGACACAATTGGACTCTCCTTGTGGATTTGGGATTTCGAAGAACGCACAGTTCTTTGCGGTGCTACTGCTTTTGCCAGCTTGAGTCTTTTCATTTTTCTAGCGAGAGGCTGAGTGCCTCCATCCTCATGTGAAGCTGAACCACTAGCCATGAACATAGGCCAGGGCCTCAGCCGTTCCTTGCCACTCCGTGTGGTAAATGGCATATTGGCAAGTTTACGCTTCTCCTCCGACAATTTTATTTTAGGTTTTGGAGTCCTTTTTTTACTGATATTTGGTGTTTTGGATTTGACATGCTCTGTACTATGACATTGGGCATCGGCCTTGGCAGACGACATTGCTGGCATTTCATCGTCTCGGCCATGACTAGTGGCAGCAGCTTCAGCACGAGGTGGAAGTGGATCTTGATCTTTCCCTAATTTTGGAACCTCAACATTTTTGTTCTCCATATTTTAATAGGCACAACTAAAAGGCACCTCAGGTAAACAATGGAGATGGATGGATACTAGTATACAATTATGGACGGACTGCCGAGTGCCGACACAGAGGTAGCTACAGCCGTGGACTACCGTACTGTACTGTGTCTGCTGCTAATATAGACTGGTTGATAAAGAGATGTAGTAGTATGTATGTATAAAGAAGAAAGAAAAAAAAAACACGGGTAGGTGGTATACAATTATGGACGGACTGCCGAGTGCCGACACAGAGGTAGCTACAGCCGTGAACTACCGTACTGTACTGTGTCTGCTGCTAATATAGACTGGTTGATAAAGAGATGTAGTAGTATGTATGTATAAAGAAGAAAGAAAAAAAAACCTCGGGTAGGTGGTATACAATTATGGACGGACTGCCGAGTGCCGACACAGAGGTAGCTACAGCCGTGGACTACCGTACTGTACTGTGTCTGCTGCTAATATAGACTGGTTGATAAAGAGATGTAGTAGTATGTATGTATAAAGAAGAAAGAAAAAAAAACCTCGGGTAGGTGGTATACAATTATGGACGGACTGCCGAGTGCCGACACAGAGGTAGCTACAGCCGTGAACTACCGTACTGTACTGTGTCTGCTGCTAATATAGACTGGTTGATAAAGAGATGTAGTAGTATGTATGTATAAAGAAGAAAGAAAAAAAAACCACGGGTAGGTGGTATACAATTATGGACGGACTGCCGAGTGCCGACACAGAGGTAGCTACAGCCGTGGACTACCGTACTGTACTGTGTCTGCTGCTAATATAGACTGGTTGATAAAGAGATGTAGTAGTATGTATGTATAAAGAAGAAAGAAAAAAAAACCACGGGTAGGTGGTGTACAATTATGGACGGACTGCCGAGTGCCGACACAGAGGTAGCTACAGCCGTGAACTACCGTACTGTACTGTGTCTGCTGCTAATATAGACTGGTTGATAAAGAGATGTAGTAGTATGTATGTATAAAGAAGAAAGAAAAAAAAACCACGGGTAGGTGGTATACAATTATGGACGGACTACCGAGTGCCGACACAGAGGTAGCTACAGCCGTGGACTACCGTACTGTACTGTGTCTGCTGCTAATATAGACTGGTTGATAAAGAGATGTAGTAGTATGTATGTATAAAGAAGAAAGAAAAAAAAACCACGGGTAGGTGGTATACAATTATGGACGGACTGCCGAGTGCCAACACAGAGGTAGCTACAGCCGTGAACTACCGTACTGTACTGTGTCTGCTGCTAATATAGACTGGTTGATAAAGAGATGTAGTAGTATGTATGTATAAAGAAGAAAGAAAAAAAAACCACGGGTAGGTGGTATACAATTATGGATGGACTGCCGAGTGCCGACACAGAGGTAGCTACAGCCGTGAACTACTGTACTGTACTGTGTCTGCTGCTAATATAGACTGGTTGATTAAGAGATGTAGTAGTATGTATGTATAAAGAAGAAAGAAAAAAAAACACGGGTAGGTGGTATACAATTATGGACGGACTGCCGAGTGCCGACACAGAGGTAGCTACAGCCGTGGACTACCGTACTGTACTGTGTCTGCTGCTAATATAGACTGGTTGATAAAGAGATGTAGTAGTATGTATGTATAAAGAAGAAAGAAAAAAAAACCACGGGTAGGTGGTATACAATTATGGACGGACTGCCGAGTGCCGACACAGAGGTAGCTACAGCCGTGAACTACCGTACTGTACTGTGTCTGCTGCTAATATAGACTGGTTGATAAAGAGATGTAGTAGTATGTATGTATAAAGAAGAAAGAAAAAAAAAACACGGGTAGGTGGTATACAATTATGGACGGACTGCCGAGTGCCGACACAGAGGTAGCTACAGCCGTGGACTACCGTACTGTACTGTGTCTGCTGCTAATATAGACTGGTTGATAAAGAGATGTAGTAGTATGTATGTATAAAGAAGAAAGAAAAAAAAAACCACGGGTAGGTGGTATACAATTATGGATGGACTGCCGAGTGCCGACACAGAGGTAGCTACAGCCGTGAACTACCGTACTGTGTCTGCTGCGACTGGATGATAAATAATGATATAAAAAATATATATATATCACTACTGCAGCCGGACAGGTATATATTATATAATGACGGACCTGCTGGACACTGTCTGTCAGCAGAATGAGTTTTTTATAGAATAAAAAAAAAAAACACCACACAAGTGAAGTCACACGACGAGTGTTTAACTTTTTCAGGCAATCACTATATAGTATACTACTAACTATACTGGTGGTCAGTGTGGTCAGGTCACTGGTCAGTCACACTGGCAGTGGCACTCCTGCAGCAAAAGTGTGCACTGTTTAATTTTAATATAATATGTACTCCTGGCTCCTGCTATAACCTATAACTGGCACTGCAGTGCTCCCCAGTCTCCCCCACAATTATAAGCTGTGTGAGCTGAGCACAGTCAGATAGATATACATAGATGATGCAGCACACTGGGCTGAGCAGTGCACACAGATATGGTATGTGACTGAGTCACTGTGTGTATCGTTTTTTTCAGGCAGAGAACGGATATATTAAATAAAACTGCACTGTCTGGTGGTCACTGTGGTCAGTCACTAGTAAACTCTGCACTCTCTACACTTCTACAGTACTCCTAAGCTCCAGTAAATCAGGTCAATCTCTCTCTCTCTCTCTTCGAATCTAAATGGAGAGGACGCCAGCCACGTCCTCTCCCTATCAATCTCAATGCACGTGTGAAAATGGCGGCGACGCGCGGCTCCTTATATAGAATCCGAGTCTCGAGAGAATCCGACAGCGTCATGATGACGTTCGGGCGCGCTCGGGTTAACCGAGCAAGGCGGGAGGATCCGAGTCTGCTCGGACCCGTGAAAAAAACCATGAAGTTCGGGCGGGTTCGGATTCAGAGAAACCGAACCCGCTCATCTCTAGTATAATGTGAGTTTGTTTCGAAACTCAGTGTGTAATATCCTGTTCATTGGAGGGTGTGAGTTTAAAAGTTACATTAATGATACCAATGAGATCCGTGAGATCCATGCAGGCTTCTTTGTGTTAAAAGTTAATAAAAGTGTTAAAAAAAATAAAACAATAAATCATAACCAGCACCGGGGGCTTGCAGAGCCTGGTGCTGGTGATGACAATACGGGGACCCCTATGTTTGTTATTTTTACCAATTTTGTGATTTGTCGGTGCGAGAATGCCTTTTGTGAGTTTTATGTGTTTACATATTCTCAAAGCCTATTACAAATTTGCATGGTTTTTGTGGAAAACTCACTTATCCTTACAAATTGCAACCTATCACATTCCACTCAAAGTGTCTTTTGTGAGAGTAATATAAAATGAACTTGATCTTACCGCACTTTTGCTATTCTAGTATAGAATATCCATATAGACTATTGAAACTCTGCAACATTCCTAATATGCAGATAAAATATGGGCCCTCATTCCGAGTTGATCGGTCGCAAGGCGAATTTAGCAGAGTTACACACGCTTAGTCTACGCCTACTGGGAGTGTATCTTAGCATCTTAAAAGTGCGAACGAAGTTTACGCAATATTGCGAACAAAAAAAACTTAGCAGTTTTAGAGTAGCTCCAGACTTACTCTGCCTGTGCGATCAGTTCAGTGCTTGTCGTTCCTGGTTTGACGTCACAAACACTCCCAGCGTTCGCCCAGACACTCCCCCGTTTCTCCGGCCACTCCTGCGTTTTTTCCGGAAACGGTAGCGTTTGCAGCCACACGCCCATAAAACGCCGTGTTTCCGCCCAGTAACACCCATTTCCTGTCAATCACACTACGTTCGCCGGTGCGAACAAAAAGCCGTGAGTAAAAATACTTTCTTCATAGCAGAATTACTTAGCGCAGTCGCAGTGCGAACATTGCGCATGCGCTCTAAGCTGATTTTCACTGCGATGCGAAAAAAAAGAACGAGCGAACGACTCGGAATGAGGGCCATGGTTTGTAAGATGAATAAAATCCTTACTTACCAAGCCAGCATTAATGGAAATGTATATGTCATGTACTTGAGGATTTATCTTCCCTTGGTAACAAAACATATGATGATAGTTTATTGTATACACAGAACATACCGTGGGAGGAATTCAATTAAACATGCTATATAATAGCATTGGGAATGAGGGCCCGGAGCTGCTGTATTCCATTAGCTGTACCCCACACTTAAGTAGGGAGATGCAGATTACTGCTCCTAAAGAATGCTGTTTAGCAGCAGTAAACATCATTCTATGCCTTAAGTGCCTGGTGTGATGCTGTTAGCGCGGGAAGTAAGCCAACAACTCACATCGTTGTACTATTTTTGTTTGATCACTTCAGAAGGCTGCAAGCAGAAATCCTTGGTTAATTGAATAGCTCCGGGCACTCAACCTAGTGCTGTTCAGTAGTGTGTTTAATTGAATCGCCCCCTTGTTTGGAATTTTCAGTATGACTAGCAGTACTTATATTTTTCTGCCATACAGTAATTTCTTTACACCATATAAAAAGTTCAGCGATATAACAGCCATCATCACAATGAGAAAATAATTTAAACAATATATTTGAAAAAATTCACAGAAGGGTAGAAACATGTATATAGTTTTTTTTCCTTTTTTTAAAGATACCATGCAATAGATGCCTCATTTGTTACAATGAACTGATTATTAATAAAAATGAATACCTTTTAGGTGCGCTATATACAAGTACGCAAAATACGCTATTTATGGGTCCCTCCTGAAGCCAAGTTTACAAAAATTGGGTGAGTCAAATGGAATTAAAAAGTGAAATAGAGATTTATGCATCAAATCCATATTGTAAGGATTACTATGTGATGTTTTGTCCCAGCGTTCTAGATGATAGCCTCTCGTGCTCAGACATCCATTCAAAATATGGTATTGGTCTCTCCAAAGAAGAACAAGACATCAGGTATGAAACATTCTACATACCTTAATATGCAGTCACGTTATCTTATTTTCTGGATATTAATAATGAGGAGCACACAAAGACATGGGGGTAGATTTACTATCTGGTGGTGTTGCCCATATAGACTGATCTATCTTTCTCTACTGCATCCTTGAAAATGATAGAATAATTTTTAGAAATTTTAGTACATCCACCCCATGGTGTTAGTATTGCTGTCGGCCAATACTGGGGCTTGGGGTTCCATTGTTATCAGAAAGATATTTGCATAGAGAATGTATGTTCTCCCAATGTTCTTGTGGGCTTTCTCCAGGTTCCGGGGTCCTACTCCCTGTAGTAGAGAAATTCCATATCAAACTCCAATGGGGAAGGATTTAAGATGTATAAATACATTTCTGCTTGTAAAATCTACGTAATTTGCTGGCAAAATATAGAAAAATGATAATTATAGTGGACCTTCTCTTTTTACCAGCTTTGCTAATGTTATGAATGTTTTTCTGCAACTGTTGTACAGTTATTTTTCATCTTATGTTTGGGCAGACGACAAATCTGTGGGCTAAACACAATCACAGTGAAGATCACGCCAATCTGGACACTACTGGTCAAAGAGGTAGGATCATAATATGGACTAATGCTATAGAAGTACCTCTGTGTGCGCACATTCAATTTAGTTAGTGGCAATAAATCAATATTCTGTATATTCCATATAGACACAGGGATTTTGCAATAGCCATAAAGATTATACCTGTCACTCATGTTTAAATAAAAAAGGTAAAACACAGACACTTTTCCATAGTAGAAATGGTTTACGGATTAGTCTACAATGCTGGTCGATCAATTGCAAAATCAAGATAACATGGGACTTAATGAAAGGACATTAATTTCACAGTTACTACAATAGTTTTGGGTTATAGCCAAGAGACTATTAGATCAATGGGAGACCTCCCGTGAAATCAGGTAAAGATCCTGGAAGAGCTCCCACTGGCATGCAATGTGGGTGAAGATGTGCAATGAAGACACAAACTGTATGATGCACATGGCCTCCCATAGGGGAATAGTAATGCAACTGTATCATCATGAATCTTGTCCTACTTCCTCAATCACACACAGGATGACATCAAGCCAGGTTCAACTGTCCTATGATTTCATATATAATAAAGGCATTTATTGGAGGGATGATTTATCAATCACTGTAGGTAAGATTGCAATGTATTTTTGTACTGTAACTAGAGATGTGCACCGGATTTGGGTTTTGTGTTTTGAATTCGGTTTCGCGGCCGTGTTTTGGATTCCGACGCGTTTTGGCAAAACCTCCCTGAAAATTTTTTGTCGGATTTGGGTGTGTTTTGGATTCGGGTGTTTTTTTTCAAAAAAACCTCAAAAACAGCTTAAATCATAGAATTTGGGGGTAATTTTGATCCTATAGTATTATTAACCTCAATAACCACAATTTCCACTGATTTCCAGTCTAGTCTGAACACCTCACACCTCACAATACTATTTTTAGTCCTAAAATTTGCACCGAGGTCGCTGGATGACTAAGCAAAGCGACCCAAGAGGGCGGCACAAACACTTGGCCCATCTAGGAGTGGCACTGCAGTGTCAGACAGGATGGCACTTAAAAAAATTGGCCCCAAACAGCACATGATGCAAAGAAAAGAGAAAAAGAGGTTCACTGTGGTCACTGGATGGCTAAGCTAAGCGACACAAACACCTCAATATCACAGGAATTATTCGCTCTAATCAATGGTATTATTGGTCCAAATCACTGGGAGAAAATGACAAAATCACTGGAATTATTCGTTCTAATCAATGGTATTATTGGTTGAAATCACTGGAAGAAAATGACAAAATCACTGGAATTAGTCGTTCTAATCAATGGTATTGTTGGTCCAAATCACTGGAAGAAAATGACAAAATCACTGGAATTATTCATTCTAATCAATGGTATTATTGGTCCAAATCACTGGAAGAAAATGACAAAATCACTGGAATTATTTGTAAACATTTGTAGAAAGTTGCTGCTTTCTGATTACAGAAATGCTCAGATATTCCTGTGAATCCACAATCCCTTCCCAGAGGAAAAAGAAATTGAGAAACCATTGAGAACATTTGTTCTCTTTCCCTTACAAAGGAACAAACCACTTTCCAAGAAGACTGACGTTTTTGGGATTATGGAGACATAATGTTTTTGAATATAAATCCTAAAGCAGGTGGTGTATTAGAGCAAAAGAGTGCAAGAGACCAGCCATGCAGTTTCAGAAATATTATGACAAAATGTTACTGTATTTCATAAGCACTCATTCCAAACTTTGCTAAGTACTGTTTGGTATACTGTATCTGGCTTCCATGAGGTAGTTGCTCATTATTTCAGCTTCCATTGACCTTTTTGAAAGCGGTAGAAGTTATTGATTCTTTTTTTCCCCCCCTATTTTTAATTTTCTCCTGCATAGCCCAGTAAAATGTTGCAATGTTAAGTTTTGACTTGTGCCTTCTGGGGGTCCACTTCTTCACCAAACCCAGCCAAATCTCGTCCTAACCCTCTGTTCGACGTTCTCTATGTACCCCATCTGTGTCACCCATGTTTGTCTACCCCTCCCATTTAGATTGTAAGCTCTCACGAGCAGGGCCCTCTTCCCTCATGTGCTTATCCTTTGTCTTACTTTAATAATCTTCAACTGTACCACATTCAGCAGTCTTCTGCCACCTGATACTTATTCCAGTGTCATCTGCTGATGCAACTATGTGTATTTACCCTGTACTTGTCCTATACTGTCATCAACTGTAAGTTGCTGTTTTCCTGTTTGATTATTTATCTACTCTGTAATTGGGCGCTGCAGAACTCTTGTGGCGCCATATAAATAAAGGATAATAATAATAATAATAATAATAATAATAATTATAATATAGGGTGTATAATCCCCAGGTGTATCTCACACATCACACAGTACAGTATATAGGGTGTATAATCCCCAGGTGTATCTCACACATCGCTCAGTACAGATTACAGGCTGTATAATCACCAGGTGTATAACACAAGTCGCACAGTACAGTATACATACTGATCACAACAATGTAGCAGATATTGAGCACTGATTAGGATACTAGAAGTGACACAGAGCTGCAAGATACAGCAATGGCCTACTGTACTGTACTATATATGTATACTGCTGGTCACCAAAATGCTGCACTGTCCTACTATATACTGCTCACAATAATGCCGCACAGATATGGAATGGATACTTGCAGTGACACAGAGCTGCAAGATACAGCAATGGCCTACTGTACACAACTATATACTGTTGGGTCACCAAAATGCTGCACTGTAATACTATATATACTGCTCACAAAAATGCTGCACAGATATGGAATGGATACTTGCAGTGACACAGAGCTGCAAGATGCAGCAATGGCCTACTGTACAGTGTGTACACAACTATATACTGTTGGGTCACCAAAATGCTGCACTGTAATACTATATATACTGCTCACAAAAATGCTGCACAGATATGGAATGGTTACTTGCAGTGACACAGAGCTGCAAGATACAGCAATGGCCTACTGTACACAACTATATACTGTTGGGTCACCAAAATGCTGCACTGTAATACTATATATATATACTGCTCACAAAAATGCTGCACAGATATGGAATGGATACTTGCAGTGACACAGAGCTGCAAGATACAGCAATGGCCTACTGTACACAACTATATACTGTTGGGTCACCAAAATGCTGCACTGTAATACTATATATACTGCTCACAAAAATGCTGCACAGATATGGAATAGATACTTGCAGTGACACAGAGCTGCAAGATACAGCAATGGCCTACTGTACACAACTATATACTGTTGGGTCACCAAAATGCTGCACTGTAATACTATATATACTGCTCACAAAAATGCTGCACAGATATGGAATGGATACTTGCAGTGACACAGAGCTGTAAGATACAGCAATGGCCTATTGTACACAACTATATACTGTTGGGTCACCAAAATGCTGCCTGTAATACTATATATACTGCTCACAAAAATGCTGCACAGATATGTAATGGATACTTGCAGTGACACAGAGCTGCAAGATACAGCAATGGCCTACTGTACTGTACTACTATAAGTATAATTATATACTGGTGGTCCCCAGTCCCCACAATAAAGCACACTGAGCACAGATATTTGCAGCACACTGAGCACAGATATGGAGCATTTTCAGGGAGAGAACGTAGATATTTTCAGCACACTGAGCACAGATATTTGCAACACATTGAGCACAGATTACGGAGCTTTTCAGGGAGAGAACGCAGCCACGTCCTCTCCGTTCAATCGCCAATGCACAAGTGAAAATGGCGGCGACGCACGGCTCTTTATATAGAATACGAATCTCGCGAGAATCCGACAGCGGGATGATGATGTTCGGGTGTGTTCGGGTTAACCGAGCAAGGCGGGAAGATCTGAGGCTGCCTCAGAACCGTGTAAAATGGGTGAAGTTCGGGGGGGTTCGGATCTCGGAGAACCGAACCCGCTCATCTCTAACTGTAACCAGTTTTTACTTAATCTCTACACTGCGCAGGTCTTCGAATGATGCTAGTGCTATACATTATACACTACACACCAAGAGGTTGTCTCCTTCAGAGAATCTTCATATGCATAAGAAAGGCCAGGCCTTCTGTATACTGTGCATTGGGGGCTCCAATCTCTTGTGACGATTCCTTGAATTATAAACATTTTATTGAATTAATATAGCTTAATAAAAAGTCGTAAATAGGTCTTAAATTCTTCAAAAATCTAACAAAATTTAACAAATACATTTTAAACTTTTAATACTTTACTAAAAATAAAATATATAAAAGAACAATTAAAAATTGTTTTCAGAAGGATTCTTATTCTTTTTGCTGTTACAAACTAGTGCGTCTATTCTAGCCTGGATTCACATTTGCAAGCCCTGGCTAGTACAGGCATAGTAAAGTCAGGTCAGTGCCAAAAGATGAGAACCCCAATGGCTGGATGTTGCGATTTATGACCAATGGTCATTACTGCGGTATCCAATTAGAGGTTATTTTTAATGTTGGAAATTGGCCTCCGATCACACGATAACACATAGGATCAGGGATTAGTCCCCATCCTATGTGTTAATGCGGCTCCGGTGGCTGCTTTTCAGGGATTATACGAGCATAATCCTCAATAAGTGCTGGCATCGGGGGGAAAAAGAAACCGGCATCGGGGCTAAGAGGATATCCCCATAAGAGTGTTAGGTGAAATTATGTGAGGTCCCTTTATTTGCTGCTTAAATAAGAAAGTAGTTTCAAAGTAAGCTTCCAGATGATTCCCAGGTTAAGGAAGAAGGCTCTTAATTATCTTTCAAATTTGAAAAGATCAACACGGACCAGAATAAAAAAAAAGAAAACAAATATGTGTGTAAAGGGCATAATTCAAATTTGTATGCAAACCTGATGGATACGTACAAATACGATGGTTGGGGTTCTGTGCCGGCACAAGACCTGTTCTGCATAAAATTTTCTTTCTTGGTGGTTTCACAATTGTTTTGGCCTAAATTGTCGGTTAGCAAAATCTCTGCAAATTCACAAGAATTTAGAATCATCCATTTAGTAAATGTTGCCTGAAGAGACTGGGGGGCTAATTCAGACCTTATCGCTCGCTAGAGATTTTTTGCAGTCCTGCATTTGCATAGTCCCCGCCCACAGGGGAGTGTATTTTAGCTGTGCATGTGTGCGTATGCATGTGTAGCAGAGCTGTACAAACACATTTTGTGCAGTCTCTGAGGGACCCAGGACTTAGCCGCTGCGATCACTTCAGCCTGTCCGGGACCGGAATTGACGTCAGACACCTACCCTGCAAACGCTTGGGAACGCCTGCGTTTTTCCAAGCACTCCCAGAAAACGGTAACGTGACATCCACAAACGCCTTCTTCCTGTCAATCTCCTTGCGAACGCCCGTGCGAATGGATCCTTCACACAAACCCATTGCTGTGTGGCGATCCGCTTTGTACCTGTGCAACGCGCCTGCGGATTGTGGTGCATACACATGCACAGTTTAGACCTTTTCGCCGGTGTACAAAGACGCAGCCTAGCGATCAGGTCTGAATGATGGCTTGGGATTCCTTGTAATACAAACAAATCTGCTAATGTTCTGTCTGTTAGGGTCTCCTGCTCTGTGCTGCCACGTCGTCATGGCAACCGGGAGACAAGTACTAGCGGAGTAACCTGAGTGTAGCTGATACTCCGGTTCGGGTCTTTTGCTGTGCAGTGGTTACAGGCTCTGTGCACGGCAGGGGATCCGGTGCCGGTTTTTGTGCTCACAGTCTGTGAGGTCTGAGTGGGGCGTGGACAGCACCTGCTATATAAACCCTCTTCTCAGGTTAGGCAGATGCTGCTGAATCTTTGTTGGTTAGTCAGTTCCTGAAAGCTAGCTAGTACTGTGTAAACTTTGTATTTGTTTGTTGCTTACTGCAAATAGGCCTTGGGATTTGGTATTACACTCTGCCAATCCAGACCTAGCAGTAAGACTGGAGTCAGTCGTTTAACCTGCTGGGGTTCTTTTGCTACTCTGTGAACCTAGCAAGTTTGCGGCTGTATTCTCAGACTTGCCTGCCAAAATCCTTTCTCACTGTGCAAGGTGTTCAGGTGTCAGTTTAGTGGCAGTAAGCTGAACCAGTGCACTGCAAGTGAGGACTAGGATTGTGAAGACTCTCCTTGTGTCTATTATTCCATCTCTGACCAAGGAGTTTACTGCCACACCCGTTGGTAACCCTTTAGGGTTTTGCTGTTGCCCTTAGCAACAGCATTTCGGGTTCTCTACGTATTAAATCACTACATCTCGCTTCTTTCCATCTGAGCATTCCTAATACTAGGGAGACACCCAGTTTTATGGCCTTTGGGATTCTCTGTTCATTTTGTGTTTATTTTGTTACCCTATCACCTTCTGTGTATGTATTGTCATATTCCCCAGTCTGTCTGTGAGTTCATTTGTTTTGCTTCCCTCACCGTTCAGACACCAGTACATTCCTGCTGGCACTGGTGTGCATAACATATTCAGCAGCCTAATACTCCTGTTGAAATTTTGTGGGAATATGGAGCATACCCCTCAAAATACTTTGCAACAGGTGGTCGATCAGGTGCAGGTCCTGACTCGACAATTTAATGATTTGTCCATTAAAATGCACACCTCGCAGGCCGCTGGCGGAGCTCCCGCAGCAGCAGTGCCTTCAGGGGTTAAGGAGCCGAAAGTAAATCTCCCGGATCGTTTTTCTGGAGATCGCTCGCAGTTCTTTTGTTTCAAGGAGAGCTGCAAGCTATATTTCCAGCTTAGGCCTCAGTCTTCTGGGTCGGAGATTCAGCGGGTGGGCATAGTGATTTCCTTGCTACAAGGAGACCCACAGGTCTGGGCATATGGGGTGCAGCCTGACTGTCCGTCGCTTAAAAGTGTTGATGCTTTTTTTACGGCACTGGGCATGTTGTATGATGACCCTGACAAGACGGCCTCAGCCGAGGCTCAGATTTCGATCCTTAAGCAAGGGCGAAGGCCAGTTGAGGTTTATTGTACGGAGTTTCGGAGGTTGGCCCATGATACCCAGTGGAATGACCCAGCCCTGAGACACCAGTACCGAAGAGGTCTTTCTAACCAGTTAAAAGACCAACTGGTACAATATCCCTTGCCTGATAGCTTGGATCAGCTCATGCAGTTATCCATTCGGGTGGATAGACGGCTGAGAGAGCGCAGGCTTGAAAGGGAGACAGAGGTTTCCTTCTTTCCCAAGGGAACCTCAGACTCTGAGGAATTTTCCGAGGAGCCTATGCAGATTGGGGCTACCCGCCTCTCCTCGCGTGAGAAGACGCGGAGGAGACAGCAGGGGTTATGTTTGTACTGTGGGAATAAAGGTCATGTGGTAGTATCATGCCCAGAAAAGCCGGAAAACTTCAGGGCCTGAGGGTGATGGGAAATATCCTGTCAGGTCAGAAGTCGGAATTTCCCAAGAAGACTTTTATCATTCCGGTGACCTTGAAGATCCTCGGTCAAACTGTCAAGACTGAGGCCTTTGTGGACAGTGGGGCCGACGGGGTTTTTATGGACCGCCAATTTGCCCTGAAACACTCTGTTCCCTTAGTACCCTTGGCATCGGAAATTAAGATTTGTGGGTTAAACAGGGAACCATTATCCCAGGGTAAAATTACCTCTTGCACTAGCCAGATTTCTTTGTTTATTGGAGCCACACACTCTGAAAAATTGTCCTTTTATGTGACTGTCTGTACTTTTGCCCCATTGGTGTTGGGGTTACCCTGGTTAAGGGCCCACAATCCTCAATTTGACTGGGTCTCTGGGGAGATTCTTAGTTGGGGTACTGATTGTTTCAGGAGTTGCTTGAGCCTTCCAGTCAGGCTTTCGCAGCTAAGTTTGCCAGGATTGCCAGGATGTTATGCAGATTTTGCGGACGTGTTCTCCAAAAGAGTTGCAGAGGTACTACCTCCCCATCGCCCCTATGACTGTGCCATTGATTTGTTGCTGAATGCTAAGCTTCCCAAGAGCAGGTTGTACTCCCTGTCACGTCCTGAGACATAGGCTATGGCAGAGTACATTCAGGAGAACTTGGCTAAGGGATTTATCAGACCTTCACAGTCTCCAGTTGGGTCGGGGTTCTTCTTCGTGGGTAAAAAGGACGGTTCGTTGCGACCCTGCATCGACTTCAGGGAATTGAACCGCATCACGATTAAAAACTCATACCCACCTCCTCTCATTTCGGTCTTGTTTGACCAGCTTCGTACTGCCACCATTTTTTCTAAGATTGACCTACGCGGTGCGTACAATCTAATCCGAATAAGAGAGGGGGATGAATGGAAGACTGCCTTTAATACCCACTCAGGGCATTATGAATATTTGGTGATGCATTTTGGGCTCTGTAATGCCCCGGCAGTCTTCCAGGACTTCATGAACGATGTGCTCAGGGAATATTTGAATAGATTCTTAGTTGTATACTTAGATGACATCCTAATCTTCTCCCATTCCCTGGAGGAACATCGGAAGCATGTACGCTTAGTCCTCCAGAAACTCAGAGACCACCGGCTTGGGGCGAAGCTGGAGAAGTGCGAATTTGAAGTTCAGCAAATCGCATTTCTAGGATATATTATCTCCCCAGAAGGTTTCCAAATGGAGGGTTCCAAGGAACAGGCAGTCCTGGATTGGGTGCAGCCCACTAGTTTGAAGGCGCTTCAGCGTTTTCTGGGCTTTGCAAATTTTTATAGACAATTTATCGCTGGATTTTCGTCTATAGTGGCGCCCTTGGTGGCACTCACTAAGAAAGGGGCGGATGTTGCTCACTGGTCTTGTGAGGCCAAAGCGGCTTTTGCCCGTCTCAAAAGGGCATTTGTCTCGGCCAAGGTGCTGCGACACCCAGATCCAGAGCGTCCTTTTGTGGTGGAGGTGGATGCCTCTGAGATGGGTATTGGGGCAGTGCTCTCTCAGATGGGGGTGTCTGATAATCGCCTTCATCCCTGTGCTTACTTTTCCCGTAAATTTTCGCCTGCCGAGATGAATTATGACGTGGGTAACCGGGAATTGTTGGCTATTAAGGATGCACTCGAGGAGTGGAGACACTGGCTTGAGGGGGCTAAGTTTGTGGTCTCAATTCTCACCGACCATAAGAATTTGGCATATTTAGAGTCAGCGAAGCGCCTCAATGCCAGGCAGGCACGATGGGCTTTGTTTTTTGCTCGCTTTAATTTTTTGATAACATATCGCCCTGGGTCAAAAAACATCAAGGCTGATGCGCTCTCGCGGAGTTTTGCTCCAATCCAGGAGACCACTGAGGAGCCATTGCCCATTGTGTCCCCATCATGTATTAAAGTGGGCATTACCCAGGACCTCTTGTCATTAGTCCTTAGAGCACAGGAGCAGGCTCCTCCAGACCTTCCGGTAGGTCTTTTGTTTGTGCCTCCTAGGTTAAGACAGCGAGTGTTCCTGGAATTCCATGCCAAGAAGTTGGCAGGTCACCCGGGTATTGCCAGAACTCGGGAGTTGCTATCTAGGGCGGTGTGGTGGCCCTCGGTGGCTAGGGATGTGGATCAGTGGGTTCGGGCATGTGACATCTGTGCCCGAAATAAGACTCCTAGAGGGGTTCCTGTTGGCCCATTACATCCACTCTCTATTCCATCTAAGCCATGGACCCACATTTCAATGGATTTTGTGGTGGACTTGCCCAAATCCTCGGGGATGACAGCCATCTGGGTTGTCATTGACAGGTTTTCGAAGATGGCGCACTTCGTTCCATTGGTTGGGCTGCCATCGGCCAGACCCCTGTCTGAATTATTTATGCTGCATGTTGTGCGCCTCCACGGGTTGCCACTTGATGTGGTCTCTGACCGTGGATCCCAGTTTGTGGCCAAATTCTGGAGGGCATTTTGTTCCGATCTCCAGATTTCTGTCAGCTTGTCGTCAGGCTACCATCCGCAGTCTAATGGGCAGACTGAAAGGGTGAACCAGTCCTTGGAGCAGTTCCTCAGGTGTTATGTCTCCAAGTGTCAGACTGACTGGGTGGCTCATCTGTCCATGGTGGAGTTTGCCTATAACAACGCGGCTCACTCTGCTACAGGGATCTCTCCCTTCCTTTGTGTGTATGGGCATCATCCTAAGGCCAATTCTTTTGACCCCCTGGACTCCACGCCTGGTGGTTCCTCTGTGGTTTCGGTCCTTAGAGGTATTTGGAGGAAAGTGAAGAAAGCCCTTGTGTCTGTGTCATTAGTGACCAAAAGAGTTTTTGATAAGCGGAAAAGACCCTGCAGCTTCAAATTAGGAGACTTCGTCTGGTTGTCTACCAAGAATTTGAAGTTGAGACAGCCATCTCATAAGTTAGGCCCCTGGTTCATCGGTCCTTATAAGATCACTAGGGTTATCAATCCGGTGGCATTTCAGTTAGATCTACCCCGTTCTTTGGGTATCAATAAAACATTTCATTGTTCCCTTTTAAAACGGGCGATTAGTAATCCTTCTTCCAGTGGAAGACCTTCCCCTCTTCTGATACGTGGCCAGAGGGAGTTTGTTGTTGAAAGGATTCTTGACTCCAAGATGGTTCGGGGTCGGCTGTCATTTTTGGTGCACTGGAAGGGATATGGCCCAGAGGAGCGGTCGTGGGTGCGCAGTTGTGATCTTCATGCCCCCAGACTGTTACGCTCTTTCTTCTCGCAGTTCCCCGATAAACCCGGTGGTAGGGGTTCTTTGACCCCTCGTCAGAGGGTGGGTACTGTTAGGGTCTCCTGCTCTGTGCTGCCACGTCATCATGGCAACCGGGAGACAAGTGCTAGCGGAGTAACCTGAGCGTAGCTGATACTCCGGTTCGGGTCTTTTGCTGTGCAGTGGTTACAGGCTCTGTGCACGGCAGGGGATCCGGTGCCGGTTTTTGTGCTCACAGTCTGTGAGGTCTGAGTGGGGCGTGGACAGCACCTGCTATATAAACCCTCTTCTCAGATTAGGCAGATGCTGCTGAATCTTTGTTGGTTAGTCAGTTCCTGAAAGCTAGCTAGTACTGTGTAAACTTTGTATTTGTTTGTTGCTTACTGCAAATAGGCCTTGGGATTTGGTATTACACTCTGCCAATCCAGACCTAGCAGTAAGACTGGAGTCAGTCGTTTAACCTGCTGGGGTTCTTTTGCTACTCTGTGAACCTAGCAAGTTTGCGGCTGTATTCTCAGACTTGCCTGCCAAAATCCTTTCTCACTGTGCAAGGTGTTCAGGTGTCAGTTTAGTGGCAGTAAGCTGAACCAGTGCACTGCAAGTGAGGACTAGGATTGTGGAGACTCTCCTTGTGTCTATTATTCCATCTCTGACCAAGGAGTTTACTGCCACACCCGTTGGTAACCCTTTAGGGTTTTGCTGTTGCCCTTAGCAACAGCATTTCGGGTTATCTACGTATTAAATCACTACATCTCGCTTCTTTCCATCTGAGCATTCCTAATACTAGGGAGACACCCAGTTTCTTAGCCTTTGGGCTTATCTGTTCATTTTGTGTTTATTTTGTTACCCTATCACCTTCTGTGTATGTATTGTCATATTCCCCAGTCTGTCTGTGAGTTCATTTGTTTTGCATCCCTCACCGTTCAGACACCAGTACATTCCTGCTGGCACTGGTGTGCATAACACTGTCTAGTGATGTGCACCGGAAATTTTTCGGGTTTTGTGATTTGGTGTCGGTTCCGCGGCAGTGTTTTGGATTCGGACGCGTTTTGGCAAAACCTTCCTGAAAATTTTTTGTCGGATTCGGGTGTGTTTTGGATTTGGGTGTTTTTTTTACAAAAAACCCTCAAAAACAGCTTAAATCATAGAATTTGGGGGTCATTTTGATCCCATAGTATTATTCACCTCAATAACCATAATTTCCACTCATTTCCAGTCTATTCTGAACACCTCACAATAAAATTTTTAGTCCTAAAATTTGCACCAAGGTCGCTGGATGGCTAAGCTTAGCGACCCAAGTGACCGACACAAACACCTGGCCCATCTAGGAGTGGCACTGCAGTGTCATACAGGATGGCAGATTTAAAAAATAGTCCCCAAACAGCACATGATGCAAAGAAAAAAAAGGTGCAATGAGGTAGCTGTGTGACTAAGCTAAGCGACCCAAGTGGCCGACACAAACACCTGGCCCATCTAGGAGTGGCACTGCAGTTTTCTAGTGAGAGGATGAGTGCTTCCATCCTCATGTGAATCTGAACCACTAGCTATGAACATAGGCCAGGGCCTCAGCCGTTCCTTGCCACTCCGTGTCGTAAATGGCATATTGGCAAGTTTACGCTTCTCATCAGACGCTTTTAATTTTACTAAATTTTTGTAGTATACTTTATGACACAGAGGTAGGTAGAGCAGTGGACTACTGTACCGTACTGCTATATATATATATATACTGGTGGTCACAGCAACATTCTGCACTGTCCTCTCCTACTATATACTGCGCACAACTAAAATGCAGCACAGGTATGGATGCATAGTATACTTGACGACACAGAGATAGGTAGAGCAGTGGACTACTGTACCATACTGCTATATATATACTGGTGGTCACAGCAACATTCTGCACTGTCCCCTCCTACTATATACTGCGCACAACTAAAATGTAGCACAGGTATGGATGCATAGTATACTTGACGACACAGAGGTAGGTAGAGCAGTGGACTACTGTACCGTACTGCTATATATATACTGGTGGTCACAGCAACATTCTGCACTGTTCTCTCCTACTATATACGTGCACAACTAAAATGCAGCACAGGTATGGATGCATAGTATACTTGATGACACAGAGGTAGGTAGAGCAGTGAACTACTGTACCGTACTGCTATATATATATATACTGGTGGACACAGCAACATTCTGCACTGTCCCCTCCTACTATATACTGCGGACAACTAAAATGCAGCACAGGTATGGATGTATAGTATACTTGATGACACAGAGGTAGGTAGAGCAGTGGACTACTGTACCAGACTGCTATATATATACTGGTGGTCACAGCAACATTCTGTACTGTCCCCTCCTACTATCTACTGCGCACAACTAAAATGCAGCACAGGTATGGATGCGTAATATACTTGACGACACAGAAGTAGGTAGAGCAGTGGACTACTGTACCGTACTGCTATATATATATACTGGTGGTCACAGCAACATTCTGCACTGTCCCCTCCTACTATATACTGTGCACAACTAGAATGCAGCACAGGTATGGATGCATAGTATACTTGACGACACAGAGGTAGGTAGAGCAGTGGACTACTGTACCGTACTGCTATATATATACTGGTGGTCACAGCAACATTCTGCACTGTTCTCTCCTACTATATACGTGCACAACTAAAATGCAGCACAGGTATGGATGCATAGTATACTTGATGACACAGAGGTAGGTAGAGCAGTGAACTACTGTACCGTACTGCTATATATATATATACTGGTGGACACAGCAACATTCTGCACTGTCCCCTCCTACTATATTCTGCGGACAACTAAAATGCAGCACAGGTATGGATGTATAGTATACTTGATGACACAGAGGTAGGTAGAGCAGTGGACTACTGTACCAGACTGCTATATATATACTGGTGGTCACAGCAACATTCTGTACTGTCCCCTCCTACTATCTACTGCGCACAACTAAAATGCAGCACAGGTATGGATGCGTAATATACTTGACGACACAGAAGTAGGTAGAGCAGTGGACTACTGTACCGTACTGCTATATATATATACTGGTGGTCACAGCAACATTCTGCACTGTCCCCTCCTACTATATACTGTGCACAACTAGAATGCAGCACAGGTATGGATGCATAGTATACTTGACGACACAGAGGTAGGTAGAGCAGTGGACTACTGTACCGTACTGCTATATATATACTGGTGGTCACAGCAACATTCTTCACTGTCCCCTCCTACTATATACTGCGCACAACTAAAATGCAGCACAGGTATGGATGCATAGTATACTTGACGACACAGAGATGGGTAGAGCAGTGGACTACTGTACCGTACTGCTATATATATATATACTGGTGGTCACAGCAACATTCTGCACTGTCTCCTACTACTAAATACTGCGCACAACTAAAATGCAGCACAGGTATGGATGCATAGTATACTTGACGACACAGAGGTAGGTAGAGCAGTGGACTACTGTACCGTACTACAATATATATATACTGGTGATCACAGCAACATTCTGCACTGTCCTCCTACTATACACTACAATGCAGCACAGATATGGAGCGTTTTTCAGGCAGAGAACGTAGATATTTTTCAGCACACTGAGCACAGATATTTGCAAGCACACTGAGCACAGATATTTGCAGCACACTGAGCACAGATATTTGCAGCACACTGAATACAGAAACTGAGAAAACGCTGCACGTCCTCTCGCTATCATCTCCAATGCACGAGTGAAAATGGCGGCGACACGCGGATCCTTATATAGAATACAAATCTTGCGAGAATCCGACAGCGGAATGATGACGTTCGGGCGCGCTCGGGTTAACCGAGCAAGGCGGGAAGATCCGAGTCTGCCTCGGAACCGTGTAAAATGGGTGAAGTTCGGGGGGGGGGTATCGGATCCCGAGGAACCGAACCCGCTCATCACTAGTTCTTTCCCCTGTTCTAACTGAATTTTTTTTAACAAAATCTTGGAGAAGGCCCTTTTTGGCCATACAGCATCATTAACTAAAATTAATATAATACCCAAATCGGGTTGGACCCCACCTCATATTCTAAATATTGTGCAATTTCCCTTTTGAGTGTTGATTTTGAAATATACTCAAAAATATTAGCTAATAGATTTTCTCCCTTTCCTATTTGATTCATCTGATTAAGTATGTTTCTGTCCTTGGCCATCAGGCCCTAGATATCCGATGGTTATGATGTTTGATGCAAGAAAAGCTTTTGATGTTGCCTGACCTGAGCACAATGTTCAGATGGATGGGTTTCGATACGATATTCCTCCCATGGATGTTGGCCTTACAGTATGTCGCTTCCTTACTGCATAGGTGTCAGTCAATGGTGTTGCTTCATCACCCTTCAACTTTTCTCAGCTATCATCCCCCAATGCCTCTCTACAACTTAAGCTTATTTAGATAAATTGAAACTAGAGATGTGCGGCGGGCACGTTTCGTGATTTGTGTTTTGGTTTTGGTTCTGGTTCCATGCTCGTGTTTTATATCTGGATTGGTTTTGCCAAAACCACCCTTTTGTGTTTTGGTTTTGATTTTGGATCTGGATGATTTTTGGAAAAGAAACCCCATAAAAACAACTAAAATCACAGAATTTGGGGGTAATTTTGATCCTACGGTATTAACCTCAATAACATTCATTTCCACTCATTTCCAGTCTATTCTGAATACCTCACACCTCACAATATTGTTTTTAGTCCAAAAGGTTGCACCTAAGCTAAGCGACACAAGTGTGCAGCACAAACATCTTGCCCATTTAGGAGTGGCACTGCAGTGTCAGACAGGATTGCACTATTCAAAAACTAGGCCCCAAACAGCACATCATACAAAGAAGAAAAAGTGGTGCAATGAGGTAGCTGTGTGGCTAAGCTAAGCGACACAAGTGTGCGGCACAAACACCTGGCCCATCTAGGAGTGGCACTGCAGTGGCAGACAGGATGGCACTTAAAAAAAATAGTCCCCAAACAGCACATCATGCAGAGAAGTAATAGAGGTGCAATGAGGTAGCGGAATGACTAAGCTAAGCGACACAAGTGTGCGGCGCAAACACCTGGCCCATATAGGAGTGGCACTGCAGTGTCAGACAAGATGGCACTATTCAAAAACTAGGCCCCAAACAGCACATCATGCAAAGAAGAAAAAGAGGTGCCATGAGGTAGCTGTATGGCTAAGCTAAGCGACACAAGTGTGTGGCACAAACACCTGGCCAATCTAGGAGTGGCACTGCAGTGGCAGACAGGATGGCACTTAAAAAAAATTGTTCCAAACAGCACATCATGCAAAGAAGTAAAAGAGGTGCAATGAGGTAGCTGTATGACTAAGCTAAGCGACACAAGTGTGCGGCACAAACACCTGGCCAATCTAGGAGTGGAACTACAGTGTCAGACAGGATAGCACTATTCAAAAACCTGGCCCAAAACAGCACATTATGCAAAGAAGAAAAAGAGGTGTAATGAGGTAGGTGTATGACTAAGCTAAGCAACACAAGTGTGCGGCACAAACAACATGGGACATGCTGGAATTTGCCCAGATGTAATACACACTTAATATTGGTGGCACAGGAGAGCGTACCCCTAAACCCCACACAGACACGCCAAAGTCTGTAAAATTAATTTGGATAATAATAACCCTTTTATTTGGAGCTATTATAATAATATGCAGCACAGGCGAGCGTACCCCTACACCACACAGGGCAAACACTGTAAAAATGATTTGGATAATAATATAAGTAATGTATATAACCCTTTTATTTGGAGTAAATAATATACAGCACAGGACACCACCACTGGACTTATGGCAGCACAAGACACCACCACTGGACTGATGCAGCACAAGACAGCACCACTGGACTGGACTTATACGCAGAGCCAGCCATAGGCATAGGCAAATTAGGCAATTGCCTAGGGCATTTGATATGCCTAGGGGCATCAGCAGCTTCTGCTGATTAAAATGATATGCGGCATGCCTATATTCTGTGTGTAACATTTCATTTGCAGATACAGCCACAGTCACACACATCATATAGGCATGCTGCATATCATTTTAATCAGCAGAAGCTGCTTGTGCCTCCTAGCCACATAGCAATGCAAATAAGATGCATTTTCATTAAAAAAAGGTGCCTAACATTAGCATTGAGGCAAGATTTATGAGGACACATCTGTATCCAAGCAGAGGCAGAGGTCTCAGTGTTAGTGGCAGTGTGAGTGTTGTGTGCATGTGAGTGGGTTGGTTGTGCAGTAGTGTTCGGTATATGTGTAAGGAGCATTATGTGTGTCATGTAAAAATGCATTAATAATGTGTAAGGGGCACTATGTGTGTCATTATGTGTATGGGGGCACTAATAATGTGCGGCATATGTGTTAGGGACATTATGTGTAAAAGGACATTAATAAAGGTTGTCATAATGCGTAAGGTGCATTATGTTTATAAGGACATTAATAATGTGTCTCATATGTGTAAGTGGCATTACTCTGTGGCATTATGTGTATAAGGTGCTCTACTATGTGTCGTTGCATATAGAAAGAGCACTACTGTGTTCTCTAATGTGAATAAAGAGCAATAGGGTGTGGGGTAATGTGAATAAGGAGCAATTCAGTGTGATGTAATGTGAATAAGGGGCTCTACTGTGAGGAGTAACGTTTATAAGGTAAAGTGATACTACTGTTGGATGTAATATGAATTATGGACACTATCGCATGATCAAATGTGAATAAAGTTGCAGTACTGTGTGGCGTAATTGGAATTGGGGTTACTATTGTGTGGCCATGCCCCTTGCCAGCAAAAACACACCCCTTTTTGGGCTGTGTGCCAAATGTGCGAACTGTTCCTATTTAAAATATAGGGGGTACAAACACCAAAATAAGGACTGCGATGGGTGAGGGGTGATGGTGCTGGGAAAAAGGTGCAAGGTCAGAGGCGGAACCAGCGGTGGTGCTAGGGGGCACCAGCCAAAATCTTGCCTAGGGCATCATTTTGGTTAGGGCCGGCTCTGCTTATACGGCAGTAACACTGGACTTTAACGGCAGTACCCCTGGAGTTGTACGGCAGTGTCAGACAGGATGGTACTTTAAAAAACTAGTCCCCAAAGAGCACATCATGCAAAGAAGTAAAAGAGGTGCAATGAGGTAGCTGTATGACTGAGCTAAGCGACACAAGGGTGCTGCACAAACACCGGGCCCATCTAGGAGTGGCACTGCAATGGCAGACAGGATGACACTTAAAAAAACTAGTCCCCAAATAGCACATCATGCAAAGAAGAAAAATAGGTTCAATGAGGTAGCTGGATGACTAAGCTAAGTGACACAAGTGTGCGGCACAAACACCTGGCCAATCTGGGAGTGGCACTGCAGTCCCACTGCACTAATGGCGGATACCAGATGCACGTCTAACACCAGCATAGTTGTTATGGCCTCAGCAATCCGCTTTGCAACAGGGTATATATATATATGCTCTGAGGAAGATACTTGGTATCAAAACGCGTTGGCAAGGTAGGTGTACCAGACAGAGGGACCCCCTACCTAAGGATTCGGAGGTTAAGATCCAGGGACGCCTGTATATTCTCTCCATCCATGCTTTATTGTCCACTATTTCAAGTGGACCACACCATCTGGTAGGAGGCCCAGCTTCTGTATTCTGGCTTATGTTTTATTGATATTTTATCGTGTGGGTTCAAGTCATTGTCCCACTTATAATAAATTATCCTAAAGGTTTTATACTATGGAGATTGTTTCTTTTTGATTTTATGTTGGCGAAAGAGAACCCATTATAAGGAGTCTATCCTAAAGGAGATTCTATTGGTCTGGACGGTGCCATCCGCTCCCTAAAAGCTGTATTTGTCTACGTAAAGTAGACCACCGGAAGGGGTACGGATAACTATTTAAAAAGAACATTATTGTCCGTGTCCATACAATATTACACTATGTCCAAATGTTTTTATTTTGAGGTTGTGAAGACTACGGACTATTGAAAAGAAAGAGATACAGTCGATACTTATACAGAAGAATCTGAGCGCTTTTTGTGTGGTGGTATCTTTTTTTCCATATATATATATATATATATATATATACAGAAATAGTGACTCCGGCACTCCACTTGAAACAGCTCACACATGCAATACTTGCTCCTGTGCCTTCCCACCGGGGGACTCCCCCTGAATAACACCAAACAAAAGAGGCGGCACTCGAAGTCGGTGAACAAATATGAATATATTGTGATAGAGCGTTGACGTTTCGGGGACGTGCTCCCCTTCCTCAGAACAATTTAACACTGTGAAAAAACTGAAATAAATACCCACTTACCCCATGGGCCTCCCCCACCGCGATGCGTCACCCAGCACGATCTCCCGCACACTCCGGTGTGTCTTCCTCGTTTCCGGCGGAGGGGCGGAAGTGACGTCGTCCGGCCTGACGTGGTCACCATAACAACCTGTCACCATGGTACCATGCTGGGCTCTCGCGATGCCTTCTGCACCCTCCCACCTGTCAGAAATGTCACAGCGGGGGGCTTGGCTCGTAACCCGGGTAACGCTATAAACATAAACAATATAAACAATTAATGAAACATATTAACAAAAATACGTGCAATATCAATTAGGCTGTTCAAATAAACCAAAATAAGGAACAGGTACAGTGTAAAATACTCATAAAACACTCAGCAGAATGGAATATTAAAAAATTAAAGCATCTTTAAAAAAAATTTTTCTTTAAAAAATTAGCTGTGGATAAATCGGTTAGTGCATTGCAGCTAGTGTATGGCAATGTACCTAATTTGTACTATAGCATATGATCAAACTCATGTACACATGCATAAAAACATGAGCAATTAATTATGTAAACAGGTAACATATACTAAATGGAGAGCCTCTGCCAGATCTTGCCACAAGGTGATATCTGACCAGGTAATCGGCTGTAACTCATAACCAGTGGATGAGGCCGAGTGTATCATTCAAGCCCCTGGGACGCATAGTCTGTAGCTTAAAAATCCAACGGGATTCCAGCTGTAGAAGCTTCTTCCCTCTATCTCCCCCTCTTATGGATTCAGGTACATGGTCGATGATCCTATGTCTTAAGGTTGCCATGTTATGTTTTGATTCCAAAAAATGTCTGGCAACGGGTTGTTCTGCCACCCCCGTGTTGAGCGCATTGCGGATAGCTTGTCTATGTTGTGCCATGCGAATTTTGAATTGGCACTCAGTTTTTCCCACGTAATAAGTGCCACAAGGACACATGATAACGTAAATGACAAATTTAGAGCTGCATGTCAGGGGCCATTTAATTGGAAATTTTTTGCCCGAAAAGGGATGTGTGATCGTGTACCCCGGGGACATATATGTGCAAGTGGTACATCCCAAGCACTTATAGCACCCGTTTTTTCTTGATAAAAAGTGTGTAACTGGTGCTTTCATGCTAGAGATGTCGGTTTTCACCACTATATCACGGATATTGCGCCCTCTAGTATAACTGGGCATAAGTTTCTTTTGAAATAGTTTCGGTAGGTCGTTATCCGAGGAAACAATGGGCCAGTATTTCTTGGCAACTTTGCTAATTCTATTACTCGCAGAATTGAATTCATTGACCCATGTGACCGTGGTATTAGCCAGACAGGGTTTCTGATTTTTACTGGACGTGAGCAGCCCATTTCTGTCCTGTGCTACAGCTTTTTTTCGGGCTCTCCCTAACAGTGAGGATGGGTATCCCCGCTGTCTGAATTTGTCTTCCATCTCATCTAACTGTTTATCCCTCTCACTCTCGTCACTGTTCACCCTGCACACTCTTAGAAACTGCGAGTAGGGTAGACCTTTCCGAGTGGGGACTGGGTGAAAACTGTCATGACGCAAAAGGGTATTACGATCGGTGGGTTTGGAATAAAGTTTAGTCACAATCCTCCCTGCTGTTAATCTAATGTGGATGTCTAGAAAACAAATTTCCTCCGTGCTGGTAGTGAGAGTTAATTTAATAGGACTGGGGGAGCTGTTATGCCCTCTAACTAGCTCACCCAGCTGCTCTTCCGTGCCACTCCACATGACGAACAAGTCGTCTATGTATCTGTAGTACAAGAAGACCCGCTGAGCCACCCATGCGTTTTCAAAAAATAAACTCCTCTCAACATCCCACATGTAGGTATTGGCCAGTGATGGGGCCACCGAGGACCCCATCGCACAGCCAGTACGTTGTCTGTAATACTTCCCATCAAAAAGAAAATAATTATGAGTCAATGTGAAATCAAGCAGTTGCAGAAAAAAATCAACATCTGGTCCTGTATACAAAACATTACCACCCAATAATCTCTTGACAGCCTGCATGCCTGCTGCATGGGGGATGCAGGTGTATAGACTTGCCACGTCCATCGTGGCCAAGATCAGGCCATCTGGGACCACATCAATGGTAAGAAATTTTTTCAACAATGTATTAGAATCTTTGAGATGGGTGAACGTCTGCTGTATACACGGTTGTAAATATGTATCCAAGTATATAGCCAGAGGTTCGCACAGAGACCCCCGTGCAGACACAATGGGTCTGCCCGGTGGTCTCTGGGCGTCCTTATGGATCTTGGGGATGGTGTACAGAATGGGAGTAATAGGATACTCAGTGAGTAACTTCTCATACACCACCTTACCAATGATACCATCCTCTTTTGCCCTATCTAAGATATTGATAAGTTCACGTTTATACATCTCAGTGGGGTCTTTATCAAGTACACAGTAGGTTTCTGTATCACTTAGTTGTCTTAAACACTCCTCACGATAATCGTGAAGGTTTTGCACCACGATGGCCCCACCCTTATCAGCTCCACGGATGATAATATCTTTCCTATTCCCCAAATCAATCAGAGCCTGTTGTTCTTCTCTGGACAAATTAGAGCGAAATTTCAACTCGTTCTGTTTGGTGCCTTCGGTCTCAAGTAATCGATGAAAAGTTTTCAAAGATGCACTCTGTGACATGGGGTCAAATTTAGAGCTTGGGCCCAATTTCTGGATGCGTGATGGTAATGGTGTGGTACGTTCGTCAGGTTGAGTCTTGCCAAAAAATTCTTGGATTTTCAATTTTCGGTTAAATTTAAACATATCCACCTTCCACCTAAATGAATCTGGGGGATTGGTGGGAACATACGACAGTCCTTTGTTTAAGACTCTTACCTCCACGGGTGAGAGATCTACTGAAGATAAATTGAAAATCATTGTGTCTTTCCCTTCGCGGCCTTTCTTCCTCCCTTGCCTTTCGTTTTGTCCACCTCTTCGGGTGTGTTTTTTGCTTTTGTTTTGGGTATTGCTTTGGACCCGATTCCCGCCCGGGTCTTGACCCCTAAAGGGACAGCACGTGGCATAGAGCTGTTGCTGGAATTTTGATCATCAGACTCGCTTGCCGATGTGCTCTGAAAATTGACGCGTGGTCGCCTTTTGATGAACTTCGGCGGTTTGCCCCGTCCATCCAGGGAATTCGAACCTCCCAGCCATGGATAAACTCTGTGCTGGGTGTAATCTGCTTGTACCTTGGTAAGTTTTTCACGTTTAAATTTTAGAAGTCCAACTTTATACTGTTCAACTTGAGTGGACAATTTGGTCAGCCAGCTGTCAGATGAATCTGCTGCCAGGGGTCCCAGGTGCTCTTTCTCAAATTCTCCAATCTTTTCTTTAATGATGTTATATTCTCTTGTGGATTCTTCTATTACAAGAAGAATAAGATCCATTGAGCACTTGTTAAGTACTGAGATCCATTTTTTACAAAAGATCGCGTTGTGCCTCCCGATTGTCGGGGTGTTATGTACCCTGAAACCCCTGGGCAGCTGTTTTGCCCTGTAGTAATCTGACAGGGTACGGCTGTGATATAGGTAATCAAGCTCGCGTTTTTTCATTTTAAGCAATTCCCTGAACACATCCTCCGAGGTGGTACAGAACTTATCTGTAAACGCTGGATCCTTATGTAGTATAGCCTCAGCCTCGAGGTCGGAAAAGCTCAACGTGTCCATGGTATCACATAGCAGCATGAATGGTGTATGGTCTCCTCCATCAGGAGCAGCAGTCGCCATCTTCCACAGCCAAAGTTCAGTGAAGTGCAAATTAGTGCATGAAGTGCTGGTGCTTAAAAAGCGTGCAAGTGATCAGGAAACCCTGAGGAAATGAGGGAAAAACAATGCTGGAGGGTGCCTTGAGAAAACCCCTGTGTCTGCACGACACGCCGAGGTTATAAATGCAGAAATAGTGACTCCGGCACTCCACTTGAAACAGCTCACACATGCAATACTTGCTCCTGTGCCTTCCCACCGGGGGACTCCCCCTGAATAACACCAAACAAAAGAGGCGGCACTCGAAGTCGGTGAACAAATATGAATATATTGTGATAGAGCGTTGACGTTTCGGGGACGTGCTCCCCTTCCTCAGAACAATTTAACACTGTGAAAAAACTGAAATAAATACCCACTTACCCCATGGGCCTCCCCCACCGCGATGCGTCACCCAGCACGATCTCCCGCACACTCCGGTGTGTCTTCCTCGTTTCCGGCGGAGGGGCGGAAGTGACGTCGTCCGGCCTGACGTGGTCACCATAACAACCTGTCACCATGGTACCATGCTGGGCTCTCGCGATGCCTTCTGCACCCTCCCACCTGTCAGAAATGTCACAGCGGGGGGCTTGGCTCGTAACCCGGGTAACGCTATAAACATAAACAATATAAACAATTAATGAAACATATTAACAAAAATACGTGCAATATCAATTAGGCTGTTCAAATAAACCAAAATAAGGAACAGGTACAGTGTAAAATACTCATAAAACACTCAGCAGAATGGAATATTAAAAAATTAAAGCATCTTTAAAAAAAATTTTTCTTTAAAAAATTAGCTGTGGATAAATCGGTTAGTGCATTGCAGCTAGTGTATGGCAATGTACCTAATTTGTACTATAGCATATGATCAAACTCATGTACACATGCATAAAAACATGAGCAATTAATTATGTAAACAGGTAACATATACTAAATGGAGAGCCTCTGCCAGATCTTGCCACAAGGTGATATCTGACCAGGTAATCGGCTGTAACTCATAACCAGTGGATGAGGCCGAGTGTATCATTCAAGCCCCTGGGACGCATAGTCTGTAGCTTAAAAATCCAACGGGATTCCAGCTGTAGAAGCTTCTTCCCTCTATCTCCCCCTCTTATGGATTCAGGTACATGGTCGATGATCCTATGTCTTAAGGTTGCCATGTTATGTTTTGATTCCAAAAAATGTCTGGCAACGGGTTGTTCTGCCACCCCCGTGTTGAGCGCATTGCGGATAGCTTGTCTATGTTGTGCCATGCGAATTTTGAATTGGCACTCAGTTTTTCCCACGTAATAAGTGCCACAAGGACACATGATAACGTAAATGACAAATTTAGAGCTGCATGTCAGGGGCCATTTAATTGGAAATTTTTTGCCCGAAAAGGGATGTGTGATCGTGTACCCCGGGGACATATATGTGCAAGTGGTACATCCCAAGCACTTATAGCACCCGTTTTTTCTTGATAAAAAGTGTGTAACTGGTGCTTTCATGCTAGAGATGTCGGTTTTCACCACTGTATCACGGATATTGCGCCCTCTAGTATAACTGGGCATAAGTTTCTTTTGAAATAGTTTCGGTAGGTCGTTATCCGAGGAAACAATGGGCCAGTATTTCTTGGCAACTTTGCTAATTCTATTACTCGCAGAATTGAATTCATTGACCCATGTGACCGTGGTATTAGCCAGACAGGGTTTCTGATTTTTACTGGACGTGAGCAGCCCATTTCTGTCCTGTGCTACAGCTTTTTTTCGGGCTCTCCCTAACAGTGAGGATGGGTATCCCCGCTGTCTGAATCCACAAGAGAATATAACATCATTAAAGAAAAGATTGGAGAATTTGAGAAAGAGCACCTGGGACCCCTGGCAGCAGATTCATCTGACAGCTGGCTGACCAAATTGTCCACTCAAGTTGAACAGTATAAAGTTGGACTTCTAAAATTTAAACGTGAAAAACTTACCAAGGTACAAGCAGATTACACCCAGCACAGAGTTTATCCATGGCTGGGAGGTTCGAATTCCCTGGATGGACGGGGCAAACCGCCGAAGTTCATCAAAAGGCGACCACGCGTCAATTTTCAGAGCACATCGGCAAGCGAGTCTGATGATCAAAATTCCAGCAACAGCTCTATGCCACGTGCTGTCCCTTTAGGGGTCAAGACCCGGGCGGGAATCGGGTCCAAAGCAATACCCAAAACAAAAGCAAAAAACACACCCGAAGAGGTGGACAAAACGAAAGGCAAGGGAGGAAGAAAGGCCGCGAAGGGAAAGACACAATGATTTTCAATTTATCTTCAGTAGATCTCTCACCCGTGGAGGTAAGAGTCTTAAACAAAGGACTGTCGTATGTTCCCACCAATCCCCCAGATTCATTTAGGTGGAAGGTGGATATGTTTAAATTTAACCGAAAATTGAAAATCCAAGAATTTTTTGGCAAGACTCAACCTGACGAACGTACCACACCATTACCATCACGCATCCAGAAATTGGGCCCAAGCTCTAAATTTGACCCCATGTCACAGAGTGCATCTTTGAAAACTTTTCATCGATTACTTGAGACCGAAGGCACCAAACAGAACGAGTTGAAATTTCGCTCTAATTTGTCCAGAGAAGAACAACAGGCTCTGATTGATTTGGGGAATAGGAAAGATATTATCATCCGTGGAGCTGATAAGGGTGGGGCCATCGTGGTGCAAAACCTTCACGATTATCGTGAGGAGTGTTTAAGACAACTAAGTGATACAGAAACCTACTGTGTACTTGATAAAGACCCCACTGAGATGTATAAACGTGAACTTATCAATATCTTAGATAGGGCAAAAGAGGATGGTATCATTGGTAAGGTGGTGTATGAGAAGTTACTCACTGAGTATCCTATTACTCCCATTCTGTACACCATCCCCAAGATCCATAAGGACGCCCAGAGACCACCGGGCAGACCCATTGTGTCTGCACGGGGGTCTCTGTGCGAACCTCTGGCTATATACTTGGATACATATTTACAACCGTGTATACAGCAGACGTTCACCCATCTCAAAGATTCTAATACATTGTTGAAAAAATTTCTTACCATTGATGTGGTCCCAGATGGCCTGATCTTGGCCACGATGGACGTGGCAAGTCTATACACCTGCATCCCCCATGCAGCAGGCATGCAGGCTGTCAAGAGATTATTGGGTGGTAATGTTTTGTATACAGGACCAGATGTTGATTTTTTTCTGCAACTGCTTGATTTCACATTGACTCATAATTATTTTCTTTTTGATGGGAAGTATTACAGACAACGTACTGGCTGTGCGATGGGGTCCTCGGTGGCCCCATCACTGGCCAATACCTACATGTGGGATGTTGAGAGGAGTTTATTTTTTGAAAACGCATGGGTGGCTCAGCGGGTCTTCTTGTACTACAGATACATAGACGACTTGTTCGTCATGTGGAGTGGCACGGAAGAGCAGCTGGGTGAGCTAGTTAGAGGGCATAACAGCTCCCCCAGTCCTATTAAATTAACTCTCACTACCAGCACGGAGGAAATTTGTTTTCTAGACATCCACATTAGATTAACAGCAGGGAGGATTGTGACTAAACTTTATTCCAAACCCACCGATCGTAATACCCTTTTGCGTCATGACAGTTTTCACCCAGTCCCCACTCGGAAAGGTCTACCCTACTCGCAGTTTCTAAGAGTGTGCAGGGTGAACAGTGACGAGAGTGAGAGGGATAAACAGTTAGATGAGATGGAAGACAAATTCAGACAGCGGGGATACCCATCCTCACTGTTAGGGAGAGCCCGAAAAAAAGCTGTAGCACAGGACAGAAATGGGCTGCTCACGTCCAGTAAAAATCAGAAACCCTGTCTGGCTAATACCACGGTCACATGGGTCAATGAATTCAATTCTGCGAGTAATAGAATTAGCAAAGTTGCCAAGAAATACTGGCCCATTGTTTCCTCGGATAACGACCTACCGAAACTATTTCAAAAGAAACTTATGCCCAGTTATACTAGAGGGCGCAATATCCGTGATATAGTGGTGAAAACCGACATCTCTAGCATGAAAGCACCAGTTACACACTTTTTATCAAGAAAAAACGGGTGCTATAAGTGCTTGGGATGTACCACTTGCACATATATGTCCCCGGGGTACACGATCACACATCCCTTTTCGGGCAAAAAATTTCCAATTAAATGGCCCCTGACATGCAGCTCTAAATTTGTCATTTACGTTATCATGTGTCCTTGTGGCACTTATTACGTGGGAAAAACTGAGTGCCAATTCAAAATTCGCATGGCACAACATAGACAAGCTATCCGCAATGCGCTCAACACGGGGGTGGCAGAACAACCCGTTGCCAGACATTTTTTGGAATCAAAACATAACATGGCAACCTTAAGACATAGGATCATCGACCATGTACCTGAATCCATAAGAGGGGGAGATAGAGGGAAGAAGCTTCTACAGCTGGAATCCCGTTGGATTTTTAAGCTACAGACTATGCGTCCCAGGGGCTTGAATGATACACTCGGCCTCATCCACTGGTTATGAGTTACAGCCGATTACCTGGTCAGATATCACCTTGTGGCAAGATCTGGCAGAGGCTCTCCATTTAGTATATGTTACCTGTTTACATAATTAATTGCTCATGTTTTTATGCATGTGTACATGAGTTTGATCATATGCTATAGTACAAATTAGGTACATTGCCATACACTAGCTGCAATGCACTAACCGATTTATCCACAGCTAATTTTTTAAAGAAAAATTTTTTTTAAAGATGCTTTAATTTTTTAATATTCCATTCTGCTGAGTGTTTTATGAGTATTTTACACTGTACCTGTTCCTTATTTTGGTTTATTTGAACAGCCTAATTGATATTGCACGTATTTTTGTTAATATGTTTCATTAATTGTTTATATTGTTTATGTTTATAGCGTTACCCGGGTTACGAGCCAAGCCCCCCGCTGTGACATTTCTGACAGGTGGGAGGGTGCAGAAGGCATCGCGAGAGCCCAGCATGGTACCATGGTGACAGGTTGTTATGGTGACCACGTCAGGCCGGACGACGTCACTTCCGCCCCTCCGCCGGAAACGAGGAAGACACACCGGAGTGTGCGGGAGATCGTGCTGGGTGACGCATCGCGGTGGGGGAGGCCCATGGGGTAAGTGGGTATTTATTTCAGTTTTTTCACAGTGTTAAATTGTTCTGAGGAAGGGGAGCACGTCCCCGAAACGTCAACGCTCTATCACAATATATTCATATTTGTTCACCGACTTCGAGTGCCGCCTCTTTTGTTTGGTATATATATATATATGTATATGGCAGTATCACTGGAATTATATGGCAGTACCACTGGACACATACGGCAGTATCACTGGATTTATACGGCAGTACCACTGTACTGGATTTATACGGCAGTATCACTGGACTGGATTTATATGTCAGTATCAATGGATTTATACACCAGTACCACTAGAATTATACGCAGTATCACTGGAATTATACGGCAGTATCACTGGAATTATATGGCAGTACCACTGGACATATAAGGCAGTATCACTGGACTGGATTTATACACCAGTACCACTGGATTTATACGGCATGACCACTGGACATTTACGGCAGTATCACTGGACTGGATTTATATGCCAGTACCACTGAATTTATATGGCATGAGCCTTAGGCTTATATGGCAGTATCACTGGACTGGATTTATACGCCAGTACCACTGGATTTATACGGCATCACCACTGGACATATATGGCAGTATCACTGGAATTACATGGCAGTACCACTGGATATATACGGCAGTATCACTGGACTGGATTTATACGGCAGTACCACTTGAATTATACAGCAGTAACACTGGAATTATACGGCGGTATCACTGGAATTATATGGCAGTACCACTGGACGTATACAGCAGTATCACTGAACTGGATTTATACGGCAGTACCACTGGATTTATAAGGCAGCACCACTGGACATATATGGCAGGATCACTGGATTTATATGGCATGACCACTGGACATATACGGCAGTATCACTGGACAGGATTTATACGGCAGTACCACTGGAATTATACGGCAGTACCACTGGAATTATATGGCAGTATCACTGGAATTATTCGGCAGTACCACTGGACATATACAGCAGTATCACTGGACTGTAATTATACATCAGTACCACTGGATTTATACGGCAGTACCACTGGACATATACAGCAGTATCTCTGGATTTATACGGCAGTACCACTGGACATATACGGCAGTATCACTGGTCTGGATTTATATGCCAGTACCACAGAGGATTTATACGACATGACCACTGGACATATGGCAGTACCACTGGAATTATATGGCAGTACCACTGATTATACGGCAGTATCACTGGACATATACGGCAGTATCACTGGACTGGATTTATACGCCAGTATCACTGGAATCATATGGCAGTACCACTGGACATATACGGTATTATCACTGGATTTATACGGCAGTACCGCTGGACATATACGGCAGTATCACTGGACATATACGGCAGTACCACTGGACATATACAGCAGCACAGGGACACCATCACTGACTGATGCAGGATAACACAGCACCACTACAATGGACTGGACTTATACAACAGCACTGGACATATGGCAGCAGAGGACACCACCACTGTGACTGAACTGATGCAGCACAAGATACTACCACTGTACTGATGCAGGACAACACAGCACCACTGCAATGGACTGGACTTATACAGCAGCACTGGACATATGGCAGCAGAGGACACCACCACTGTGACTGGACTGATGCAGCACAATACTCCACCACTGAACTGATGCAGCACAACACAGCACCACTGGACTGGATTTATACAGCAGCACTGGACATATGGCAGCAGAGGACACCACCACTGTGACTGGACTGATGCAGCACAAGACACTACCATTGAACTAATGAAGGACACTGAGGATGGAGACATGTCCTCTCTCTACACTCTTCAATGCCGGAGTTAAAATGGCGGCGACGTGCGGCTCCATATATGGAATCCAAACCCAGCGAGAATCCGACAGTGGGATGATAATGTTTTGCCTCATTCTGGTTTCCAAACCGAACCCCCCCGAACTGAAGTTCGGCGGGGTTCTGTTCTCAGGGAACCGAACCCGCTCATCTCTAATTGAAACCCCTTTACATCTCCTGGTTGGGAAGATCAGAGCTTCTAAGGTGAACATATTATAGCTTTATACATGCCAAACCTTCCCATCCTGTAACTCTGGCAAGAAGTTGCACCCAGTCAGCTGCTCTGTATGTTTTTTTAGTATGCAAATTATAAATGTTAAGTCAACTTCTCCACTGGCTCATTTCTCCACTTTTATCACTGCTGAGTACATCTTCCCCTTAATATCTGGGGATACTTAATTTTTGCAGGTACAGTACTATCTTCCAAAAACAGCTTTATTTCCCTGAAGATTTTTAGTAAATGTGCACCAAAGTGAGACAATTGGCAGACTATAAACTGTTGCAAATTAATTTTTACTAGAGATGTGCAGCGGGCATTTTTCGTGTTTTGTGTTTTGGTGTTGGATTCGGGTCCGCGGTCGTGTTTTGGATTCGGACGCGTTTTGGCAAAACCACCCTTTCGGGTTTTGGATTCGGATACGTTTTAGATTCGGGTGATTTTTAAAAAAACCTCAAAAACAGCTAAAATCATAGAATGTGGGGGTAATTTTGATCCTATAGTATTATTAAGCTCAATAACCATAATTTCCACTTATTTCCAGTCTATTCTGAACACCTCACACCTCAGAAAATTATTTTTAGTCCTAAACTTTGCACCGAGGTCACTGGATGACTAAGCTAAGCGACCCAAGTGTGCGGCACAAACACCTGGCCCATCTAGGAGTGGCACTGCAGTGTCAGACAGGATGGCACTTAAAAAAATAGTCCCCAAACAGCACATAATGCAAAGATAAATAAAAAAGAGGTGCAAGATGGAATTGTCCTTGGGCCCTCCCACCCACCCTTATGTTATATTAACAGGACATGCACACTTTAACAAACCAATAATTTCAGCGACAGGGTCTGCCACACGACTGTGGCTGAAATGAATGGTTGGTTAAAGTGTGCAATCAATCTCTCCGATTCCTCACCCCTTTCACTGTGTACATCACCCTCCTCACAGAGTATTAATTCGTCCCCACTGGAATACACCATCTCAGGTCCCTGTGTACTTTCTGGAGGCAATTGATGGTGAATGTCTCCACGGAGGAATTGATTTTAATTCATTTTGATGAACATCATCTACTCCACATTTTCTGGAAGTAACCTCCTACGCTGATCGCTGAGAAGGTGACCGGCTGAACTAAACACTCTTTCGGAGTACACATTGGAGGGGGGGCAACTTAGGTAAAATAAAGCCAGTGTGTGCAAGGGCCTCCAAATTGCCTCTTCTTCCTGCCAGTATACGTACAGACTGTCTGACATGCCTACTTGGATGCTGTCACTCATATAATCCTCCACCATTCTTTCAATGGTGACAGAATCATATGCAGTGACAGTAGACATGTCAGTAATCGTTGGCAGGTCCTTCAGTCAGGATCAGATGTCAGCACTTGCTACTGACTGCCCTGCATCACCGCCAGCGGGTGGTTTTGGAAATGTTATCCTTTTCCTGGCAGCTCCAGTGGCGGTAGAAAATGAAGGAGGAGCGGTTGGCGGGTCACGTTCCGCTTGAGTTAACAATTGTCTCACCAGCAGGTCTTTGAACATCTGCAGACTTGTGTCTGCCGGAAAGAGAGATACAATGTAGGCTTTAAACCTAGGATCGAGCACGGTGGCCAAAATGTAGTGCTCTGATTTTAACAGATTGACCACCCGTGAATCCTGGTTAAGCGAATGAAGGGCTTCATCCACAAGTCCCACATGCCTAGCGGAATCGCTCCATATTAGCTCCTCCTTCAATCTCTCCAGCTGCTTCTGCAAAAGCATGATGATGGGCATGAATTGACTTAGGCTGGCAGTGTCTGAACTGACTTCACATGTTGCAAGTTCAAAGGGTTGGAGAACCTTGCACAACATGGAAATCATTCTCCACTGCGCTTGAGTCAGGTGCATTCCCCCTCCTTTGCCTATATCGTAGGCAGATGTATAGGCTTGAATGGCCTTTTGCTGCTCCTCCATCCTCTGAAGCATATAGAGGGTTGAATTCCACCTCGTTACCACCTCTTGCTTCAGCTGATGGCAGGGCAGGTTCAGGAGTGTTTTCTGGTGCTCCAGTCTTCGGCACGCGGTGGCTGAATGCCGAAAGTGGCCCACAATTTTTCGGGCCACCGACAGCATCTCCTGCACAACCCTGTCATTTTTCAAAAAATTATGCACCACCAAATTAATTGTATGTGCAAAACATGGGACATGCTGGAATTTGCCCACATGTAATGCACGCACAATATTGGTGGCGTTATCCGATATCACAAATCCCCAGGAGAGTCCAATTGGGGTAAGCCATTCTGCGATGATGTTCCTCAGTTTCCATAAGAGGTTGTCAGCTGTGTTCCTCTTATGGAAAGCGGTGATACAAAGCGTAGCCTGCCTAGGAACGAGTTGGCGTTTGCGAGATGCTGCTACTGGTGCCGCCGCTGTTGTTGCTGCGGGAGGCAATACATCTACCCAGTGGGCTGTCACAGTCATATAGTCCTTAGTCTGCCCTGCTCCACTTGTCCACATGTTAAATGGACAGTGGGCACAACTGCATTTTTTAGGACACTGAGGACACTCTTTCTGACTTCTGTGTACATTCTCGGTATCGCCTGCCTAGAGAAGTGAACCTAGATGGGATTTGGTACTGGGGACACACTACCTCAAGCAATTCTCTAAGTCCCTGTGAACTAACGCCGGATACCGGATGCACGTCTAACACCAACATAGTTGTCAAGGCCTGAGTTATCCGCTTTGCAACAGGATGACTGCTGTGATATTTCATCTTCCTTGCAAAGGACTGTTGGACAGTCAATTGCTTAATGGAAGTAGTACAAGTGGTCTTCCGACTTCCCCTCTGGGATGACGATCGACTTCCAGCAGCAACAACAGCAGCGCCAGCAGCAACAGCAGCAGTAGGCGGTCCACTCAAGAATCCATCGGAGGAATCCCAGTTAGGAGAGGACTTGTCAGTCTTGCCATGGCCTGCAGGACTATTGGCATTCCTGTCTAAGGAGGAAATTGACATTGAGGGAGTAAGTGGGGTGGTTTGCTGGAGCTTGGGTACAAGAGGAAGAAGGGATTTAGTTGTCAGTGGACTGCTTCCGCTGTTACCCAAAGTTTTTGAATTTGTCAATGACTTCTGATGAATGCGCTCCAGGTGACGTATAAGGGAGGATGATCCTAGGTGGTTAACGTCCTTACCCCTACTTATTACAGCTTGACAAAGGCTACACACGGCTTGACACCTGTTGTCCGCATTTCTGTTGAAATAATTCCACACCAAAGAGGTGATTTTTTTTGTATTTTGACCCTGCATGTCAATGGCCTTATTCATTCCATGGACAACAACTGTCTCCTCGGATGCCTGATTTAAACAAACCACATCACCATCAGAATCCTCCTCATCAACTTCCTCCTCAGCGCCAGCAACACCCATATCCTCATCCTGGTGTACTTCAACAGTTACATCTTCAATTTGAATATCAGGAAGTGGACTGTGGGTGCTCCTTCCAGCACTTGCAGGGGGCGTGCAAATGGTGGAAGGAGCCACCTCTTACCGTCCAGTGTTGGGAAGGTCAGGCATCGCACCCGCCGACACATTTGGACTCTCCTTGGGGATTTGTGATTTAGAACGCACAGTTCTTTGCTGTGCTTTTGCCAGCTTAACTCTTTTCATTTTTCTAGCGGGAGGATGAGTGCTTCCATTGTCATGTGAAGCTGAACCACTAGTCATGAGAAACATAGTAGAGGGCCTTAGCCGTTCCTTGCCACCCCGTGTCGTAAGTGGCATATTGGCAAGTTTATGCTTCTCCTCAGACGATTTTAATTTAGATTTTTGGGTCATTTTACTTAACTTTTGCTTTTTGGATTTTACATGCCCTCTACTATCACATTGAGCATCATCTTTGGCAGACGACGTTGATGGCATTTCATCGTCTATGTCATGACTAGTGGCAGCATCTTCAGCACTAGGAGGAAGTGGTTCTTGATCTTTCCCTATTTTATTCTCCAAATTTTTGTTCTCCATTATTTTTCTGGAGTTATATAACAATATGCAGAACAGGAGAGCGTACCCCTACACCATACAGGGCAAACCCTGTAAAAATTATTTGATTAATAACCCTTGTATTTGGAGTTTTTATAATAATATGCAGCACAGGAGAGCGTACCCCTAAACCACACACAGATGGCAAAGCCTGTAAAAATTATTTGGATAATAACCCTTTTATTTGGAATTATTATAATAATATGCAGCACAGTAGAGTGTACCCTTAAACCACACACACGGCAAAGCCTGTAAAAATTATTTGGACAATAAGCCTTTTATTTGTAGTTATAATAATAATAATAATAATAATATGCAGCACAGTAGAGCATACCCCTAAACCACACACACATGGCAAAGCCTGTAAAAATTATTTGGATAATAACCCTTTTATTTGGAATTATAATAATATGCAGCACAGTATAGTGTTCCCCTAAACCACACACATGGCAAAGCCTGTAAAAATTATTTGGATAATGACCCTTTTATTTGGAGTTATTATAATATTATGCAGCACAGGAGAGCATATCCGTACACCTCACAGGGCAAACCCTGTAAAAATTATTTGGATTAAATATTAAGAACTCCTTTATTTGGAGTAAATAATATACAGCACAGGACAGCACCACTAGACTTATACAGCAGCACTGCTGGAGTTATATGGCAGTACCACTGGACTTATACAGCAGTACTCCTGTACTTATATGGCAGTACCCCTGGAGTTATATGGCAGTTCCCCTGGACTTATACGGCAGTACCGCTGGACTTATATACTGTACCACTGGACTTATATGGCAGTACCGCTGGACTTATACGGCTGTACTGCTGGACTTATATGACAGTACCGCTGGATTTATATGGCAGCACCGCTGGACTGGACTTATATGGCAGCACTGCTGGACTGGACTTATACGGCAGCACCATTGTACTTAAACAGCAGCACCACTGGACTTATGGTAGCACAGGACACCACCACTGGACTTATAGCAGCACAGGACACCACCACTGGACTGTTGCAGCACATGACAGCACCACTTGACTGGACTTATACAGCAGCACCACTGCACTTATAGCAGCACAGGACACCACCACTGGAATGACTGGACGGATGCAGCACAAGACACCACAACTGGACTGATGCAGCACAAGACAGCACCACTGGACTGGACTTACACAGCAGCACTGGACTTATGGTGGCACAGGACACTACAACTGGACTTTTGGCAGCACAGGACACCACCACTAGAGTGACTGGACTGATGCAGCACAAGACACTATCACTGGACTGATGCAGCACAAGACAGCACCACTGGAATGATACAAAAGAGCAGGTCGCCACCCCACGCACCATGCCACATTCCTGCATGATGCGTGGGGTGGCGACCTGCTCTTTTGTATCATTCCAGTGGTAGATGGAGTGAAGATGGCGGTGACGCGCGGCTCCTTATATGGAATCCAAATCCCGACAGAATCCAACCGTGAGATGATGATGTTTTGCCTCATCCTGGTTTCCGAGTTTGGTGGGGAAACCCAAGCTGAACTCAGATCCAGAGCGTGAAGTTCGGGGGGGGGGGGGGGGGTAGGGGGGGGGGGGAGGATGGGGGGGGGTCAGTTGTCAGTGAATGAACCCACTCATCTCTAATACATGGTATTTCTGTTTCTATGTATTTATACTATAATGTAATGTCAAATAACTGTACCCAGATTGTATTCAGGAAAGATAGCATTCAGGTTTCTATTCAGGTTTTATTATACAAGTGATTATCTACAACATATGTTATTATTACTCATGTGTCATTTGTTTTACAGGTTCTCAATCCATTTTATGTTTTTCAAGCTTACTCTTTATGCATATGGATAGCTACATCATACCTTGAATATAGCTTAGCTATATTGACCATGACCCTATTGTCTATTGCTGCAACCGTATACAATCTGAGAGTGGTATGTATTTATATTAGATGATAAATGTTTTATTCTATTCCTGCACAAAGTATGAAATATCTAAGATGTTTTTGTTTTCATTTTCCCTAGCAATCTGTCAAACTGCACAAAATGTCAGCATCCTATAACAGCATTATGGTTACAGTACTTCATGAAAATGGAGGTAAAAGAGAAGGATACATGACATACATTTATTGTAACACTAGTGAGCAAAACTGTCTACAGCGGAAAACCTTAGAAAGGGATAAAAAATACCTTAGAGCAGAGAGATCACAGACTGTCTATCTTGATTTGCCGGGCCCTGGTAAAAACACATGAAAAGCCTACTGCTAACATGATGCAGAGCATCGCTGGCCTGCACCCCTCAGCCAGACACAGAGCCAGGGAAGTGAGGGGTGCAACAAGTGCGATTGCTAACCCCCCTTACACAGCAGCAGCAGCAGCCTCCCTGGACTCACCACAACCCAGGCCCCGCTGGGCCTCTTCAACAGGTAATTAGTACCTGGTCCCCCCCCTTCTCAGCACCGCTGTATTTATTACACAGCTTTTGCATTCAGTCAAAGGTTTTTGGAGGATTGCTGCTTTATTTATTTATTTATTTACTAGGAGGGTACCGCTGCAGATTTTAGAGATATACCTCTATATTCACTAGCAAAATAATTCCGCACAGCTTTCTATGAGAACTGAGAATTTACCAAGATCCAAAAAGCTTAGCTCTGTGGAGCTGGCACCCATAGCTAATACCAGGGTCGGACTGGCCCACAGGGGAACAGGGGAAACCACCGGTGGGCCCCACTGCCTGTGGGCCCACCTCCTCCTCTAGGGATTAGGTTCCAAACTGTATCCTAGTGCACTTTAATTATACATTATACATACTGTATGTTACCTTATACTGCACATGACTATTGGCCCAGCCCATGCACTCTCTTACAGTTAGCGGGGCCTCTGTTGTGGTTGGCCACACCTCCACTATTGCCTGGCCACACCCTTAAGCATGGGCCCCTACCACTGCATTACCCCGGTGGGCCCTTCTTGCCCCAGTCCCACACTGGCTAATACCATCTTTGGATGGCATTAGCCATTTTAGCCACTGTAGCCTAAAGTCTACAATATTGCATTCTAAGTCTCTTGGGTTTCCTCTTTGCCCAGGATAAATGAAGAAACTCCTTAAATAAGAAAATCTTTTAGTTACAATTAAATCTATAAGTACAAATTCCAATATGGCTTTCCCAGATCACAGAGCCTGAAAGCATGCTTGGAGTCCCAAGCCCGGACACAGAGGGGACTGGGTAGCAGCGGTGTGGATTGGTACCGCCAGGGGTGTGGATTGGTGCCACCAGATGATTGTAGCAGGCACATTGGCAGGCAGCCATGCAGAAACAGCATCAGTGGCATTTTGAATTTGAAACCAAATGCGAGCTAATCAGAGCTGTCACCTACCAAATTCTAAAGTTTATCCCCCAGCACCCACCTTTTCCCGGTGTCTCTACCACCCACTTGTGCCCTTCATAGCCACTTTTCCTCTTGCCGTGCCCCTCATCCCGGGCCCATAATTTCTGATGACAGCCCTGCCCCCAAGTACCAGTATGAAGAGTTGTCTCTAGCCAATTATTACAGATTGAAACTGTTACCATATAAGGAACATTCATTTCTAATGTCTTCACTTGTTTTTAAACATAAAAGGTATAAAAATATATGACCTTGTGTCATTATAAAACATTGTAATTTTATACAGGACTAGTAAATAAATTGATATGTTATCGCCTGGATTACCTCAGATGATCCGCCCCTCCTTCTCCCATCCCAAATTACGTATTTCTGTCCTGTTGCTATCACCAGGGCCGTTTCTAGACAATTTGGCTCCCAGTGCGAGATTTAAAAATGCGCCCCCCCCCCATTGCTATAAAAAAAATTGCGTCCCCCCCCCCCCACATAGCTATAAAAAGAAAAAGCATGTATGCGCCTAAGGCGCGCGCACTCCCGACAAGGGTGTGTGGCCTGATTAAAATGTGCGTGGTCTCATTAAAGTGGGCGTGGCCTCGTCTGATATCATCACGCCCACCACAGGGGGAATAAAATAAAAAAAGTCCCCATTTTACACATTACAGCAGGCAAGTGTCCCCATTTTACACAGCGTGGCAGGCAGGTATCCCCATTTTACACAGTACGGCAGGCAGATATCCCCATTTTACACAGCGCGGCAGGCAGATATCCCCATTTTACACAGCGCGGCAGGCATGTGCCCCCATTTTATACAGTGCGGCAGGCAGGTATCCCCATTTTACACAGTACGGCAGGCAGATATCCCCATTTTACACAGCACGGCAGGCATGTGCCCCCATTTTACACAGCACGGCAGGCAGGTGTCCCCATTTTACAAAGTGCGGCATTCAGGTGTCCCCATTTTACACAGCGCGGCAGGCAGGTGTCCCCATTTTACACAGCACGGCAGGCAGGTGTCCCCATTTTACACAGCACGGCAGGCAGGTGTCCCCATTTTACAAAGTGCGGCAGGCAGGTATCCCCATTTTACACAGTGTCAGGCAGGTATCCCCATTTTACACAGTACGGCAGGCAGGTATCCCCATTTTACACAGTACGGCAGGCAGGTATCCCCATTTTACACAGCGCGGCAGGCAGGTATCCCCATTTTACACAGTACGCAGGCAGGTGCCCCCATTTTACACACTTTGCAGGCAGGTGCCCCCATTTTACACAGTGCGGCAGGCAGGAATCCCCATTTTACACAGCGCGGCAGGCAGGTATCCCCATTTTACACAGTGCGGCAGGTAGGTGTCAAGTGGGGGCGGAAGGAAGGGGGAGAGCGAGAGATAGAGATACTACTTACATCTTCCCGCTCTTCGGGTCCGGCCGCCTCACGTCCCTTGCGCCAGCCGCCTCCTCCTTCCAGGCTTATCTCCTCTCCTCCCTCTTCCCGAGCGCTCCTGCTCGGGGGGGCGGGGTTTCGTGGAATGACGAGTTTGCGTCGTGACGTCACGACGCAAACACGTCATTCCGCGAAACTCCGCCCCCCGAGCAGGAGCGCTCGGGAAGAGGGGGGAGAGGAGATTAGGAAACACAAAGTGCCGTGGCGGGCGCCCTGTGCGGTTGCACGGCTCGCCCGCCGCTAGAAACGGCACTGGCTATCACATGCAAATGCAGTAGCAGATGGGGTGTGAGGTGAGCTCACCACATCTAAGGTTATGTCGTCATGCAAACATGATGACCTAATTTTTATCAGGGTTCAATTTTATAATAATAATTTAAAATTAGAAATTGGATAATTTGATAATGAATACTGATATTTTTAACACATTTTTTTTTAGTTTTTATTGGAAAAGTTTATATTTACCTTCTTAGCTAATTCAAGTGGGCGCCAGTCAGTGTTGTGGGGTGCAGTATGCTGAGGGAAGTAATACCGTTTAGTCAGGACCCTGAGTAGCAAACCAGAAGCCGCAAGATGGCCGCCCTCCACCCGAATCAGCAGTACTGCAGTCAAGGACATGCAGCCGACAGCCAAATGGTATTATTTCCCTCAGCACACTTCCCGCTCCTGCCGTTTGTCAGAGGGGTGTTTCTGGGCAGGGCTGTAACTAGGTATGTGCGCTGTGTGCCTTGCACACAGCGCAGGATGAACTGGGGCGCACCCAGCTGCCAGCACAATCAATATTTTGTGTGCTTGTATCACAGTTCCGCCACCCTGGCCTCCTCCCACCCCCGGCGCCGCGCCGGAGCTTACAGTGCAGCTGCGGCCAGTACTGCCCGACCCCCCCCCCCTATCCCTCTCCCCCTTGTGGTTGCACTGTGCCGCGGCCACAAGCAGTACTGACCGACCCCCCACACGCAGGAGCGTACAGCAGTGCCGGGCACCTGACTCCTCTGTGTGTGCACTGCAGATCGATCCGTGGCTGTGCTGCTGTGCTTCTGTAAGCTAAACTCCACCTCCTCCCCGCCTCCTGATGTCTGAAGTGAGTGACTGCCATTGGATACACCTGGGGAGCCGCTCTGTGGTTCAAGACATCAGGTAAAGTCCGCAAATTGAGCAGCGCTGCATGGGAGAGGAGGGAATGGGGGAGGGTGGGCAGGCACAGGGGCAAAGTCAGGATTTTCAGGTTGGGTTTTCATTGAAAATATACATATACAATAAAAATCAGTGATGCCTGGCACTCTTAGCAACATTCATAATGGCCCCGGTGCCTTCCAAAAACATTCAATAGCAGACATACTAGAGGCAGCACTCAGCGGACTTCATAACGTAAATAAAGATCATTGCACCAACCACATGTACAGTACTGTACATGTGGTCAGTACAATGATCTTTATTTACGTAAAGAAGTCCGCTGAGTGCTGCCTCTAGTATGTCTGCTATAAGTATATATATATATATATATCAGTGGCGGAACTACCACCAGTGCAAGCGGTACCTTGCACTGGGATTCGCCACTGTGAAGGGGCCCAAAGCCAGCGACATGTAATGAGTTAAACTGACTCATTACGTTCCGCCTGCCGCTGTGTGCTGCGAGCCGCCGCCGCCGAGAAGAACACAGGCACAGGAACGCAGCCATGGGGGGAAGGAGGGAGGGGGACTCGGGAGCCGCAGCAGCGCAATGTAATTGGTGGAGGCGCCGCTGCAGCTGTCCCTCTTCTTTACCATAGGTGGTCCTCCACTGTGAATGCTGGGATCTGCTTCCCTCATCACAGCGGCAGCGGTCAACCTATGTGGAAGGAGAGGGACAGCTGCAGCGGCACCTCCACCAATTACATTACGCTGCTGCAGCTCCCGAGTCCCTCTCCCTCCTCCTCCTTCTCCCCAGCCTGGGATCATCATCTGCCTCATTGCCTGACCTAGTGGGGAGAAAGTAAGTATTGTCTGTTCTTTCTATCTGTCTATCTATCTATTTATCTATCTATTCTGTCTGCCATAATGTGTAAAAAGGGGGACGCTATCTGCCGTAATGTGTAAAAAGGTGACGCTGTCTGCCGTAATGTGTAAAAAGGGGACGCTGTCTGCCGTAATGTGTAAAAAGGGGATGCTGTCTGCCATAATGTGTAAAAAGGGGAACGCTGTCTGCCGTAATGTGTAAAAAGGGGACGCTGTCTGCCGTAATGTGTAAAAAGGTGACGCTGTCTGCCGTAATGTGTAAAAAGGGGACGTTGTCTGCTGTAATGTGTAAAAAGGGGGACGCTGTCTGCCGTAATGTGTAAAAAGGGGAACGCTGTCTGCTGTAATGTGTAAAAAGGGGACGCTGTCTGCCGTAATGTGTAAAAAGGGGGACTATCTGCCGTAATGTGTAAAAAGGGGACGCAGTCTGCCGTAATGTGTAAAAATGGGGATGCTGTCTGCCGTAATGTGTAAAAAGGGGACGCTGTCTGCTATAATGTGTAAAAAGGGGGCGCTGCCTGCTGTAATGTGTAAAAAGGGGGACGCTGTCTGCCATAATGTCTAAAAAGGGGACGCTGTCTGCCGTAATGTGTAAAAAGGGGATGCTGTCTGCCGTAATGTGTAAAAAGGGTGACGCTGTCTGCCGTAATGTGTAAAAAGGGAAACGCTGTCTGCCGTAATGTGTAAAAAGGGGACGCTCTCTGCCGTAATGTGTAAAAAGGGGATGCTGTCTGCCGTAATGTGTAAAAAGGGGATGCTGTCTGCCGTAATGTGAAAAAAGGGGGACTATCTGCCGTAATGTGTAAAAAGGGGGACGCTGTCTGCCGTAATGTGTAAAAAGGGGGTGCTGCCTGCTGTAATGTGTAAAAAGAGAGACTATCTGCCGTAATGTGTAAAAAGGGGGACGCTGTCTGCCATAATGTGTAAAAAGGGGACGCTGTCTGCTGTAATGTGTAATAAGGGGGCGCTCTCTGCTGTAATGTGTAAAAAGGGCACTCTGTCTGCCGTAATGTGTAAAACGGGGTGCTGTCTGCCGTAATGTGTAAAAATTGGGACGCTGTCTGCCGTAATGTGTAAAAATGGGGACGCTGTCTGCCGCAATGTGTAAAAAGGGGACGCTGTCTGCCGTAAAAGTGTAAAAAGGGGTGCTGTCTGCCGTAATGTGTACAAAGGGGGACGCTGTCTGCCGTAATGTGTAAAAAGGGGACTCTGTCTGCCGTAAAAGTGTCAAAAGGGGGACTGTCTGCCGTAATGTGTAAAAAGGGCTCTACCTGGTGTAGTGGCGCTACTGTGCGGCGTAATTTGAATAATGGAGACTACTGTGCACCGTAATAGAATTTGGTATTATTTTGTGGCCACACCCCTTCCCCATGAAGCCACGCCCCTAGCACGCACTGCCCCTGTTTTACATGAAGGGGTGGCACTGATGCTGTTTCTTGCACACAGCACTAAAATGTCTAGTTACGGCACTCTTTCTGGGTACTCAGAAACCCCCCCTGGCATGCGCCACTGCAATGGAAGACCTTCACCACATGAAAGTCTATATACATTACACTGCACACTTTCTAGTTTTTTATAATTACCCCCTTTTTTTTTTATTTAGTTCTGTGCCTACTTCTGTTTAATATATTTTATTTTCTCTGCACAGTTTGTCTTTTTATCATCTCTCTCTCAAAATAGAGACACAGACTCATATTTGCGTTGTGTTATAAATCTATACATTTTATTAACGGGAACGTCTGTTCATTTGATTGAGATAAACTCTGAAACCACTGAACAATGGGGGTCATTCCGACCTGTTCGCCTGCTAGGTTTTTTCTCTGGTCAGAACTGCGCATGCGTATGCACCGCAATGCACAGGCGTGTTGTACGGGTACAAAGTGGATCATTGCTGTGCGATGGTTTTACGAAGAATCCATTCCACAGCCGATCGCAAGGAGATTGACAGGAAGAAGGCATTTGTGGGTGTCAGCTGACCGTTTTCTGGGAGTGTTTGGAAAAATGCAGGTGTGTCCAAGCGTCTGCAGGGCAGGTGTCTGACGTCAATTCCGGGACCGGACAGGCTGAAGTGATCGCAAGGGCTTTGTAAGTTCTGAGCTACTCAGAAACTGCACAAATATTTTTTGTACCACCTGGCTGCACATGCGTCCGCACACTTGCAAAGCAAGAATACACTCCCCTATGGTAGGCGACTACCTGCACGCAGCATTGCAAAAAATCCCTAGCGTGCGATCAAGTTGGAATGACCCCCCCATATGCGATGTTTTCACCACTGTGTACTTAATCTTCCAGAGCAAGTATTAGGCTAAGTATTATCCCGACCGGTTATTTGGGTGCTGTGGGCGGGGACTATCTATCTATCTATCTATCTATCTATCTATCTATCTATCTATCTATCTATCTATCTATCATATCTATCTATCATAAGTTCTGAGCTACTCAGAAACTGCACAAATATTTTTTGTACCACCTGGCTGCACATACGTCCGCACACTTGCAAAGCAAGAATGCACTCCCCTATGGGAGGCGACTACCTGCACGCAGCATTGCAAAAAATCCCTAGCGTGCGATCAAGTTGGAATGACCCCCCCATATGCGATGTTTTCACCACTGTGTACTTAATCTTCCAGAGCAAGTATTAGGCTAAGTATTATCCCGACCGGTTATTTGGGTGCTGTGGGCGGGGACTATCTATCTATCTATCTATCTATCTATCTATCTATCTATCTATCTATCTATCTATCTATCTATCAATCTAATATACAATACATACATATATACATACAGTAATTTCTGACAAACAGTGCTTTTTTTCTATGAAAAAAAAAATGCCAGGACACAGAAAAGAGGTATAGGACCTCACCTAAAGTTGCAATTGATACATAGTTTAGAGGAGCTTCCACACTATGGATACAGCAAGTGTTAAGACTCTTATTTTATTAAATTTTTTTAAATGATTTCACTGATTTACTTACGTTGACTCAGGTTTCTGGAACTAGTTATAAGAATTAAAAATTAGGCAAAAAAAGGTGCTGTGTACCCGTGAATACCACCACAAAAAAAGCAATGCTGTCAATTATTACACACTCCTAGCAAATATACTTTTCCATTACCAGAGATTTCCATAAAGTTGTTTCAGTTGTTTATTAATCAGTAATGTAAATGAATCTGTGTATTTCCCATTTTATACAGACCTTGAAGAAGTACAGTCTCAATCGCTGGTTCCCGGTGATGTGATTGTTATTGGTGGAACGAAGCTTTTTTTGCCATGTGATGCTATTTTACTTAGCGGAGGATGCACTGTGAATGAAGCAATGTTAACAGGTATTTTCATTCCCTAGTTTTATAAACAATTATCATATTATAGATAGTAATGTGGCCATACATCAGCTGGGAAATTCCCTGATTCCCCGATGTCGCTCCTGTCCACCAATCAGTAGATTTTGATTATCGGCGACCCATCTGGGAATTCGCAAAATCCAACAGGTTAAAAATACCTGTCTTTCCAGTCCTGATCATTTTTTAGTCGTAATCAGCGAATTGAGGATTTTCAGCATGTTGTATTTCCCTGTTCCCCTTACCCAGGCATCAGTAGAATGGGAAATTGTCCCAATTCTCCCATGATGTATTGGCCTTTTAAGTCATTGCCTTCTTCTTTCTGAATGTATTTATTTGGTTAATTAATCAGATATTCCTTTTTTCCTTATAAAGATTTTTAAGGGATCGCTTCCTTAACAAATAACATCTTTATACAAGGTCCCTCACAAGGGCGTACATTTACTAAGATTCTGGTTTTTGCCGATTTTAGCAGAGATCAATCTTGGCTGACAGTGGCCGTTTTAGACTGCAACCTTTTGAAAAAATAAAACAGTAATTTACTAAGCTCCCGTGTTTCTATTAGTCAAGTTTTTTTTATGTCGATGTGAGTTGTAATGCAGACCAGTGTTTTACGGGGGAGTTTAGTAAAACACTACTGAACATGACACAATGAAGCCTGGCCGGATCAATGAAACCTGTACGGGGATTAATTGTGTGAAGTTTTAAAACAGTTAAAAATCAGAACAGAAATTGTGTGGGGTCCCCCCTCCTAAGCATAACCAGCCCCAAGCTCTTTGAGGCAGTCCTGGTTCTTAAAATACTTGGAAAAATTTGCGTAGGGGTCCCCAGTATTTTAAGAACAAGCATCTGGCTCTTGGGCCGGTCCTGGCTCCAACAATACGGGGGGGGGGGGGGGGGGAGTAGAGAAGTGGGAGCCGGGCTGATAGCCATTAAGTGTAAAATGAGAATTAAATATTGACTTTTACAGTGGAAATATAGGTCCCAGCAAGCCTCCCCTGCATGTTGGTAATTGGAGAACGACAAGTACCAGGATGATTGGCAATAAAGGGCCCGCTAGTATTTGTAGTTCCACAGTAAAAGAAACACAGGACATTCACACCGTACATAGTATAACTTTAATAAAACATACATGCACACTTACATATACATACCTACATTCCCATGGAGCTCCTTTGTCCCCATGTCAACGCAGAATCCAAAGGATATCTGTAAAAAAATGTAGCATATTGCATAAGAAATCAACTATTATTACATTAAATGTGGGGAATGATATACATGAGAGGTGTATTATATACAATAATTACATGTTTGGTATTGTTTATAGTTTAATATATATGTACCTATAGAGGGGAGTGTGCTGGTGCTGTACTGGGTTAGCTGCACAGGTATGCAGCATTATGCAGGGACAGGGCAGAAGAGACTGTTTGTTAATTGTCCCGTGCTCCAGGGGCCTTGTGCACAAAGAGGCCCCATGCGCAATGTAGAAGGGAGCTGGGCCGCATGCCGGTAGACAGGAGCTGTGTGCAGAGGGGACTCACTTGCTGGTAAAGGGGGAGTATATAAAAGGTGCTCCCCACTGGCACAAGTCAGTCTGCAGTTCTCCTGCTAGACTCAGCGCCTGGAGCCTCACCGCTGCAGACGGCTGTAAGTGCTGTAAACATACATAAGCGGGTGAGGTCCAGGGAGCGGTACCCATGCAGGCTAGGTCGGCGGCTGCCATTGCAAGAGAGTGGGGCTGGCTGCGCTGGTCAAGCAGTGCAAGGGGGAGTCAGCTTGCCCTCCGCTGGTGACGGTGGTGTCTCTGCTGGCCAGGTCTCGCTGTCAAGAGCCTCTCCAATGGCAGTAGCGGTATCACCTCCAGCAGGGTCCCGTTGCCTGGCACTGTGTGTCAGAGTCCTCCCGTTGACAGAGATCCAGGGAAGTAATGGCTGGGTCACAGGGGTGTTTCCTGTCCAGGGGCGGAGCATCAGCTTGAGCAGATGGGCCAATAGTAATCTAAGAGGAGGAGTTGAGGGAGTGTCACCTCAAAAAATAGAGGCTTGGAAGTGTAAGTGCCATTATAAGCTATCACACTTACACATATAAATGACAGTGGTCAGCGCTCAGTGAAGCATAAGTGGCAGACTACAAGAGAAGGCATAGTAATGATCTAACGGCCTGCAGCATTTACCATATGCTTACTGTAGTAATAATTATATCAGTTGCTGAGATATGCATTCAAGAGGAAGCATACTAAGGCACTGTAAGACTACGATAGTGTGAAGATAATAAGTGTTAAGGAAACTGAGAGAGTTTAGCGGAGACATTGCATCATCTAGTATAAAGGAGAGCAGGACACAGTATCCATATATGTGTAGACTGTATGAAATATATTGCCTTTAGTTGCAGCTAGGATGAGGAGCTGAAATTGAGCCATCACTTTAGACATTATACAATAAGGGGATTACAAGCCTATGACAGTAATAACTGCTATAATATTGGAACTGATAAGAGGCTAAAGGCCACAGGACAATTACCCCTTAAGGAACATTAGTCTTGTATATGGCAGTAAAGGAGATCACACCCCTCACTGACTTTACTTATGAACTGTACTTATGACTTAGGCTAGGAAACAGGAAGCAAGCTAAGTAAATGTTTAAATTGTTACAACAAAGGTATATAAAGTCAGTTAATTCAGAGGAAACTGTTCTGCTACTGCAACAAACAGCCATCTGGATGTAAAGAGAAGTATCTAATTGAAGGATACATTAAAGAGTCTCAGTAGGCAGTTATTCAATGTTCTATAAATATACATTACTGTTACTGACTGGAAAAGGAATTGTAGCTCTCAAAGGATGTATTAAAGCTACTTCAGCTAGACTCCTATAGCTTGTAACCTATACGCAATACTTAAGGGCCCCAACTGCACATACCTTTTTATCCCAAAAGAGTACCCGGGTCACTCATAATTTTCACAGCTTTATGAAGAGTTTTTGTATTGCATGCAGAATATCTGTATAGTCTCCTTGGGGATTATTGTGGCGATATATCATATATTTTATTGTGATTGTGTTTGAAAAAACTGTTATCTATGAATACAAACTGGCAGTATTAAATGAAAGAATACTTACCTGTAGTTTATGTGCATGGGAGTTTGATTGAATCCTGATCATCCTGGTCCCTGGAAAGAAGAACAGGTATATGGTTATGTATTGGCTATTGTAGAGTGTTAAGACACATCACACACATTATATTTACATCTCACAGGCTTACCCAAGCAAGCCTAAAACATTTCAATTAGCTTGAGATTAGGCACCGCAATTGGGTAATCATCCCTTGACATAACACATAAACCGACTTTGTCTAGAGTGTAAGGGAAGGGTTACAAAAAAAAATCCTATTCTCACCTATTTCCAGTGTAGATCGGTCTTCTTCATTCTATGTAAGCATCCACTGGGTTAAAAATAACAAACCAAAACAAACCCGGAATAGAACAGAGTAGTAAAAGTGTATGTTTACACATACACTTCTACTACGCGAATGCGTGCCCTCCATGTGACTAATGTCAGTAGAGGGACCCACTAGCCAATCAGGAGCCGTTGCCATAGCAACAGCTTCCTGATTGGCTTTGCTCTCCCAGGGCACAGCCTATCACTGTTTGTCCACTGGAGTGAATGGAGATGCTTGGCTTCATTCATTCCTATGGTGGGTACCGCTAAATTGTTAAAATCACAAGGGTCAGCCACAATTGACCTTATGGTTAGAGGGGGAAACTTGCATTATAATTTACAACTTGCATTGTAGTATTGATGAACTTTTCTAGTGAATAGGCCCTCAGTGACCGCTTTGGCAAATGATGTGAATTTAGTGGCCTTCAAAACTTGAAACAGGAAAGCCCTATTTTTTGCACTTGTGATTGTAATTAGTCATTAAAATTAATTCTTGTTCACTGATCACAGGAACCTTTGGAACTTCAATGATTAAAATAGATACATGCAGTGACATCTTTACACATATTCAAACTGAATGAGGTCCACAGAGTCTAATATTAACCTAGTGAACTACTTTCTCTCCATTTACTATTCAAATTTAAGGGGAAAGCATTCCAGTGACAAAGGCTACACTACCTAATATAAACAACTGCATCCCATGGATAACACACAGCGGTGATGATTACAAGAAACATATTCTCTTTTGTGGAACTGAGGTCATCCAGACCAAGGGAAGTGGTCAAGATCTTGTGAAAGCTGTTGTCCTACAAACTGGTGGGTTTTCCTATTCTAACAATTAGTCGCAGGAAGAGTGAAACACTTTAAGAGACCTATTTACAAATACTGCATATACTACACAAGTCACACTGTATTGTTACAGTCAACTTTGTAGTCACAAAACAACTTCAGTGAAGAGGACTAATTATTGCACATAATTAATAACTAGTATGCCACTACTGATGTTACTGCTGTTACACAATACAATACAGCTTCATTGTCTCAAAGCGACTGATTCTGATTTATAATACTCTGTATATAATTATTTAGTCATTAGATTTAAAAAGGAATGCAACATTTGTATTATTGGGAAGTGATTAATTAGCAAAATCTAGTGTTGTGAATAACATGTCAATAACATAATACATCTTTAATTAGGATTTAATACAGCAAAGGGAGACCTAGTGAGATCCATTCTATATAACAAGCCAGTCGATGTGAAGCTGCACAGAGATGCCATTAGGTTCCTCACGGGACTTGTGGGTATTGCTATTTTTGGAGTTATCTATACAGCGATTGTCTTCACAAAGAATGAGGTAAGTGTTCCTGTGCATACAAACGAGTCAGTGCAAATTGTACATGCAATACATAAGTAGGCTCATTTGTCAATGAGTGATACATTTCACTGTGAGTGATAAATTGCACTAGTCAATCAGCTCCTAACTGCCATGTCACAGACTGTTTGATAAATTACAGTTAGGAGCTGATTGGCTGGTGGCATTTATCACTCACAGTGAAATTCATCACTCATTAATAAATGAGCCTAAAATTACTCTATGTATTCAGCAAAGCTAATCCTTCTCTGTGTTCCCTAAACGTTCTTAATGGAGTTACATTTAAAAATATCTGTAACAACAAATATAGGGGTCTATTTACTAAGCCTTGGATGGAGATAAAGTGGTCGGAGATAAAGTGCCAACCAACCAGCTTCTAACTGCCTTTTTTCAAACCCAGCCTGTGACATGACAGTTAGGAGCTGATTAGCTGGTACTTTATCTCCGTCCAATTTATCTCCATCCAAAGCTTAGTAAAGAGACCACAAAAACTGAAAACAACACCCACATTTGTATAGTAATTAGATATAATAAAGGTCTGGGATGCTTAGCAGAACATTGTATTAGTCAATAATTGAATAGTGATGTTGGTATGCAATGAACAAAACAAATATGGATTTTTAAATGGAATTGGTATGTGATCCCGGCAGAAGGGATGCCAGCGGTCACAATACCGACTCCGGCGCCCTGATGTTCATGATCGGATCAGGTGTGAGGTAAGTATTCTACCCCCCCCAACCCTCTGAGACTCCCTTACAGCAGCCTAACCCTCCCCTCCCCCATTAGTGCCTAAACCTAACCGCCCCTCAGTAGAGCCTAACCCTACCCCCCCTCCCCACAATCTAACTCTAACCTCTCCCGCTACAGCCTAACCCTAACCCCCCTCGGGCAGAGTCTATTACTAACACTCCACCCAGCAACCAAGTCCTAACTGTCCCATGTATACTTACCTTCGGGATCTTGGCTGTCGGTATCCCGGCGTCGGGATGCTGACCTGGTCGGGATTCTGGTGTCTGAAGACTTTTGGAATTCCGGCCTCAGTATTTCGGCTACTGGGATCCCAACAGCCGAGATCCTGAATGTATACCTTTTAAAATATAGATTACTTACCTGACTCGGACATTAACAGTTCCTTAACATTTAATTTTGAGCAAAAGTTTACAATGTGTTATTAACACAAATACAAGAAATAATAAAAATCAACCCCTGTATTGTTCTTCCTGCTATAATGCCCTAGGCAACTTTTACAGTTACTATTGGTGGAACTATCCAGCTGACGATGCTGTGACACTAATCTGACAATCATGTGACACTAATCTGATATGGCCATTCATAACGAGGAGCCTGAGCTGAATGCAGACTTCCCATGGTGGTATGATACCACTTCATTTCTCAGTAACTCTCTGTCAGCATATGAGATGTTCACTTTGCCCAGAATATGTACAAATTTATACAACTGTACAAAAATATTGAAACTTGTTTACGGATGTGCAGTGCATAGATAGACAAAATCTGACTGTTTGGTTGTGAAGTGTAATACAGTATCTGACTAAAATTCTTGTGAAATGTAAAGACACAGAACAGTACTGTACATAAGCAGCACTGTACACCGAAGAAGTCAGCATGTTCACTTCCTTCACAAACTCATTATGGAGTACCATGATCTTCTATGACTACATGAGTAGTTTATGAGAGCAGGAGAGTACCAACCAACTGCAAGATGGTTTTGGGAAGGAAGCACCAGCCCAAATACACTGTGTTTGTGTGGTTTGCAGAAATTTGGCGTGGGAGATGGTCCCTTTAAGATAAGGAGCATTGCAGCCGGCCTGTGTCCGCCATAATGAGGACAACGTTGCTGTTGTGCGTCTCATAGTTGAGGTAGATGACAGCATGACCGTGGCCCAGATAGAGAAGGAGATGGGCATCTCATCAGGATCCATCCACTTGATACTCCATGAATAGCTTAGCGCAGCTGTGCAGCGGAGTGATATGCCAACCAATGATTGCGCAAGTGCTGGAAGCCATTTTTTGGTGCTGTCCAAGAACTTGCACTTGTGTTCTTCTCCATCACAACAATGCACCTGCCCACAATTCAAGGAAACTAGTTGATTTTATGGCCATGAACGCATCCAGGAGCTTGACCGCGCCCCTTGAGACGTCTTTGTATTCCCACAAATCAAGCGCAAGATGCATAGGATTAATTTTGAGTCACAGTGGAGTCCTTCATCCAACATGTACAAGACATACTTGCTTCAGACTGGTCCAGCTGCTTCAGCAAGTGGTTTGAGCCCATGCAAGTTTGCATAGACACCTCTGGCAAAAACTTAGAAAAAATGTAATGTTCACTTTGTTAGTAAATATAATACTTTATTGTGCATCCAGTAACTTATTGCACACCCCTCATATGTAGCATATATTTAGTTTGTAAGTTACAGTATCTGTTCGGATAACTGTATAGTTGATGGGTTCACTGCAACATGCCTGTTCTGCATATTTTTGTGTTCTTGTTCTGACATGTTACAAGAAGTTAGTCTCATCTTGCCTTTTTCATGTTACTGTATAAAAGGGCAAAAATCACATTTGTCATATCAATGCTTTGGTTTGAAATACTCATTAGTAGATGTCACGATCCGGGTATCTGGACGCCATTACTTACCCTTCAGATGCCTCCTAAGGCGGGCTCAGCGTTCCAGGACCAGATTCCGCTGTTCCTGAGTTTCCACATGCAGAGTGTCAGAGTGGTGTTTTAATCAGCCGCGGCCTCCGCTGTGCCCGCGTGGTTAAATGTGCATCTATCAGCCTGGCGTCTCCTGTCTCCGGTGGCCGGCGCCGCCATTACTGTTTCCCAGACCACATGGATTACAAACCAAACTTCCCTCCAAGTGTCTGCATGGGCGCAGCCATCTTGGATTCTGTCATCTGATCATTTCCACCAATCTGCTGTTTGTATTGTTGATTTGCATAATTGCCTAGCCAACCCCTTCCTTGCTGCAGGTATAAGTAAGCTGTGCCTGAGCAAGGAAGACGTCAGTGCTTTGGTTGTCAAACCTAGTTCCTGTTTGTCTCTCTTCTATGATTGTCTTCCAGGTTCCAGCTCCTGTCTCAAGACTTCCACCATAGAGACCCGCACCAGCATTCCACCTGCGGTGTAGCCTGACTCTCCAATCCATTGTGGATTCATCTGTTTCCAGCTACAACACTACCTGCTTCCAGCCTCAGCTTCCAGCAGAATACAGCTTCCCTTAAAGGGCCGGTGTCCTTTCTACACTTTACCACTCTCCACCGGAATTATTATTTCTCCGCTCTCAAGTTCTACATTTCAGTTCACATTTCATCGCTCCCAAAGTTCATTTATTATTTAACTGGTTCCAGCCAGTATCCACTCCGTGCTAACAACAGTCTGGTTCCAGCCAGTATCCACAGCAGCTGTTTTACCTTCAGCAACCCAGCTCTTCCTGGAACACCAGCTGGTACAATCCTGGGTTATCTCCATTGCTACAGCCGGGCCTGGTAAGGACTTTCCATCTAGAAGATCATAAGAACTATCTCACACTACCAGTGCCCTGTGGCTCCTGCCATGCTGTAGTACTCAGGAACTGTATTTATTCTTTGCTGACTTTTACGTTTTCCTTTATTGCTGCTGTGATGCGGAGTTGTCATAATAAACATCATTGACTTTTATCTAAGTTGTCGTGGTCACGCCTTCGGGCAGTTATTATGTTACTTACATGTCCAGGGGTCTGATACAACCTCCCAGGTTCCGGTACATCTCAGCCCCTACAACTGAGGCTGCCTCCCGTCAGCTCAGGCCCTCAGTTGTGACAGTAAGCACTGACCTAATGAATCCAGCCGGAGACCAGGATCAAGCGGCCAGGCCGATGCAAGAACTGGCAGCCCGACTAGAACATCAGGAGGCTGCACAGGGCCACATCATCCGCTGTCTCCAGGATCTCTCTACTCGGCTGGATGGGATTCAGACCACTCTCCGTGGATCAGGCGCGTCTGGTGCGTCAACCACAGTGACTCCAGCTATAACCCCACCCACCTTACCCATTCCTGCTCCACGTCTTCATCTTCCAACGCCAGCAAAATTTGACGGATCTCCAAGATTCTGCAGGGGATTTCTCAACCAGTGTGAGATTCAGTTTGAGCTACAACCTGGCAATTTCCCCAGTGACCGTACAAAAATTGCCTACATTATTTCTCTTCTCAGTGGCTCAGCCCTCGATTGGGCATCACCGTTATGGGAGAGGTCCGACACCCTGCTATCTTCTTACACTGCATTCGTGTCAACATTCAGGCGCATCTTCGACGAGCCAGGCCGGGTAACTTCAGCTTCGTCTGAGATTCTCCGTTTACGCCAGGGATCACGTACTGTAGGACAATATCTTATACAGTTCCAGATCCTGGCATCCGAACTGGCATGGAACGACGAGGCCCTGTATGCTGCATTCTGGCATGGTTTATCCGAGCGTATTAAAGATGAGTTAGCTACCAGAGACTTACCCTCCAAGTTAGATGAGTTAATCTCACTTTGTACGAAAGTTGACTTACGTTTCAGAGAGAGAGCAACTGAGCGTGGAAGATCATCTGCTCCAAAATCTTCTGCTCCTCCTCCTCGCCAACTGTCACCAACTAAAGATGAACCCATGCAAATTGGCCGTTCCCGTTTAACTCCTGCTGAGCGCCGAAGACGTCTCTCCGAGTTTCTCTGTTTGTACTGTGCAGCTCCGTCTCACACCATTAATGCCTGTCCCAAACGTCCGGGAAACTCCAAATCCTAGCTCGCCAAGGAGAGGGCCGGCTAGGAGTAATGATCTCCTCTCCATCTCCTCAAGATTGTAACCTCCCAGTCTCGCTTCAAGTTGCTCAACGTTATCAGAACGTCATTGCCCTCCTGGATTCCGGAGCAGCTGGGAACTTTATTACCGAAGCCTATGTTAAACGGTGGTCCCTACCCACCGAGAGACTTCCTTCGTCCTTTTCCTTAACTGCTGTGGATGGCAGTAAAATTTTTGATACAGTTATTTCTCTAAGGACTCTACCAGTTCGTCTGAGAGTGGGAGTTCTTCATTCCGAACTTATTTCACTTTTAGTGATTCCAAGAGCCACACATCCTGTGGTCCTGGGCCTTCCATGGCTCCGTCTTCACAATCCTACAATTGATTGGACGACTACGCAAATCCTGGCATGGGGTTCCTCCTGTACTAAGACATGTTTGTTTAAAGTGTTGCCTGTCTGTTCCTCTTCCCCCAGGTCGTCTGATGTTCCACCTCCTCCATATCAAGATTTCACGGATGTGTTCAGTAAAGCTTCTGCTGATATCCTTCCCCCTCATAGAGAATGGGACTGCCCGATTGATCTCGTTCCAGGGAAGGTTCCACCTCGAGGCCGAACTTATCCGTTGTCTCTCCCCGAGACGCATTCTATGGAGGAATACATAAAAGAGAACCTAGCAAAGGGGTTCATTCGACCTTCTTCTTCTCCAGCCGGCGCAGGCTTCTTTTTTGTAAAGAAGAAAGATGGTGGTCTGCGGCCGTGCATCGACTACAGAGGTTTGAACGACATTACCATCAAGAACCGCTATCCTTTACCCCTGATTACTGAGCTCTTTGACAGAGTTAGCGGAGCTACCATCTTTACAAAGCTGGACCTGAGAGGTGCATACAATCTCATCCGGATCCGTGAGGGTGACGAGTGGAAGACCGCATTTAACACCCGTGACGGACATTATGAGTACCTCGTCATGCCCTTCGGATTGAGCAATGCTCCAGCTGTCTTCCAGCATTTCGTCAATGAGATCTTCAGAGACATTCTATACCGTCATGTCGTGGTCTATCTAGATGATATCCTCATTTTTGCCAACAATTTAGAGGAACATCGTTTCTGGGTAAAGGAGGTTCTGTCCCGTCTCCGTGTCAATCATCTCTACTGCAAATTAGAGAAATGCGTCTTTGAAGTCAAGTCCATTCCGTTTCTAGGGTACATTGTGTCCGGTTCCGGACTAGAGATGGATCCTGAGAAACTACAAGCAATCCAGAATTGGCCAGTACCCTTAACCCTCAAAGGGGTCCAGAGGTTCTTAGGGTTCGCCAATTATTACCGAAAGTTTATACGAGACTTTTCCACCATTGTGGCGCCTATTACTGCTTTCACCAAGAAGGGTGCTAACCCGTCCAAGTGGTCTGAAGAAGCCATGCAAGCTTTTCATCTTTTAAAACAGAGGTTCATCTCTGCACCTGTCCTGAAACAGCCTGACGTCGACTCTCCTTTCATCTTAGAGGTGGATGCCTCCTCCGTTGGAGTAGGAGCGGTGTTATCTCAGAGGGCTAAAGATGGTCATTTACATCCTTGCAGTTTCTTCTCACGGAAGTTCTCCCCAGCGGAGCGCAACTATGCCATTGGCGACCAGGAGTTGCTAGCCATCAAGCTCGCTCTAGAGGAGTGGAGATATCTGTTGGAGGGAGCTTCTCATTCAATCACCATCCTCACAGACCACAAGAACCTTCTATATCTAAAAGGCGCACAATGTCTCAACCCTCGTCAGGCCAGATGGGCACTTTTCTTTTCCAGGTTCGACTTTAAACTCCAGTTCTGTCCGGGCTCTCAGAATCGCAAGGCCGATGCCCTTTCCCGCTCATGGGAGCAAGAAAATGAGTCAGAGTCTTCAGACAAGCATCCTATTATAAATCCGTTGGCATTCTCCACGGTAGGGATGGACTCTACGCCCCCATCAGGGAAAAGTTTTGTGAAGCCGACACTAAGGAAGAAGCTCATGCATTGGGCCCATGCTTCCCGTTTTGCCGGACATACAGGTATCCAAAAAACCCTGGAGTTTATCTCTAGGTCCTATTGGTGGCCAACTCTGAAAAAGGACGTTTTGGAGTTTATTGCATCTTGCCCAAAGTGTGCTCAACATAAAGTATCCCGCCAGTCGCCTGCGGGGCAACTGGTTCCACTATCTGTTCCCCGTCGACCATGGACCCATTTGTCGATGGATTTTATTACAGATTTGCCCATGTGCAACAAGTTCAATACCATCTGGGTGGTAGTTGACCGGTTCACCAAGATGGCACACTTCATTCCTCTCACCGGTCTTCCGTCAGCTTCCAAGTTGGCTCAAGTATTCATACAAGAGATCTTCCGACTCCACGGTCTTCCTGAAGAAATTATCTCAGATCGAGGAGTTCAATTCACAGCCAAATTCTGGCGAAGTTTATGTCAAGTCCTCCAAGTCAAGTTAAAGTTTTCCACGGCTTACCATCCTCAGACCAATGGTCAAACTGAGAGGGTGAATCAGGACTTGGAGGCCTTCCTCCGCATCTATGTGTCCTCCTCTCAAGATGACTGGGTTCAATTACTTCCCTGGGCCGAGTTCTGTCATAACAACCAGTATCATTCTTCATCTTCTTCAACACCATTCTTCACCAACTTTGGATTCCACCCTAAAGTCCCTGAGTTCCAACCGCTTCCAGCAACTTCTGTTCCCGCAGTGGATATCACCTTGCATCAGTTTGCCAATATCTGGAAGAGCGTACGATCAGCTCTGCTCAAGGCATCGTTCAGGTACAAGAAGTTTGCGGATAAGAAGCGTCGAGCAGTTCCTGCTCTCAAGGTGGGTGATCGGGTATGGTTATCCACGAAGAATTTGAGGTTAAGAGTTCCCAGTATGAAGTTTGCACCTCGCTACATCGGTCCTTTTAAAATTGATCAAGTCATCAATCCTGTTGCTTACAGACTCCAGTTACCTCCCTTCTTAAAAATACCCAGGACATTCCATGTTTCCCTGTTGAAACCGCTAATCTTGAATCGGTTTCATTCCTCACTTCCACCAACTCCGAAAGTCCAAACTCAACGAGGCGTTGAGTATGAAGTGGCCAAGATCCTGGACTCACGTCACCGTTACGGTCAACTTCAGTATCTCATTGACTGGAAGGGCTATGGTCCTGAAGAACGCTCTTGGACCAATGCCTCTGACGTCCATGCTCCTGCCTTGGTCCGAAATTTCCACGCAAAGTTTCCTTTAAAGCCTAAGAAGTGTCCTGGGGCCACTCCTAAAGGGGGGGGTGCTGTCACGATCCGGGTATCTGGACGCCATTACTTACCCTTCAGATGCCTCCTAAGGCGGGCTCAGCGTTCCAGGACCAGATTCCGCTGTTCCTGAGTTTCCACATGCAGAGTGTCAGAGTGGTGTTTTAATCTGCCGCGGCCTCCGCTGTGCCCGCGTGGTTAAATGTGCATCTATCAGCCTGGCGTCTCCTGTCTCCGGTGGCCGGCGCCGCCATTACTGTTTCCCAGACCACATGGATTACAAACCAAACTTCCCTCCAAGTGTCTGCATGGGCGCAGCCATCTTGGATTCTGTCATCTGATCATTTCCACCAATCTGCTGTTTGTATTGTTGATTTGCATAATTGCCTAGCCAACCCCTTCCTTGCTGCAGGTATAAGTAAGCTGTGCCTGAGCAAGGAAGACGTCAGTGCTTTGGTTGTCAAACCTAGTTCCTGTTTGTCTCTCTTCTATGATTGTCTTCCAGGTTCCAGCTCCTGTCTCAAGACTTCCACCATAGAGACCCGCACCAGCATTCCACCTGCGGTGTAGCCTGACTCTCCAATCCATTGTGGATTCATCTGTTTCCAGCTACAACACTACCTGCTTCCAGCCTCAGCTTCCAGCAGAATACAGCTTCCCTTAAAGGGCCGGTGTCCTTTCTACACTTTACCACTCTCCACCGGAATTATTATTTCTCCGCTCTCAAGTTCTACATTTCAGTTCACATTTCATCGCTCCCAAAGTTCATTTATTATTTAACTGGTTCCAGCCAGTATCCACTCCGTGCTAACAACAGTCTGGTTCCAGCCAGTATCCACAGCAGCTGTTTTACCTTCAGCAACCCAGCTCTTCCTGGAACACCAGCTGGTACAATCCTGGGTTATCTCCATTGCTACAGCCGGGCCTGGTAAGGACTTTCCATCTAGAAGATCATAAGAACTATCTCACACTACCAGTGCCCTGTGGCTCCTGCCATGCTGTAGTACTCAGGAACTGTATTTATTCTTTGCTGACTTTTACGTTTTCCTTTATTGCTGCTGTGATGCGGAGTTGTCATAATAAACATCATTGACTTTTATCTAAGTTGTCGTGGTCACGCCTTCGGGCAGTTATTATGTTACTTACATGTCCAGGGGTCTGATACAACCTCCCAGGTTCCGGTACATCTCAGCCCCTACAACTGAGGCTGCCTCCCGTCAGCTCAGGCCCTCAGTTGTGACAGTAGACACCTATCAATTGATACAAAAATATAATAATAATAATAATAATAATAATAATAGTAATACATAATAAATGTTTACAATTATCTCAGGTATTGAGCTAAGTTCCAACGTTTCCCAAAGGACATAAAAACAAAACTATTTACTATTTTTTTCCCCATTTTGTGTGCCAATATTTCTAAAATTGTCTATACTCTTATATTCATCTTTATTTGCTTTTGTGGTTTAAACAAATATGGGCTAAAAACAGTGCATACTGTAAATTAATTATGTAAATAATGCTAACCATAGATTAATAATTCTTTCACATTTTTTTTAACCCTTAGGCCAGTGTTCATGACATAGTATTGATGTCATTTCTGATGCTAACCGTTTCGGTGAACCCAGCTATTCCTGCTTCTATTACGCTGGCTTTTCTTTACGCTCAGACAAGGTTGAAGAAGCTGGGCGTTTTCTGCATCAGTCCTCAAAGGATTAATTTAGCTGGGCAACTAAATCTCATATGTTTTGATAAAGTAAGTTTAATCTTATTGTGTGATACACATTCCATAGACAATTTCCATCATCTTGGACATGCCCTGCGGAGTCTTTCACTAAGCACATTCCTTTAGTTTTTGTACACTTGTTATTTTCATTTGGAAATACTTTTATATTATTGGGCAGATATGTTTTTATTGGGGCTTTGAATATAGAATGCTTCTTGACTGTGTCTACAGAACAGGATATAGCACAGGTATGTCTTAAACAAAGAAAACCATATAAGCAATTTTGCCAGATGATGATAAAGGCCTAGCCTAGCCCAAGGAGGAAAAAACTATTTTGCATGTAGTAACATTGTAACATAGTAATTGAGGTTGAATAGAGGCAAAATGCCCATCGTGTTCAACCTGTATTAAGTTGAGTTGATTATAATGTACCTGCAGAAGTAATGTTTTATGACTAGTTAAGAACTATAATTCATGTTACACCTGGATTATCAGGGTCAATATTTTAAATGTTATAACCTTGGATATCATTTTCAATTAAAAATGTATCCAATCCTTTTTTAAATGCATATACAGAGTCCGCCATTACCACCTTCCCTGGCAGGGAATTCCAAATCCTTATTGCCCTAACAGTGAAGAACCCTTTCCTCCGTTGCGTACGGATTTTTTTCTCCTCCAGCCTCAGCGAGTGCCCACGTGTCCTAAACTGTGTTCTTTTAATAAATAATTCCTCTGATAACTCTTTGTAATGTCCCTTTACATATTTGAAGATATTAATAATGTCTCCTCTTAGACGCCTCTTTTCCAGTGTATACATATTCAACCTAGTAAGCCTTTCCTCGTAATCCAGTCCCTCTAGCCCCTTAATCCATTTAGTAGCTCGCCTTTAAACCCTTTCGAGTTCACCGATATCTTTTTTATACAGTGGTGCCCAAAACTGAACACAATATTCCAAGTGCGGACGTACCAATGATTTGTACAATGGCAGAAATACATCCTCGTCCCTTGTCGCTATTCCCCGTTTTATGCATGCTAGCACCTTACTTGCCTTCTTTACTGCGCTTTGACATTGTATATGGTTATTAAGCCTATTATCGATGAGTACCCCCAAATCTTTTTCCAATACTGTTACCCCTAGACTTTCCCCATTTAATATGTAGGATGCAAGTTTGTGTTTATTCCCGAAATGCATAACCTTGCATTTTTCTATATTGAACCTCATTCTCCATTTAGACGCCCAGATTTCAAGTTTAAATAAATCATTCTGCAGAGACTCCACATCTATTTCCGAATTAATTACCCTACACAGTTTAGTATCATCTGCAAAGATTGACACTGTGCTTTCCAGGCCTATTTCTAGGTCATTGATAAATATGTTGAACAGTAGTGGTCCGAGTATGGAACCTTGTGTTATTCTGCTGACTACTGGGGTCCAGCTTGGGGCCTTCCCGTTGACCACTACACGCTGTACCCTGTTATCCAGCCAGTTACTTATCCATGTACAAACAGTTTTTCCTAGGCCAATCTCCTTTAATTTGATGATCAGTCTTCTGTGAGGCACTGTATCGAAGGCTTTTGCAAAATCTAAGTAGACCACATCCACTGCTTTTCCCTGGTCAAGATTATCGCTCATTTCTTCGTAGAAGCTAATTAAGTTAGTTTGACAAGATCTGTCCCTCACAAACCCATGCTGGTTCTTGCTAATAATCTTAGCGGTCTGTAGATACTCCTGTATGTTATCCCTTAGAATTCCTTCCAATATATTCCTGACTACAGACATCAAACAAACTGGTCTATAGTTACCTGGATAATTTTTGGATCCCTTTTTAAATAATGGTACTACCTCAGCTATACGCCAATCCTTCGGTACCATGCCTGATCTAATTGGAATATTGAAAATCAAGTATAGGGGTCTTGCTAGTTCTGACCTAAGCTCCATAAGAACTAGTGATGTGCACCGGAAATTTTTTGGGTTTTGTGTTTTGGTTTTGGATTTGGTTCCGCGGCCGTGTTTTGGATTCAGACGCGTTTTGGCAAAACCTCCCTGAAAATTTTTTGTCGGATTCGGGTGTGTTTTGGATTCGGGTGTTTTTTTTACAAAAAACCCTCAAAAACAGCATAAATCATAGAATTTGGGGGTCATTTTGATCCCATAGTATTATTAACCTCAATAACCATAATTTCCACTCATTTCCAGTCTATTCTGAACACCTCACACCTCACAATATTATTTTTAGTCCTAAAAATTGCACCGAGGTCGCTGGATGGCTAAGCTAAGCGACCCAAGTGGCTGACACAAACACCTGGCCCATCTAGGAGTGGCACTGCAGTGTCAGAAAGGATGGCAGATTTAAAAAATAGTCCCCAAACAGCACATGATGCAAAGAAAAAAAGAGGTGCACCAAGGTCGCTGGATGGCTAAGCTAAGAGACCCAAGTGGCCGACACAAACACCTGGCCCATCTAGGAGTGGCACTGCAGTGTCAGACAGGATGGCAGATTTAAAAAATAGTCCCCAAACAGCACATGATGCAAAGAAAAAAAGAGGTGCACCAAGGCCGCTGGATGGCTAAGCTAAGCGACCCAAGTGGCCGACACAAACACCTGGCCCATCTAGGAGTGGCACTGCAGTGTCAGACAGGATGGCAGATTTAAAAAATAGTCCCCAAACAGCACATGATGCAAAGAAAAAAAAAGGTGCACCAAGGTCGCTGGATGGCTAAGCCTTGTGACCCAAGTGGCCGACACAAACACCTGGCCCATCTAGGAGTGGCACTGCAGTTTTCTAGCGAGAGGATGAGTGCTTCCATCCTTATGTGAATCTGAACCACTAGCCATGAACATAGGCCAGGGCCTCAGCCGTTCCTTGCCACTCCGTGTCGTAAATGGCAAGTTTACTCTTCTCATCAGACACTTTTAATTTTGATTTTTGGGTCATTTTACTGAACTTTTGTAGTATACTTGATGACACAGAGGTAGGTAGAGCAATGGACTACTGTACCGTACTGCTATATATATACTGGTGGTCAGCAAAATTCTGCACTGTCCTCCTACTATATACTGCGCACAACTAAAATGCAGCACAGGTATGGATGCATAGTATACTTGACGACACAGAGGTAGAGCAGTGGACTACTGTACCGTACTGCTATATATATACTGGTGGTCAGCAAAATTCTGCACTGTCCTCCTACTATATACTGCGCACAACTAAAATGCAGCACAGGTATGGATGCATAGTATACTTGACGACACAGAGGTAGAGCAGTGGACTACTGTACCGTACTGCTATATATATACCGGTGGTCAGCAAAATTCTGCACTGTCCTCCTACTATATACTGCACACAACTAAAATGCAGCACAGGTATGTATGCATAGTATACTTGATGACACAGAGGTAGAGCAGTGGACTACTGTACCGTACTGCTATATATATACTGGTGGTCAGCAAAATTCTGCACTGTAATCCTACTATATACTGCGCACAACTAAAATGCCGCACAGGTATGGATGCATAGTATACTTGACGACACAGAGGTAGAGCAGTGGACTACTGTACCGTACTGCTATATATATACTGGTGGTCAGCAAAATTCTGCACTGTCCTACTATATACTGCGCACAACTAAAATGCAGCACAGGTATGGATGCATAGTATACTTGACGACACAGAGGTAGAGCAGTGGACTACTGTACCGTACTGCTATATATATACTGGTGGTCAGCAAAATTCTGCACTGTCCTCCTACTATATACTGCGCACAACTAAAATTCAGCACAGGTATGGATGCATAGTATACTTGACGACACAGAGGTAGAGCAGTGGACTACTGTACCGTACTGCTATATATATACTGGTGGTCAGCAAAATTCTGCACTGTCCTCCTACTATATATACTGCGCACAACTAAAATGCAGCACAGGTATGGATGCATAGTATACTTGACGACACAGAGGTAGAGCAGTGGATTATTGTACCGTACTGCTATATATATACTGGTGGTCAGCAAAATTCTGCACTGTCCTCCTACTATATACTGCGCACAACTAAAATGCAGCACAGGTATGGATGCATAGTATACTTGACGACACAGAGGTAGAGCAGTGGACTACTGTACCGTACTGCTATATATATACTGGTGGTCACAGCAAAATTCTGCACTGTCCTCCTACTATATACTACAATGCAGCACAGATATGGAGCGTTTTTCAGGCCGAGAACGTAGATATTTTCAGCACACTGAGCACAGATATATGCAAGCACACTGAGCACAGATATTTGCAGCACATTGAGCACAGATATTTGCAGCACACTGAACACAGAAACTGAGAGAATGCAGCCACGTCCTCTCGCTATCATCTCCAAAGCATGAGTGAAAATGGCAGCGACGCGCGGCTCCTTATATAGAATACAAATCTCACGAGAATCCGACAGCAGGATGATGACGTTCGGGGGCATTCTGGTTAACCGAGCATTGCGGGAAGATTCGAGTCTGCCTTGGAACCATGTAAAATGGGTGTAGTTCGGGGGGGGGGGTTGGATCCCGAGGAACCGAACCCGCTCATCACTAATAAGAACCCTCGGGTGAAGTCCATCAGGACCAGGTGATTTATTAATCTTAATTTTGCTTTGTCTCTTCCGAACTACTTCTTCACTTAAACAAGTATCTAACCATGAATCATTACTGTCACTTTCGTTATGCACTACTCCCACCGTCAGTTCTTCTCTGGTGAACACTGATGAAAAAAATTGGTTCAGTATTTCCGCTTTTATTTCGTCATCCTTTATCAATGCTCCAAATTCATCTTTTATTGGACCTATGTTCTCCTTTTTTAACCTTTTACTGTTTATGTATTTAAAAACATTTTAGGATTGGTTTTGCTCTCTATAGCGATTTGCTTTTCCTTTTCCATTTTAGCTGGTCTTATTGCATTTTTGCATTTTTTATTGCATTCCTTGTTATACTGAAAAGATTCCTCCTTTCCATTAGATTTAAATGCTTTGAAAGCACGCTTCTTTTTATCTTTTTATCCATTTCTGCCTTGACCTTCTTGTCAAGCCACATTGGTTTGAGTTTAGTCTTCCTGCGTTTGCTGCCCATGGGAATAAATTCTTGCTATGAAACAAAACTTCCCACTCAACGTCATTAAGTGCATCTCAGCATATTGAAATTAGCCTTCCTAAAGTAAAATGTTTTGGTTGAACCCATATAGCTATGTTTCTTGAAAATGTGATCATATAGTGATCACTGTTACACAAAGTCTCCCCAACTTTAGTGTTTGATATAATGTCCACATTATTAGTAATTACTATGTCCAGAGTAGTTTTACCCCTAGTTGGGTCCTCGACCGATTGATACAAGTAGTGATCCTTTAACATATTTAAGAACCTGTTGCCCCTTGCTTTAACACATGAATCGTTACTATATTGGGATAATTAAAATCCCCAAACACTAGGATGTCCCCCAATCCCACAGCCCTTTTGATTTGCTGCAAGAGTTGTTCTTCCTCATGTATGCTAATATCCGGCTGTTTGTAGCACGTGCCTATGACTACTTTTTTTGCATCAATACCCCCACTTGAGATTTCTAACCATAGTGACTCCACATTATCACCAGTCCCCTCATAAATAACCTCCTTTAAGTATGGTTTAAGAGATGGTTTAACATAAAGACATACACCTCCTCCTCTTTTGCTTGCCTGACCCTCCTGAAAAGAGAATACCCCTCCAAGTTTGCAACCCAGTTGTGAGAGTCGTCCCACCATGTTTCAGTAATACCTATAATATCATACTCATCCTTTGATGCCAACAATTCCAATTCCCTCATTTTACCTGCTAGGCTTCTTGCATTTGCAAGCATACATTTTAGCTTAGCAGTTCCTTTGTCCATTTGTTTTTTTAAAGATATCCTATGATGGTTTACTAGTGCGTCCCTAGAGTTACTCTTATTGACTATCCTTCTCGCTCCCTCTCCACCCCCACTTTACTCTTCTCTTTCAACGACCCAATGTTTCCATCTAAACTCTTCACCCTGACATAAGAATTTTCCCTTATGCCCCCTACATCATTTTTTTTATATGCTGTAATGATGACACATAATTGTTAGTTAATGTTTTGGCTATACCTTTGTTAATACCCTTTTTAGAACCCATGTAAGTACCCTTGCCCTTGCCGGCTGCTCTTTCCATCCCCTTTTTTCCACTCTCATTTAGCTCACTACCACCTTCCTTACTATTCTCACTGTATGATCCACAGTTTCTAGCTAAATGCTCCCCTCAGGCTCCTAGTTTAAAAGCCCCTCCAACCTACTAACCATCCTTTCCCCCAGCACCGCAGCCCCCTCCTCATTCAGGTGCAATCCATCGCAACAAAAAAGATGGCGCCTGACTAAGAAGTACACCCAGTGTTCCATGAACACAAACCCCTCTTTCCTACACCAGTCTCTAAGTCACACATTTACTGCCCTGATCTCCCTCTGCCTCCTTGGGCTAGCACGTGGCACTGGTAATATTTTGGAGAATATTACCTTAGATGTCCTTTATTTTAGTTTCTGGCCTAAGTCCCTATAATCTTTCTTAAGGACATCCCACCTACCACCAACTTTGTCGTTGGTGCCAACGTGCAACAAGACCGTCGGGTTGTTCCCAACCACTCCCAACAATCTATCTACCCAGTCCGCGATGTGCCATACCCAAGCACTCGGGAGACAACAGACCATACGGCAATCACGATCCTGGTAGCAGATTGCCCTATCTGCCTTCCTGATGATAGAGTCCCCTACCACCACCATCTGCCTGGGTGCCTCTCTAACTATCATCCTATCTGAGCCAGAGGGACCACTCCTCCGATTGCTAGAGGGAACAGTCTCCTCCGGCTCCATAATTTCCTCGCTATCATCCACCGAATCTTCGTCCAATCTGGCAAATTTGTTCGGGTTTGATAGTTCAGAGATGTCGTGCCTCCCCCTCTTAATCGTCCTACTAACAGTGACCCAACTGGCTACCTGATTTTCCTCACCTACCGGTGAGCCCCCCCTGCAACTCCTCCACCGTTCTATCTAAACTTTGCTTGAGATTGTGACTATCCCTCAGTCGCGTAACTGTGTGCTCTAGATCAGTTACCTGGGCTTCCAGGTCAACCATTCGCACTCATCTCGCGCATATGTTTTCGCACTGGGTCGGCTGCTCCAGGTGCGCATACATCTTGCACGACATGCACTGAATGAGACTCTCAATCACGGCCCCTCCCGTTTGTTTGAAAGCTCTGACTCCCTATTATTACCTTTCCGAAGAACAATGCAATACAATACAAACTATGCAATACAATATTGACTATGACCTAGTTGTGAAGAAAATCAATATTCACAACACAGTAGAAATAGCCAATTCAATCACATACGCAATAAAGTAGATAATCAATACTTATCTGAGTGGGTCCTCTCTTGCGTCACCGCTTCTCCTCCATGCAGTTGCTCCAGCTCTCTGCACCTCCTTCTCCCTTGCTGCCGTGCACCTGGCTGGGCAACTAAATCTCATATGCTGAAGAAGCTTGGTGTTTTCTGCATCAGTCCTCAAAGGATTAATTTAGCTGGGCAACTGCCAGTTATATCTGCTCATCCCCTTTAACAGAACTGACATTTGCAGCCATTCTTTGGTGTAGATTGTAAGATTACATAAAATAACAGTAGCAGTTTAGTAGATCTAGGTCTCTATTAATTTGTGATGATAGTACAGTATAACTTTTCTACTACTGCTTATGTCAGCTACGGAAAATCTCTCCACCAATACCGTAGCTGTAAGAAGACACTTACAGTATTTCACCTCTGATTAATCCTTGTCCCTCTGCATATGTGCAAATTGCTCCAATAAGAAACCATTTTTCAGGGGAATGTATGGTCCTTCAGTCACATGAGCATATGGGATCATTTTACTTTTGGGTTCAGAGCCAGACGCACAACTGCATACATTTGATTTAAGAACAATATTAGCTTTATATGCATGCCTTGAGGGCTTTTCTTCCTATGATAAACAGACTGACCTGTCTTATGCTGAGTACACACCTGGCTGACTTCTCCGCCAACTGCCGGATCCGCTGACACATCAGCCAGTTTGGTAAGCATATACACTTACCAATCGGCCACTTGATATGTCAGGCCAGACACTACAATTTGGCGGCCAGCTGTGATGTCACTGTCGGTGGTTCCTGCCGCTGGAATATGGGACAGACATACTCACAGTCAGACATGCCGATGTACAGGATCATCAAGATATATCACATTGTCTGAGATGCAGGACCGACCTGATAAGTTTGTGATCGACATCGTTCACAAACATATCGAGTATACACACTAGCAAATATATTGTTCATCACTTATACAAATAATATATCTTTCTAGTGTGCACACAGCTTTAAATCAGAAAATATTAGTAAACCACATTCAAAGCACTACAATTAGTTAAACACGGAAGCATATAATTTGACGGCAGATAAGAATCACTTGGCCCATCTAGCCTGTCCCCTTTGGATTTTTGAGACCCAAGTGGATGATTTTGCATTTTTTGGCAATAATCTGTAATTGCCACACTCTTGACCATTCATCTAGTTTACCTAGGTCCTCAGTCATTTGTTTTACCCTTCCTGGCGTGTTTACCCTGTTGCATACGTTTGTGTCATCTGCAAAAAGGCATACTTACTCTTTAATATCATTTGCAATGTCACCAATAAAGATATTAAAAAGCACTGGTCCAAGTACAGCTCCCTGGGGTACTCCACTGGCAACATTACCCTCCTGTGAATGCACTTCATTTACCACAACTCTCTGTTTTCTATCCTGCAACCAAGATCTTATCCATTCAATAATCTTAGTATCCAATCCCAAGATTTCAAGTTTATTTAACAGTCTGCGATGTGGAACAGAGGGGCTAATTCAGACTGGATCGCTGCAGCGGCAGCGATCGCAGTCTGAATCCTTTTGTGGAGTGTGCCCGCACCCCAGGAGCATAGTCAGATGCTAAAAGCATCTCAGGGCTGCGATTGCCTCTGCCTGATTGACAGGCAGAGGCAGTCGTGGGGCAGGAGAGAATGCTTTAGAATGCAGTTGGAGGCATGTCCGGACCATTGTGGGGGTGGGCTGCGATGGCTGTGTGATGTCACACACAGCCACTGCGACCCGGGATGTGGCCAGTAGCACCCTGCCAGGTGTCCTAAGGCGAGCTCAGGGAGCACAGAAACCTCCCTTGGAGCAAAAGGCAAGGAGCTACTCAGTGGGTGCAAAAGCATCACTGTGCAATGCTTTTGCACTCTTGCGGGGGGGGGGGGGGGGGGGGCACACATGCGGGGCAGACTGGCCCTGTGCTGGGCATTCCCCTGCATATCTGAGAAACTGATCGTAGATGTGCTAAATTTAGCACATCTACGATCAGATCTGAATTACCCCCAGTGTCAAAAGCCTTACTAAAGTCTAGATAAGCTATATCCATGGCTCCACCTTTATCCATCACTTTAGTCACACAGTCAAAAATGTAAATAAGATTTGTTTGATATGATCTCCCCCCCAGTGAAGCTATGCTGTTTGGGATCCTGTAAATTGCTGGATTTGAGATAATCTACAATTCTTTCTTTTAAGAGTGTGTCCATCAATTTTCCTAATACTGAGGTAAGAGTCACTGGTCAGTAGTAGTTTGTCTCATTCTTACTTCCACTTTTGTGCAGTGGGACTATGTTTGCTCTTTTCCAGTCCTCTGGATTTACTCCTGTAGCTAATGACTGGTTGAATAATTCTGTTAATGGTGCTACCATCACATCTTTAAATTCCTATAGTATCTGAGGATGTATCCCATCTGGCCTCATAGATTTGTCCACTTTCAGCTTTGACAGTTCTGTTAGGACCTTTTCCTCTGTAAATGTACTTGTTTCATTTTCCTGAATATCCATGCAACTTAACTGTGGCCCCTTCTCCTGTCTTTTAGTAGTTATTTCTGAACAAAAATAATTATTAAAATAATCTGCTATTACATTGTCTCCCTCAACAAGACTCCCAGTCTCTGTCTTTTGTTTTATTATTCCACCTTTTGTTTTTCCTCTTTTGCTTATATAGCTAAAAAAAAGTTTTGCATCCTTTAACCACTGACTGGTCCATTTTCTCCTCAGCTTGTACCTTTACACATCTGATTACCTTCTTAGTCTCCTTCTGTCTAACAAGATACAGGTATATCTCTTTGTCTTCATTATTTTGTGTCTGCTTATATTCCCTAAAAGCCAGACTTTTTTGCCTGCATAATACTTGCTACTTCTTTCGCAAACCACACTGGCTTCCTTTTCCTTGTGTTACTCCTAACACTTTTGATACAAAGGTCTGTTGGCTTTAATATAGCACTTTTTAATATTTCCCATCTCTGCTGCACTGCTTCCAAGTTCCTCCACTCTGCCAAAGAGTCGCTTACACATTTTCCCATCCCTACAAAATCAGCCTTCCTAAAATCTAACACCTTTATTTTTGTATGGGATGAGTGCGTTTCTCTCTTTATGTTGAAACATGCTGCTTGATGATCACTGGATCCCAGGTTTTTACCCACTTTTACATCTGTAATTCTGTCTCCATTTGTAAGTATTAGGGGGTCATTCCAAGTTGATCGCAAGTATCAACTTTTGGCTACTCATGTGATCAACTTGACGCCGCCTATGGGGGATTGTATTTTAGCATAGCAGGGGTGCGATAGCTTGTGCAGCCCTGCTATGCTAAAAAAGTTTCAAGCAAAACAAGACCAGCCCTGCAGATATTTACCCAGGGCGACATATCCAGTAATGAAGGTCCCGGCTGTGATGTCAGACATCCGCCCTCCAAATGCCTGGACACGCCTGTATTCGCCTTACCATGCCCGGGAAATGGTGAGTATATGCCCCGATCCTCCTTCCCGCTGTCAATCTTCTTGCGATCGCGTCTGCGATCACTTTTGTCGGTCCTGGCATCATTGCCTGGCGACTGCCATCGCTGGCACCAATGCGCATGTGCAATGCGGGTGCCGCACAGCCACAGTTCTGACCCATTCACACCACAGCGAAGAACCACTGCGTGCGAATGGGTCGGAATGACCCCCTAAGTCTAAAATTGTATCTTTCCGAGTGGGCTCCCTCACCACTTGTTGGAGGGATGCTGCCTGAAAGGAATTTAAAATGTCACTACTTCTAGTGGAACTAGCAACAGACACCTCCCAGTTTACATCAGGAAAATTAAAGCCTCCCATGATTATTGCCTCTCCTTTTAATACCATTTTAGTTATGTTCTGCAAAAGGTTCTTGTCCAGTTCCTCTTCCTGACCTGGTGGCCTGTATATCATGCCAATACAAAGAATCAACTTCTCCCCTGTTTCTATGGTCACCCAAAGGGCCTCAGATTTTTCTTCAATTCTTTGTATTAAAGTAGTATTTTGTGCTTTTTTTTACATACACTGCACTCCCCTTCTCTGATTTTTCCCATGATGTCCTTCCTAAATAAAGTTTATCCCGGTATAGCTATGCCCCAGTCATGATTTTCATTGCACCATGACTCTGTAATTGCCACAATATCTAGATCATCCCTTGTCGTTATTGCAATTAGTTCCGGGATTTTATTTCCTAAGCTACTAGCATTTGAACACATAGCTTTTAGAGTTTTTTTGTGCTTTTCTTGTTCCTAGCTACAGTATGTTCATCTCTCTGCCTATGTTTATTTGGTTTTGATCTGAATTATCTTCTGTTACAGTAGATATGCCTTCTATTCCCTTTGCCTGCAGGAGCAATACCTCTGGGTTTAGGGAGCAGATTGCTTTATTCCTATTTGGTTCACTGACCCCTCCTGTTAGTTTAAACAGCTCTTGATGAAGCATCCAAACTGTTCAGTTAGTATTGTCATTCCACTTAAAGATGGGTGCAGGCCCTCACTTTAGTATAAGTTCATATCTTGCCAGATGACGTGACTATGGCCTATAAATCTAAATTTCTTCTCACTGCACCATGGGGGTCATTCCGAGTTGATCGCTGCAGATCTTTGCATCGCAAGCAGTGGGGATTAGCCCAATGTGCACGCGCAAAATGTGCATGTGCCAAGTCGACAAATGTGCAGAAATGCAAACGCTTTTTGTGTGTGCAGCCACACAACTATAAAGAGGTGTGTTGAAGGCGGTGCGGGGGAACGGCTTTGATAGCTAGCGAAAAGGGGCATGAAGGTGGGTGTCTTGTGTGGGAGTGTGCTAAGGATAGCAGGTGTGGTTTTAGCACAGCTGCAAAGCTAACCTTTGCTGATACAAACCAGCTGTTCACAGCAGAGGAGTAGGTTTAGGGCTGCGCACATCTAGCGAAGTCTTGCTACAAGTGGCTGATAGGGCGTAGCTTGCTAATAATTGCCATTAAAATGCAGCGGTTGATCAGCAAACGCTTCAACACTGTGTAACCTATAGAAAATGATTATATGGTATAGGAAGGTTAATCTACATATGTAAGCACTATATGAATATAATATATATATATATAGGATTGTTTTAATAGCATATATATGTGTGTAATATATGGTAGAGTTAGGTAGGGAACCAATTATCCATATATTAAATACGAAGAGGGGTGTTTATTATCATATATAAAGGTAATGAAGGAATGTGCAGTAGGTTGAGCACGAGACTAAGAGTGCCCTTTGCACACGGCATTAGGGGCACGAGACTGGCTTGAGTGAGGGGAGTCGCGAGGAGAGAGCGGGAAAGTTGGGGGGCTCGAGGACTGATCCCCAGTGTATAAAAGAGGGAGTTAGCGGCGATTGTCAGTTAGAGAGAGAGCCACGAAGGGGTCTTCTTCTCTCTCTCCTCGGCGCTGCACCTAAAGAGCTGTGCTGTAAACATAGCGGTGCTCGAAGGAGAGGAAGAGACTTACCCTAGTGACGAATCGTAGAAGAGTGGAGCCGCCGCTGCCTGAAGTCCCCGGGAGCTGAAGAGAGCGTCCGCCAGAGAGCCTTTGAAGTGCGGCTGGGCTGAGGAGATCGGAGGTGCGGCTAAAGGAGACGGAGGCGCTGTGACCTATTTACCCGCTATTGGCCGCTTCAAGTTCCAGGCGGGCCGAGGGAGCGGCTTCATTCGGAGGTGGAGCAGCCATTGGTGAGGCTGGAGGAGGCGGCTTGGAGGTGCGGCACCGGGAGGCACGTCCGATGATCAGAGCTACAGGACGAATGATAGGAGGAGGGGCCGCTATATCCTAAAGGTAGACATAATTACCAGCGATCCGCCTACCAGCCCGACTACGGCTTCCCTGGTGTTAACAGCCTCCTAACTGATGTAGAGAGCGGGGGAGAGCTGACACCAATTAGGGGGCTAAAAGCACCAAGAGTCAGAGACAATCATCCTTCGCCTCCTAGCTAAATAAGAAAAGCGGGGGAGAGCGAGTGGATGTAAGAGGACAAACAGCCTGCATTCTGATACCCAATACCTGATAGACAGCCAAGAGCCAGAGGGCGGAGCCATCCAGGATTGAAAAGGGACCACTAGCAGGAGCAGTGGTTGAAGACATCTAAGGTCTGTGACTAAATCCCACACTGCACCCACCACCTAACTTAGCTACAGTAATACCACCACCACTAGACTTTATAATATTAATACACAGTTGCAGAACTATGAGTTATAACTAGCATGAACTATAAGCTAGCTAGTTAAACAGATCTACATTAACTAAAGGTTTAATGGATGCATTAATATACTTATAAGGATAGCAAAACTTTAATTAAACCATACTTACCCAAAGAGGATCCAGAAGCTAGAGACTGAGATACATGAGAATACCCTGTATAAATGAAAAAAAAACAAAGGATTACCAGTTTTAAAATATCAGAGCTAGAATTTCTGCTGTTCAGGATTATACTACAGTTAATGTTCAAAGGATACAGTAACTTCTACTAAAGATAAGTACTGTGGGGAAGCAGTGACACCTATTGGGATTAGTCCAGATCCAGCAGAGAACAAAGCACATAGTGAGAGGATACAACGTTTAAATATTAAATACAACTTTAATATTGTAGCACAGAACTGGATGATATAAGTATAAGTTGTAACCAAGTTCATTGAAGTAACCGGAGGAGATCTGCCAGCTATAGTGGACTTTATCAAATAGTTTTTCAAAGAGACATATTCAGGATATTTTACGGAAGTATAGGGCTGAATATCCAGAGAAATAAGCTCCATATATATGCATATATATACCCAACCGTATACAGCTTAGTATCTATCTGCACCAATCGTATAAAGGCCAAGAGACTAAGGGGACTTTTGGGGGAGTAAGGAGTAAGATTGTTGTTAGAGTATATTGTAATATTAAGATAGGGTATTCTAGTAATGTTATTATTATATGCCTACTGTATGTATTCTTAACCAATATGGTGAACTTAGTAAAAATACTAAGATAAGTCTAAAGAGAATGTACTATTATTTATCTTCAGGGTAAACTAGTATTATAAATTAAGAGGTAAGGTAAATATTCAAGTAATCTGTGAAGAACAGTATATATGTAGCAAGGGTTTTCCTAAACTTATCCCTTAGCTGTCTAGATAGTATATCTATCTAGAATAAAAGTTTGGGTGGAGGCACAAGCAAGAAGTAATAACCTTATATTTATAGCCTATAATTAGGGTTACATCTGTGTCACAACTGAGGGTTTAGGCTGACGAGAGGAAGCCTCAGTTGTAGGGGCTGAGATGAAATTAAACCTGGGAGGTTTAATCAGACCCCTGGACATGTAAGTGCAGAATGATTACCCGAAGGTGTGACCATGACAACCAGTTTAAAATTCAAAATAAAAGTTTATTAACAGACTCCGTGTGATAACAAGCAGTATTCAAGTTTAGCAAAGACAGTGGCAAATAACACAGTTCCTGGAATACATAACCATAGAAGGTTTCTCAGAGCACTGGTAGGTTTAGAACAGATGTAAAAGTCCTTTGATGGAATCACCTTACCAGGCCTGGTTGTAGTTGTAGAAATAGCCGAGGAACATGCCAGTAGTTGTAGCAGGTGAATCTGTAACTTAAGTATGCTGCTGTATCAGCTGGATGGAACCAGCCAGGTGGTAAGACACGGAGTGGATGCTGAGTGGAATCAGCCAGGTGATGAAATGCAGAGTGGATGCTGAATGGAATCAGCCAGGTACTAAAGTCACGGAGTGGATGCTGGATGGAACCAGCCAGGTGATAAAACACAGAGTGAATGATGTGAGATGCTAGGGAGCGTAGAAACAGAATAGCTGAAAGATGATTACCGGTGGTAGTGGATTCTGCTGGTAAGATAGGATCCGCTGGATCAGCACCGGTGTTTGGTAGAAGCTGGAATCAGTTGAAAGCTGGCTGCTAGGAAGCAGATAGTAGATAGCTGGAAACTGGACAGCCACGGAAGGCTGTAGAGTCAGGCTGCACTGCAAGATGGAAAGCAGGTGCGGGTCTCTTTGTGGATGCTGGAGACAGGAACTGGAACCTGGAAAAACAAGCCACAGGAGAGAGAGACTGGAACAAGGTATGACATTCAAAGCACTGACATCTATCTGGCCCAGACACAGGATACTTATACCTGCTGCTATGCAGGCATTGGCTGGGCAATTATGCAGATTCCAGAGACGGTGGATTGGAGGAATTGGAGCATGTGATCAAGTCCAACATGGCTGCGCCCATGCTGGAACCTGGAGGGAAAACTGGTTTGAAATGAAATGTGCAAACATAATGATAATGGCGGCGCCGGCCGCGCAGGACAGGAGACGCCAGATGACTGTTATATGCTGAGACACTTGGAGGGCAGCAGAGGCCGCGGCAGGCATGATACATGATTCTGAGAACCTGCAGCAATAACACAGTAACGGCGGCGGAGGCCGCGGAGGACGGGAGACGCCATGTTGGATTCAAACATGGCGCCGCTGTGGTAGTGTCTCAGAATGACAGGAGGGATGTGCAGAGTGTTGACACAGATGAGATCCGGATTTGGAACGCTGGGCCAGTCTCAGAAGACACCTAAACGGCAGGTAATGGCGTCCAGATACCCGGATCGTGACAGCACCCCCCACTTTAGGAGTGGCCCCAGGACACTTCTTAGGCTTTAAAGGAAACTTTGAGTGGAAATTTCGGACCAAGGCAGGAGCATGGACGTCTGAGGCATTGGTCCAAGAGCGTTCTTCAGGACCATAGCCCTTCCAGTCAATGAGATACTGTAACTGACCGTAACGGAAACGTGAGTCCAAAATCTTGGCCACCTCGTACTCGACTCCCCGTTGAGTCTGAACTTTGGGAGCTGGAGGAAGTGCGGAATGAAACCGATTCAGGATCAGCGGTTTCAACAAGGAAACATGAAATGTCCTGGGTATTTTCAAGAAGGGTGGTAACTGTAATCTGTAGGCAACAGGATTGATGACTTGTTCAATCTTGAAGGGACCGATGTAGCGAGGTGCAAATTTCATGCTGGGAACTCTCAACCTCAAATTCTTCGTGGACAACCACACACGATCACCCACCTTGAGAGCAGGAACCGCTCTACGCTTCCTATCGGCAAACTTCTTATACCTGGATGAGGCTTTAAGCAGGGCTGCGCGGACGTTCTTCCAGTTATTTGAAAACTGACGCAAGGTGACATCCACTGCTGGAACAGAAGTTGCGGGAAGCGGTTGAAATTCTGGGACTTTAGGGTGGAATCCATAATTAATGGAGAATGGTGTCGAAGAAGATGAGGAATGGTATTGATTGTTGTGGCTGAACTCGGCCCAAGGAAGGAGTTGAACCCAGTCATCTTGAGAGGAAGACACATATATACGGAGGAAGGCCTCCAAGTCCTGATTCACCCTCTCGGTTTGACCATTGGTCTGAGGATGGTAAGCTGTGGAAAACTTTAACTTGACTTGGAGGGCTTGACACAAACTTCGCCAAAATTTGGCTACAAATTGTACTCCACGATCCGAGATAATCTCTTCAGGAAGACCGTGAAGTCGGAAGATCTCTTGTATAAACACTTGAGCCAACTTGGAAGCTGACGGAAGACCGGTGAGAGGGATGAAATGTGCCATCTTGGTGAACCGGTCAACTACCACCCAGATGGTATTAAACTTGTTGCAGATAGGTAGATCGGTAACAAAATCCATCGACAAATGGGTCCATGGTCGACGGGGAACAGATAATGGAACCAGTTGCCCTGCAGGCGACTGGCGGGAGACTTTGTGTTGGGCACACTTTGGGCAGGAGGCAATAAATTCCATAACGTCCTTCTTCAGAGTTGGCCACCAGTAGGACCTAGAGATAAACTCCAGGGTTTTCTGAATGCCTGTATGTCCAGCAAAACGGGAAGCGTGGGCCCAATGCATGAGCTTCTTCCTTAGAACTGGCTTAACAAAACTTTTCCCTGGCGGGGGCGTAGAGTCCATCCCTACCGTGGAGAATGCCAATGGATTAATAATAGGATGCTTGTCTGCAGACTCAGACTCATTTTCTTGCTCCCATGAGCGGGAAAGGGCATCGGCTTTACGATTCTGAGAACCCGGACAGAACTGGAGTTTAAAGTCAAACCTAGAGAAGAAAAGTGCCCATCTGGCCTGACGAGGGTTCAGACATTGTGCGCCTTTGAGATATAAAAGATTTTTGTGGTCGGTAAGTATGGTGATTGAATGAGAAGCTCCCTCCAACAGGTATCTCCACTCCTCCAGAGCGAGCTTGATGGCTAGCAACTCCTGATCGCCAATGGCATAGTTGCGCTCAGCTGGGGAGAACTTCCGGGAGAAGAAACTGCAAGGATGTAGATGTCCATCTTTGGCCCTCTGGGATAACACCGCTCCTACTCCAACGGAGGAGGCATCTACCTCTAAGATAAAAGGAGAGTCGGTGTCGGGCTGTTTCAGAACTGGTGCAGAGATGAACCGTTCCTTCAGAAGGTGAAAGGCCTGCGTAGCTTCTTCGGACCACTTGGACGGATTAGCACCCTTCTTGGTTAATGCCGTGATAGGCGCCACAATGGTGGAAAAGTCTCGTATAAACTTTCTATAATAATTGGCGAACCCTAAGAACCTCTGGACCCCTTTGAGGGTTAAGGGTATAGGCCAATTCTGGATTGCTTGGAGTTTCTCAGGATCCATCTCTAGTCCGGAACCGGACACAATGTAACCTAGAAACGGAATGGTTTTAACTTCAAACATACACTTCTCCAATTTACAATAGAGGTGGTTGACACGGAGACGGGAAAGAACCTCCTTTACCCAGAAACGATGATCTTCTAGATTATTAGCAAAGATGAGGATGTCATCTAGATAAACCACGACAAGATGTCCGTGAAGATCTCATTCACGAAGTGCTGGAAGACTGCTGGAGCGTTGCTCAATCCGAAGGGCATGACGAGGTACTCATAATGTCCGTCACGGGTGTTAAAGGCGGTCTTCCACTCGTCACCCTCACGGATCCGGATGAGATTGTAGGCACCCCTCAAGTCCAGCTTTGTAAAAATAGTTGCACCACTAACTCTATCGAAGAGCTCGGTAATCAGGGGTAAAGGGTATCGGTTCTTGACGGTAATGTCGTTCAGACCTCTGTAGTCGATGCACGGACGCAGACCACCGTCTTTCTTCTTAACGAAGAAGAAGCCTGCGCCGGCTGGAGAAGAAGATGGTCGGATGAAACCCTTCGCCAGGTTCTCTTTGATGTACTCTTCCATGGAGTGTGTCTCAGGCAGAGACAACGGATAAGTTCGGCCTCGCGGTGGAACCCTCCCTGGAATGAGGTCGATTGGGCAGTCCCATTCTCTATGAGGAGGAAGGATATCAGCAGAGGCTTTACTGAACACGTCCGTGAAGTCTTGATATGGAGGAGGCGGAACATCAGATGACCTGGGGAAGGAAGAACAAACAGGAAGAACTTTGGCTAAACAAGTCTCAGCACAGGAGGAACCCCATGCCAGTATTTGCGTAGTCGTCCAGTCAATCGATGGGTTGTGGAAACGGAGCCATGGAAGGCCTAAAACCACTGGATGTGTGGCTCTTGGAATCACTAGAAAAGAAATATACTCAGAATGAAGAACTCCCACTCTCAGACGAACTGGAAGAGTCCTTAAGGAAATGACTGTGTCAAAAATCTTGCTGCCATCCACGGCAGTCAAAGAGATGGACGAGGACAGTCTCTCGGTGGGTAGGGACCACCGTTTAACATAAGCTTCGGTTATGAAATTCCCAGCTGCTCCGGAATCAAGGAGGGCAATGACGTTCCTGTAACGTTGAGCAATTTGGAGCGACACTGGGAGGTTACAATCATGAGGAGATGGAGAGGAGATCATTACTCCTAGCCGGCCCTCTCCTTGGCGAGCTAGGATCTGGAGTTTCCCGAACGTTTGGGACAGGCGTTGATAGTGTGCGACGGAGCTGCACAGTAGAGGCATAGAGACTCGGAGAGGCGTCTTCGGCGCTCAGCGGGAGATAGACGGGAACGACCAATTTGCATAGGCTCATCCTTGGAAGGATATGGTTGACGAGGAGGAGGAGCAGAAGATTTAGGAACGGATGATCTTCCTCGCTCGGTTGCTCTCTCTATGAACCGTAGATCAACCTTCGTGCATAGTGAAATTAGCTCATCCAACTTAGAAGGCAAGTCTCTGGTAGCTAACTCATCTTTAATGCGTTCCGACAAGCCATGCCAGAATGCAGCATTCAGGGCCTCGTCATTCCAGGCCAGTTCAGATGCCAGGATTTTGAACTGTATAAGATACTGTCCCACAGTACGTGTTCCCTGGCGTAGACGGAGAATCTCAGATGAAGCAGAGGAAACCCGGCCCGGCTCGTCGAAGATGCGCCTGAATGATGCTACAAAGTCAGTATAGGAGGACAGCAGGGGATCAGACTTCTCCCATAACGGTGATGCCCAATCAAGGGCTGAGCCACTGAGGAGAGAAATAATATAAGCAACTTTGGTACGGTCACTGGGGAAGCTGCCAGATTGAAGCTCAAAATGGATTTCGCATTGGTTGAGAAATCCCCTGCTGAACCTTGGAGATCCGTCAAATTTTGCTGGCGTTGGAAGATGAAGACGTGGTATGGAAATGGGCAAGGTGGGTGGGGTTACAGCTGGAGTCACTGTGGTGGACGCACCAGACGTGCCAGGTCCACGGAGGGTCATCTGAATCCCATCCAGCCGAGTAGAGAGATCCTGGAGACAGCGGATGATGTGACCTTGTGCAGCCTCCTGATGTTCGAGTCTGGCTGCCAGTTCTTGCATAGGTCTAGCCGCTTGATCCTGGTCTCCGGCTGGATTCATATGGTCAGTGCTTACTGTCACAACTGAGGGTTTAGGCTGACGAGAGGAAGCCTCAGTTGTAGGGGCTGAGATGAAATTAAACCTGGGAGGTTTAATCAGACCCCTGGACATGTAAGTGCAGAATGATTACCCGAAGGTGTGACCATGACAACCAGTTTAAAATTCAAAATAAAAGTTTATTAACAGACTCCGTGTGATAACAAGCAGTATTCAAGTTTAGCAAAGACAGTGGCAAATAACACAGTTCCTGGAATACATAACCATAGAAGGTTTCTCAGAGCACTGGTAGGTTTAGAATAGATGTAAAAGTCCTTTGATGGAATCACCTTACCAGGCCTGGTTGTAGTTGTAGAAATAGCCGAGGAACATGCCAGTAGTTGTAGCAGGTGAATCTGTAACTTGAGTATGCTGCTGTATCAGCTGGATGGAACCAGCCAGGTGGTAAGACACGGAGTGGATGCTGAGTGGAATCAGCCAGGTGATGAAATGCAGAGTGGATGCTGAATGGAATCAGCCAGGTACTAAAGTCACGGAGTGGATGCTGGATGGAACCAGCCAGGTGATAAAACACAGAGTGAATGATGTGAGATGCTAGGGAGCGTAGAAACAGAATAGCTGAAAGATGATTACCGGTGGTAGTGGATACTGCTGGTAAGATAGGATCCGCTGGATCAGCACCGGTGTTTGGTAGAAGCTGGAATCAGTTGAAAGCTGGCTGCTTGGAAGCAGATAGTAGATAGCTGGAAACTGGACAGCCACGGAAGGCTGTAGAGTCAGGCTGCACTGCAAGATGGAAAGCAGGTGCGGGTCTCTTTGTGGATGCTGGAGACAGGAACTGGAACCTGGAAAAACAAGCCACAGGAGAGAGAGACTGGAACAAGGTATGACATTCAAAGCACTGACATCTATCTGGCCCAGACACAGGATACTTATACCTGCTGCTATGCAGGCATTGGCTGGGCAATTATGCAGATTCCAGAGACGGTGGATTGGAGGAATTGGAGCATGTGATCAAATCCAACATGGCTGCGCCCATGCTGGAACCTGGAGGGAAAACTGGTTTGAAATGAAATGTGCAAACAGAATGATAATGGCGGCGCCGGCCGCGGAGGACAGGAGACGCCAGATGACTGTTATATGCTGAGACACTTGGAGGGCAGCAGAGGCCGCGGCAGGCATGATACATGATTCTGAGAACCTGCAGCAATAACACAGTAACGGCGGCGGAGGCCGCGGAGGACGGGAGACGCCATGTTGGATTCAAACATGGCGCCGCTGTGGTAGTGTCTCAGAATGACAGGAGGGATGTGCAGAGTGTTGACACAGATGAGATCCGGATTTGGAACGCTGGGCCAGTCTCAGAAGACACCTAAACGGCAGGTAATGGCGTCCAGATACCCGGATCGTGACAATCTGGAGGCACTGCTGAGACGGATAATTAACCACTCCTGTTTACCATGGAAATAATAAGTGACAAAGATATATATACTTGGTGTATTGACAAAGGTATAAATGTAAAAAGAAGCATATGTTTAGTGGGAAATTTTACTAATGTAGCAGATGCAGAAGTGATTAAAGAGGTAGATAAATTGATTGGGATAAAATCTCCAGTTATAATAGAGAAGTGGAGAGGAGTGTTAGGAGAAACGTGTGCAGTTCTGATTAATAACCAAAACTATTTAGATGCTTCATTAATTCCTGCTAATATCTTGGTGGAAAGTGTCCCAGGGAGAAGGTGGATTATTATATGGCCTAGTCAAATAAGTGCCACCGAGGAGGAAGCTACGGAAGCTCCGGGGTATAGCGTAGAGGGGAATCAACCGAGCCATCAGAGTATGGGTGACACGTCTCAGGCAAATGTACCAATTAATGATTCCATAGAACCACAAGTAGAAGCTGTCATGGATAAAATTGTCAGTCACTTCGAGAGATGGCACTACGAGGGTGGTTACAGGAGGTTAAGAGTTTTTTCAGGAATACTTCCAGTACCCACTGGGGAAGAAAGTTATGAGGTTTGGAGAGAAGCGGCGATACAACATTCAGAGGAGTGGAGGTGTCCGGAGCACATTAAAAAACAGAATTGTTGAGAGTCTTCGAGGTCCAGCAATGGGGATCATACATGCCACTCGTAGAAGCAATTCACAAGCCACCTTGAAAGACTATTTCACTGCGTTGGATTTTTCATTTGGAACGGTAGAAGAAGTAGGAGATATCTTATCCAGACTCCATCGTACTTTCCAAGAACCCAACGAAACACTTACAGATTACATATACCGATTAGATAAGATCCTGTATAAACTTTTAGATAAAGGAGGGATTGAAGCAAATGAGATTGATGACCGGCGTATGAAACATCTATTAAGAGGAGCTTTAACTACTAACCCAGTAGCTCAACGACTGAGGTGCAGCATATTCCGAACCCCTCCTCCAACTTTGAGTGATTTGATCAAGGAGGTAAAACTAGAAGAAGTTCAAATAGAAACCAGAGAGAAAAGTTTGAAACGAGTTAAAGCTATATCACCCTCCACTGAGGTGACTTCAACTAATGACAAATTATATAAATTGTTAGAAGAACAAAATAAGAAACTTGATCAATTAATCACTTTACAGAGTAATAGAACTGTTAATTTACCCATAGGGAGGGGTAGAGGATATGCTCGAAGACAAGAGAGTAGAGACACAATTACTTGTTACCGGTGTGGACAAATTGGACACCGATCTTTTGAATGTTTTCAAAATGGACCTAATAGGAGAAACAGTCAGGTCCCTGCAGATAGGATCTTAGAACAATCGGAAAACTTCAGAGGGATGTCGATGAACCCCGCATCGGATCCCAATCAATAGTAGTGTGTGCAATGGGGAGTACCCAGTGGTCAGATCCTATTCCGGAAGGAATGATGGGAAAGGCTCCGAGGGTGCAAGCATTGATAGATGGGAAAGCATGTATGGTTTTGTTGGACAGTGGTTCTCAGGTATCGATTATATTTGAGAGTTGGTATCGTCAACACTTGTATAATATACCCATATTGCCATTTGATGGTTTAGCTATATGGGGATTAAGTAATCAAAAGTATCCCTATTTAGGATATATATCCACCCAAATAGAATTTTCTCAGCCACCATTCGGTTATAAAGAGCCTCTACCATTAATTGCATTAATTTGTCCTGATTCTCCTGGAGATCAGGGACATGTATCTGTCATAGTGGGAACCAATTCAAATCTTTTTAAAACCCTATCTGACTGGTGTTTAACTCAAGACAAATTGATTATTCCCCCCACTAATACTATAACACCTTTTTCTCAAAAGGAATTACGGTTAGAAGGAAGCAACATTTATACTTGTAATATTGATTCAACCCCTTTAAAAGAAACAAAGGCATTTAAATGTAAACTTATGGAATGTTTCAATGATAGTGATATTAATGCCCAAGGCAAAGAACAATTATTAATCGAACTACAATTTAGAAAATCGGTATATTCTATTGAAGAATGGGATTTAGGTACGGCCGTAGGGGTGGAGCATAGAATTAAATTGACGGATGACACTCCTTTCAGGGAAAGGTCTCGTAGGTTGGCCCCAGTGGACTTTGACGATGTTAGACAACATCTGAAGACGTTACTGGAGAACCATGTCATAGCAAACTCTGAAAGTCCATATGCCTCGCCTATTGTAGTAGCTCGAAAGAAAAATGGTAATATTAGATTATGTATAGATTATAGAACCCTTAACAATCGTACCACCACTGATCAATACACTGTCCCTAAAGTAGAAGAGGCCTTGGATTGTTTGCAAGGCAGTCAATGGTTTTCCGTTCTAGACATGAGATGTGGGTACTATCAAATTCCGATGAGACCAGAGGACAGAGCCAAGACCGCTTTTATTTGCCCCATAGGTAGTTTCGAGTTTCTCAAAATGCCTCAGGGAGTAAAAGGTGCCCCTGCTACATTTCAGAGAGCTATGGAACAAACCATTGGGGATATGTGTTACCGAGAAGTATTAGTGTATTTAGACGATATTATTGTATTTGGAAAAACCCTTGAAGAACACAATACCCGATTGCTTAAAGTATTGGACAGGTTACAAAAGAAAGGATTAAAGCTGTCCATCGACAAATGTAAAATATGTCAAACAACAGTTAAATATTTGGGACATGTGGTTAGTCGAGAGGGGGTGTCAACAGATCCTGAGAAAGTGGCAGCCGTTCATCAATGGCCACGTCCCAAACGAATAAAAGAGTTACGATCCTTTCTGGGGTTTTGCGGCTATTATCGCCGATTTGTGTCTAACTACTCGAAGATTGCTCGTCCATTAACTGAATTGACAAAAGGATATCCCCCTCAAAACAAAAGGCAGCACATAAAAAGTCCACATCCAAGTAAAAAGTATTTCAAACCGCATGAAGAGTTTGGTGATCGTTGGACGGAGGCTTGTGAAGAAGCATTTACTAAATTAAAATACTGTCTAACTCATACTCCTGTTTTAGCTTATGCTGACCCTAGTTTACCATATGAGCTGCACATTGATGCTTCCTTGGATGGATTAGGAGGAGTACTTTATCAATGGCAAAATAAACAACTACGACCGGTGTCATATGTTAGTAGAGGACTGTCTTCTAGTGAGAAGCGATATGCAGTTCATAAATTGGAATTCTTAGCTTTAAAATGGAGTGTGGTCGAAAAATTCCATGATTACCTGTATGGAGTAAATTTTGTAGTGCAGACAGACAATAACCCTCTTACTTATGTAAATTCGACAGCCAAACTAGATGCCACTGGACATAGATGGTTAGCTGCTCTGTCCAATTATCAATTCTCATTAAAGTATAGGCCTGGATTACACAACACGGATGCGGATGCTTTATCCAGATTACCCAATTCCTGTATCAGTAGTGGAAATGATGAATGGATTGAAGTTCCGGCTCCGGCCTTTCAGAGTTTGTGTCATCAAATAACTGGTTCATTAAATTCACCGCATGAAAGGATAAGTTCGTTAGGGGCTTCTGATGCTGCCCTACCTTTAATGTACTGCTGGGTATCTCGATCTGAACTTAGAGACCTGGAAATATTGTCTACTGACCAAATAATAAGAGATCAAGCTGAAGATCCTGATATCAAAATTGTTATGGATCATCTGACTCATAATTGTCCAGTTAAAAACATTAGGGAATTCCCGAGAAGAGCTAAAGTGTTGTTGCTACAGCGAAAAAAATTGCTTTTAAAACATGGAGTTCTCTATAGGAGAAAACAAAAACTCTCTGGACGCAGTAAATATCAGTTGATTATACCTGTCAAATATGTTTCTATGGTTCTTAGAGCATTACATGATCATCACGGACACCTAGGCTATGAGAAAACTCAACAATTAATTTCTGAAAGAGTGTATTGGCCATTTATGAATCAGGAAATTGGAGAATATTGTAAAATTTGTAAAAACTGTATCCTTCGAAAATCTTTACCTTCCAATGCGGCTCCCTTAGTTAACATAGACAGTTCTGGGCCCATGGAATTAGTTTGTATTGATTTCCTTTCATTAGAAGGTCCCAATGGCAAAGACAGTAACATATTAATAGTTACAGATCATTTTACCAGGTAAAAGCTTACATACCAAGCTTATGTAACCCCTGACCAAAAAGCATTGACAGTTGCTAAAACCTTATGGGATAAATTTTTTGTGCATTATGGCCTTCCTGCACGTATTCACTCCGATCAAGGGAGGGATTTCGAAAGCAAATTAATTAAAGAGTTATGTCAATGCTGTGGTATAAAAAAATCTAGAACTTCCCCATATCACCCCCAGGGAGATCCACAGCCAGAGAGATTTAATAGGACTCTCATCAACATGCTTGGAACTCTGTCAACGAAAGATAAGATGAATTGGAAAAAACATGTATGTCAGTTGGTTCATGCTTACAATTGTACCATCAATGAGGCCACTGGGTACTCCCCTTATGCTATTATGTTTGGGAGGGAAGCACGATTGCCCATTGACGTCTGTCTTGGGATTGAAATGGGCAATCCTCACCATTCTACACACACACAATATGTCAAGAAACTTAGGAAAGAACTGCGTGAAGCTTATGATCTGGCGCATAAAATGTCAAAGAAGCAAGGGGAAAAGAACAAAAAACTATACAACAAAAAAGTTAAAGAGCATATATTAGTATCGGGAGATAGAGTATTAATAAAAAGACTGGGATCACCAAGAAGACAGAAACTTGCAAACAGGTGGTGTGAAAATCCATACAGAATTATTGATAAACTACCTGATATTCCAGTATATCGACTTATTTCTGAAGATGGAACAGGACACATACTTACCTATCATCGACATCATATATTACCCATTGGACAAGAAATTAATTTTTCTGAGGTGGCCTTAAAAAAAGATATCCATCGTAAAACCCATGAAAATAGAGTATCACCTCCTCTAGATACCATTGACTTTCAAGAGAACAATGTTTATGACGATTTGTCCATAAAAGATAGAGGATATTTCTATGGGGATGATACCACCAATATTGAATCTTCTTTACAGAGGAGTCGGTTAGGCTCTTCAGGGGGGGATTCCATCATAGTGAGAGAATGGGATGGAGAAGAGAATTTTGAAACTGATTCTAGAGAAAGTAATACGTCAGTTTCATTAGAGGAAGATCCCTCTGATCCTTTTCCTGTGAGTTGGGATAATGAGTCTTTAGTGGGTATGAGAGAGGATAATGAGGGGAGACCTCAAAGGATACGCAGACCCCCTAGGATTTTTACATATGACAGATTGGGGAGTCCTAAGATAGAGCCCCTTATAATACATGCGAATATAGTAAATAGTTGGCCGTACTTTGGTTATATTGAGAAGTAGTAGAGATGACATAAGAAATGTTCATTTATTGTGAAAGGTAATATGTTGTAGTGTATGTTCCTGGTGGTGATCGGGGTGATGATGTTTGTTGTTGTCCACCCGATCACCAGGGGGAGAATGTAACCTATAGAAAATGATTATATGGTATAGGAAGGTTAATCTACATATGTAAGCACTATATGAATATAATATATATATATATAGGATTGTTTTAATAGCATATATATGTGTGTAATATATGGTAGAGTTAGGTAGGGAACCAATTATCCATATATTAAATACGAAGAGGGGTGTTTATTATCATATATAAAGGTAATGAAGGAATGTGCAGTAGGTTGAGCACGAGACTAAGAGTGCCCTTTGCACACGGCATTAGGGGCACGAGACTGGCTTGAGTGAGGGGAGTCGCGAGGAGAGAGCGGGAAAGTTGGGGGGCTCGAGGACTGATCCCCAGTGTATAAAAGAGGGAGTTAGCGGCGATTGTCAGTTAGAGAGAGAGCCACGAAGGGGTCTTCTTCTCTCTCTCCTCGGCGCTGCACCTAAAGAGCTGTGCTGTAAACATAGCGGTGCTCGAGGGAGAGGAAGAGACTTACCCTAGTGACGAATCGTAGAAGAGTGGAGCCGCCGCTGCCTGAAGTCCCCGGGAGCTGAAGAGAGCGTCCGCCAGAGAGCCTTTGAAGTGCGGCTGGGCTGAGGAGATCGGAGGTGCGGCTAAAGGAGACGGAGGCGCTGTGACCTATTTACCCGCTATTGGCCGCTTCAAGTTCCAGGCGGGCCGAGGGAGCGGCTTCATTCGGAGGTGGAGCAGCCATTGGTGAGGCTGGAGGAGGCGGCTTGGAGGTGCGGCACCGGGAGGCACGTCCGATGATCAGAGCTACAGGACGAATGATAGTAGGAGGGGCCGCTATATCCTAAAGGTAGACATAATTACCAGCGATCCGCCTACCAGCCCGACTACGGCTTCCCTGGTGTTAACAGCCTCCTAGCTGATGTAGAGAGCGGGGGAGAGCTGACACCAATTAGGGGGCTAAAAGCACCAAGAGTCAGAGACAATCATCCTTCGCCTCCTAGCTAAATAAGAAAAGCGGGGGAGAGCGAGTGGATGTAAGAGGACAAACAGCCTGCATTCTGATACCCAATACCTGATAGACAGCCAAGAGCCAGAGGGCGGAGCCATCCAGGATTGAAAAGGGACCACTAGCAGGAGCAGTGGTTGAAGACATCTAAGGTCTGTGACTAAATCCCACACTGCACCCACCACCTAACTTAGCTACAGTAATACCACCACCACTAGACTTTATAATATTAATACACAGTTGCAGAACTATGAGTTATAACTAGCATGAACTATAAGCTAGCTAGTTAAACAGATCTACATTAACTAAAGGTTTAATGGATGCATTAATATACTTATAAGGATAGCAAAACTTTAATTAAACCATACTTACCCAAAGAGGATCCAGAAGCTAGAGACTGAGATACATGAGAATACCCTGTATAAATGAAAAAAAAACAAAGGATTACCAGTTTTAAAATATCAGAGCTAGAATTTCTGCAGTTCAGGATTATACTACAGTTAATGTTCAAAGGATACAGTAACTTCTACTAAAGATAAGTACTGTGGGGAAGCAGTGACACCTATTGGGATTAGTCCAGATCCAGCAGAGAACAAAGCACATAGTGAGAGGATACAACGTTTAAATATTAAATACAACTTTAATATTGTAGCACAGAACTGGATGATATAAGTATAAGTTGTAACCAAGTTCATTGAAGTAACCGGAGGAGATCTGCCAGCTATAGTGGACTTTATCAAATAGTTTTTCAAAGAGACATATTCAGGATATTTTACGGAAGTATAGGGCTGAATATCCAGAGAAATAAGCTCCATATATATGCATATATATACCCAACCGTATACAGCTTAGTATCTATCTGCACCAATCGTATAAAGGCCAAGAGACTAAGGGGACTTTTGGGGGAGTAAGGAGTAAGATTGTTGTTAGAGTATATTGTAATATTAAGATAGGGTATTCTAGTAATGTTATTATTATATGCCTACTGTATGTATTCTTAACCAATATGGTGAACTTAGTAAAAATACTAAGATAAGTCTAAAGAGAATGTACTATTATTTATCTTCAGGGTAAACTAGTATTATAAATTAAGAGGTAAGGTAAATATTCAAGTAATCTGTGAAGAACAGTATATATGTAGCAAGGGTTTTCCTAAACTTATCCCTTAGCTGTCTAGATAGTATATCTATCTAGAATAAAAGTTTGGGTGGAGGCACAAAGCAAGAAGTAATAACCTTATATTTATAGCCCATAATTAGGGTTACAACTGCAATTGTAGCACAAGCACTCTCACAGATGGTATGTACATTTTTAGTCACATGAAATGTTACAATGTGAACCCATATCAAATTAGGATACACTGACAAGCAGCACACATGATTATTGATAGCAAATACATGTGTATTTGCAATGTCCCACATGTCTACTTTGTGATGGAAAAAATTATTTTTTCCCAGTGTACACAAGCCATATAAAATCCATTTTGGAACAGAAGAAACATGGGTGCTGGGTAATGTGTCTGCATCTGGAGAGAAATTACTTATTTTTCTTTTTAAGTCCCGCCTGAAGTGGATGGTCACTGGTTGGTCTGCGAACTGACCTTCAAGGGCCCTGCCCAATAGGATCTTGTTCCTGGGAAGGGGTTGGGGATGGTCCAGATGTTGGAGGCTCCCTGACACTGTGGGCAACAAGGTTAGCGATGGCCTGTAGTCCTTGTCCAACTGTGTTGTTTAATTGTTGGACCGAGGAGGTGAGTTCGGCCATACCTTGCCGTACACAGGTGCTCAGATCAGCGAGCCGAAAGGACATCTCGCGTACATCCCGGGTCATCACTTCATAAAATTTGCTCTTAAAAACTCCATGTTGGGCGATTTCACCCAGAATCCCTGGGAGAGAGGGTTGGTTGGGGGGTCCAGTGTGTGGCTGGGCTTGGTGGTATATCCTGCCCCACACTTGAGGTGTCACTACCTCCCCCCACCTCAGCCTCTGTGAGATGCCCCTCCTGTGACTCACTGAGATGCCCCTCCTGTGCTGTGTTATGGGCAAATTCGTAATATGCGGATCAAAAGAAAAAAAAAATAGTATCAATTACAAACATGTAAATGAAAACACTTGCCAATATATGTTAGGGAACTTACCTGGCAAGTCATGTGGCCATAACATCTCAGGCATGTCTGTGTCCATTTGTGACACACCTGCCACCTCCTCATAGGTCACACAGACCATTGCTCGCTCCTCTAGATCTGTATACTCTCACAGTCTCAGGGGCTGGGCTTCCCCCTGTTGCCCTCTAAGCATTCCAGTTCACAGCCCTTTTCTGCTTCAGGCAGGACTTGAAGTCGGCCCAACTACATATGTGTTTTTTGGATTTGAGTAAAGGAAAAGAAAAGCATAGTAAGTTAATGTGTAGCATAGTTTAGGGACACATGTCATGGTTTTGGTTGCTATAGGCAACCTCACTTTTTTTTAAGCTAAAATCTTATTTAATGCATACTATAGTGATTATCATTGTGGCTCAGTATGTACTTACCGTCTTCGGACTTCCAATGGTGTGCGGACAATTGGGCCAACTACATTTATCTGGTCTGTAATTTCGCTCTAGATGCAGTCTTTTGCGGCAGCATCCATGTTTTTGTTACTAAAATGGATTTTATCCATGGCTTTTGGAACCAAAATACCCAACTCCCTCCTTGTAAATGGGGGCTGCCTCTTTCCCTTTTTGGCTGTTGCCTGTGATGCATCAGTCTGCAAATTCTCACCACCTTCCACTTCATGTAGTGGTGTGCTTTGCTGGGTTTGGGTATTCAGCACAGAATCTCCCTCACTTTGGGCCACATTTTCCTCAGGCAGGGCCCTCACACCAGACTCTTCTTCTGTTTGTGGCCCAGTAGAAGGGGGTGGTTGAGTACTGGCTCCTTCATCCTCTGCACTGGCAGCTCTTTTTTGGAGAGGCTGCTGTGTAAGCCTTCTGCTCCTGGCTGAAATCTTTCATCTGCCTCTGGAGTTGTAGTATCTCTGCATCCATTCTGTTGCACTCTGGATCAGAACCCATGTTGGTGATGGCATGTGCGTCAGAGTGTGTTTTGTATTTTTATACCTGCGTATGTTTTTTTTGCGGGAAATTACACAGGTGATGCATATACAATTGTTTGACGTACTATAATTGCATACACTATTTAATCTGCCTCCATGCGACCTGTGTTTGTGGGAGTATGCAGGAGAGGAGAGCCAGACAGAGAGACAGACAGAGAGAGAGATAGAAGAGAAGATTTGAACATTTTGTGTTGGAGCGGTGTGCTAGGTAAGTTATCTTTATGTATGTTTTCTGCAAACTCCTACTTCCATGGTTTAGATGCTAATATTTGCATTTGGTATACTTTTTTAGAATTTAATATATTTTCTAGCTAGTTTTCCAACATTAATTATGTTACATGTAGTTTTTATATTGTTTATAGCAAAATGTATTGTTCAACATTTGTTGTGGTGTTGTCGTTCATTATATTTGTAATATGTTGTACTTTATTATAATTACAGCAAGTGTGTGTGTGTGTGTGTATATATATATATATATATATATATATCTGTTGGTGAGTATCTGCATGTTGGTTGGTGTGTTTTGGGTGGAGTGTATTGTAGTTAGAGTGTGGCTCTTATATGTTTTACATCCAATTTTTTATTCTCTAGGGATCATTTTGTGTATTTTTTTTTTGGGCCAAGTGAGCCTTATAATTTTGTTGGATTTTTTTGTTTTTCTCCTATCTGCTGGTAAGTATATACATGGAGTTTGGTGTGTTATGGGTGTTGGGGTGTCCTATTCTGGGAGTATGCTTATTAGTTTGTAAATCAATTCTTGTTCTTTTGTAGGGTGCATATTATTAGTTTGTTTGGACAGCCAAGTGAGGCATTTTCTGTTGGTTTATTTTCTGCATTTTTTTCTATCTGCTGGTAAGTATGTGCATGGAGTTTGGTGTTTTATGGGTGGTGGGGTGTCCGATTCTGAGAATATGCCTCTTATTTTGGAAATCAATTATTGTTCTTTTGTAGGGTGCATAGTTCATTTTTTTGTGAGCCAAGTGGGGCATTTTCTTTTGACTTTTTTACTGCATTTTCTTCTATCTGCTGGTAAGTATGTGCATGGAGTGTGGTGTGTTAGGGGTGGTGGGGTGTTTGTTGTTAGTTTTGTGTTTTAAGTATCCATGTAAGTATATATCTGTGTGATTTCTGTTTGTTTGGTAAGTATATGCATGCTAAGTGTATGTTTGTAGTGTATTTTGATTGATATTTGTAAGCATGTTTGTTTCTGTGTAATTTTTTACCTCATTTTTCTTTTTTTGTTGTCTCCTGGTGTAGTAAATTTAGAGATGGATTATGAGACTGAAGTAAGTTTATTTTAAGATGAAGTACTGATTTTGATGTTGTAATTGTTTTAACACATTGGATGTTGTATTGATTGTAAATTTTAACCTTTTCAAGATGCTGGTGGCCACATATCTAGCCTCTGAAACAATCCAACCCCAACCTGCCCCTCATCCTCAAAGGCAACAGAGGTGTGCAAGGCCTAGTATTTTCCGTACCCGTGTCACCCTTTTTTGGTATGCCAGATGATGAGGTGTTGCAGTGATACAGGCTGCCCCCTCATGTCATCCTAGAAACTCTCTCAATAATAGAGAGTGATCTAGATACATCAATTCGGTATCCTACATCAATACCAGCATTGACACAATTCCTTGCTGTGTTACGTTTCTGTGCCATGGGTTCCTACCAGCATGTCATTGAGGTGCTGGTAGGAATCTCGCAGGGGGCATTTTCGAAAGTACTTAGGCACATCATAGCTGCTTTCTTCAAAAGAGTGAAGCAGTTCATATCAATGCCATTGGATGTTGGGGCCCTAGCTGTGTTGAAGCGGCAATTCCAGGAAGGGGGTAGTCGCTTCCCATACATTATTGGGTTTGTGGATGGGACACATGTTCCACTTGTGGTGCCAAAACATAATGAGGAAATCTATAGGAACAGGAAAATGTTCCACTCTCTGAATGTGATGGTTGTTTGTGGCCCATTACTCCAGATCCTGACCCTGAATGCAAAGTACCCCGGCAGTGCCCAAGATGACCACATCATTCAACAATCAGGGATAAGGCAAAGATTGAGAATGATGGAAGGTCAAGGCTATTGGGTGAGTTGGATTTGCAAAATGTGTTAAAGTTTTTTTAATGTGATGTTGGTGAAATTTTATACTTATGATTGTATTGTGTTTTTACAGGAGTTCGTGGATATCCTTGCACCCCACTTTCTCATGACTCCTTACAGCATACCCAGGCCAGGGCCACAAGCCGCATTTAATTCCGCGCTTACAGCCACTAGGCAGCTGGTGGAGTGCACCATTGGCATCCTGAAAGGAAGCTTCCGTGTGCTCCACCGCACTGGTGGCGACCTCATGCAGTCGCCAGAAATGGTAAGTAAAATTGTGGTCCTGTGTGCAATCCTGCCTGATATTGCTGTGAGGAGTTGTGTGGAGCTTCCTCAAACTGAGAAATTGCCCAGAGAGGATGAGGAGCCAGGGGTTGGGCGGACAATGATGCGGGGCACGGAGGCCCAGCGTGGCCATCTGTTAGGGCAAGAATAGTGCGGCAGTATTTAAGGTATGCTTATGCTATGAACACATTATACAATTCATTCTGCTACTATTGTCTTAAATGTTGTGAGGTTTAACATATGTGACTAGCTTAGAGGACTAAAATTACAAAATCTTTCCTGCCAGACATTTTGAAAACATGGTGATTCTTAATGGGTGATGTGTATGTGTTTTGAGTAGTATCATAACTTACTGGGAACTTGATATGTCTGTAAATGGCCATTGAACAACAGTATTGTTGCGTGTTTACCACATACAGTATATTTTTAAGTACTGTTTTTTTTAGGATTGCTCACCAAGAAATATTTTCTGATGTTAACATACAGATGGTTTTTTTTGTGTTTTTTTTTTTTTATAATCACATTTCTCATGCTAGCCTTATTTGTTGCCCTTTTTGTTTTATATAAATCAACCTATCCATCTGACCACACTAATACTATACTCTGGGATTGATTAGCTGATTCATGACTCCAAATGGATGATTTATTTTTCTCTCTCTCTCTCGAGATATATATATATATATATATATATATATATTAGTGATGAGCGGGTTCGGTTCCTCGGAATCCGAACCCCCCCCGAACTTCACCCATTTTACACGGGTCCGAGGCATACTCGGATACTCCAGTATTGCTCGGTTAACCCGAGCGCGCCCGAACATCATCATCCCGCTGTCGGATTCTCGCGAGATTCGGATTCTATATAAGGAGCCGCGCGTCGCCGCCATTTTTCACTCGTGCATTGGAAATGATAGTGAGAGGACGTGGCTGGCGTCCTCTCACTTTGTTTCAGAACTTTCAGGGGGCTGCAAATATCTTTATTCTGGGGACCAGCAGTATTATAGGAGGAGTACAGTGCAGAGTTTTGCTGACCAGTGACCACCAGTATTATACGTTCTCTGCCTGAAAAATGCTCCATATCTGTGCTCAGTGTGCTGCATATATCTGTGCTCACACTGCTTTATTGTGGGGACTGGGGACCAGCAGTATTATATAGGAGGAGTACAGTGCAGAGTTTTGCTGACCAGTGACCACCAGTATTATATGTTCTCTGCCTGAAAAACGCTCCATATCTGTGCTCAGTGTGCTGCATATATCTGTGCTCACACTGCTTTATTGTGGGGACTGGGGACCAGTAGTATTATATAGGAGGAGTACAGTGCAGAGTTTTGCTGACCAGTGACCACCAGTATTATACGTTCTCTGCCTGAAAAGCGCTCCATATCTGTGCTCAGTGTGCTGCATATATCTGTGCTCACACTGCTTTATTGTGGGGACTGGGGACCAGCAGTATTATATAGGAGGAGTACAGTGCAGAGTTTTGCTGACCAGTGACCACCAGTATTATACGTTCTCTGCCTGAAAAACGCTCCATATCTGTGCTGCATTGTCGTATATAGTAGGAGTACAGTGCATAATTTTGCTGACCACCAGTATATAATATATAGGAGTACGGTACAGAAGGCCACTGCTCTACCTACCTCTGTGTCGTCAAGTATACTATCCATCCATACCTGTGGTGCATTTCAGTTTTGCACAGTTTGCTGACCACCAGTATATAATATATAGCAGTACGGTACAGTAGGCCACTGCTCTACCTACCTCTGTGTCGTCAAGTATACTATCCATCCATACCTGTGGTGCATTTCAGTTTTGCACAGTTTGCTGACCACCAGTATATAATATATAGCAGTACGGTACAGTAGGCCACTGCTCTACCTACCTCTGTGTCGTCAAGTATACTATCCATCCATACCTGTGGTGCATTTCAGTTTTGCACAGTTTGCTGACCACCAGTATATAATATATAGCAGTACGGTACAGTAGGCCACTGCTCTACCTACCTCTGTGTCGTCAAGTATACTATCCATACATACCTGTGGTGCATTTCAGTTTTGCACAGTTTGCTGACCACCAGTATATAATATATAGCAGTACGGTACAGTAGGACACTGCTCTACCTACCCCTGTGTCGTCAAGTATACTATCCATCCATACCTGTGCTGCATTTCAGTTTTGCACAGTTTGCTGACCACCAGTATATAATATATAGCAGTACGGTACAGTAGGCCACTGCTCTACCTACCTCTGTGTCGTCAAGTATACTATCCATCCATACCTGTGGTGCTTTTCAGTTTTGCACAGTTTGCTGACCACCAGTATATAATATATAGAAGTACGGTACAGTAGGACACTGCTCTACCTACCTCTGTGTCGTCAAGTATACTATCCATCCATACCTGTGGTGCATTTCAGTTGTGCGCAGTATATACAGTAGTAGGCCATTGCTATTGATACTGGCATATAATTCCACACATTAAAAAATGGAGAACAAAAATGTGGAGGGTAAAATAGGGAAAGATCAAGATCCACTTTCACCTCGTGCTGAAGCTGCTGCCACTAGTCATGGCCGAGACGATGAAATGCCATCAACGTCGTCTGCCAAGGCCGATGCCCAATGTCATAGTAGAGAGCATGTGAAATCCAAAACACAAAAGTTCAGTAAAATGACCCAAAAATCAAAATTAAAAGCGTCTGAGGAGAAGCGTAAACTTGCCAATATGCCATTTACGACACGGAGTGGCAAGGAACGGCTGAGGCCCTGGCCTATGTTCATGGCTAGTGGTTCAGCTTCACATGAGGATGGAAGCACTCATCCTCTCACTAGAAAAATGAAAAGACTTAAGCTGGCAAAAGCACAGCAAAGAACTGTGCGTTCTTCTAAATCACAAATCCCCAAGGAGAGTCAATTGTGTCGGCTGCGATGCCTGACCTTCCCAACACTGGATGGGTAGAGGTGGCGCCTTCCACCATTTGCACGCCCCCTGCAAGTGCTGGAAGGAGCACCCGCAGTCCAGTTCCTGATAGTCAAATTGAAGATGTCACTGTTGAAGTACACCAGGATGAGGATATGGGTGTTGCTGGCGCTGAGGAGGAAATTGACAAGGAGGATTCTGATGGTGAGTTGGTTTGTTTTAGTCAGGCACCCGGGGAGACACCTGTTGTCCATGGGACGAATATGGCCATTGACATGCCTGGTCAAATTACAAAAAAAATCACCTCTTCGGTGTGGAATTATTTTAACACAAATGCGGACAACAGGTGTCAAGCCGTGTGTTGCCTTTGTCAAGCTGTAATAAGTAGGGGTAAGGACGTTAACCACTTCGGAACATCCTCCCTTATACGTCACTTGCAACGCATTCATCAGAAGTCAGTGACAAGTTCAAAAACTTTGGATGACAGAGGAAGCAGTCCACTGACCACTAAATCCCTTCCTTTTGTAACCAAGCTCCTTCAAACCACACCACCAACTCCCTCACTGTCAATTTCCTCCTTAGACAGGAACGCCAATAGTCCTGCAGGCCATGTCACTGGAAAGTCTGACGAGTCCTCTCCTGACTGGGATTCCTCCGATGGATCCTTAAGTGTAACGCCTACTGCTCCTGGCTCTGCTGTTGTTGCTGCTGGGAGTCGATCATCATCCCAGAGGGGAAGTCGGAAGACCACTTGTACTACTTCCAGTAAGCAATTGACTGTCCAACAGTCCTTTGCGAGGAAGATGAAATATTACAGCAGTCATCCTGCTGCAAAGCGGATAACTCAGGCCTTGGCAGCCTGGGTGGTGAGAATCGTGTTTCCATTATCCACCGTTAATTCACAGGCAACTAGAGACTTGATTGAGGTACTGTGTCCCCGGTACCAAATACCATCTAGGTTCCATTTCTCTAGGCAGGCGATACCGAAAATGTACACAGACCTCATAAAAAGAGTCACCAGTGTCCTAAAAAATGCAGTTGTACCCAATGTCCACTTAACCATGGACATGTGGACAAGTGGGGCAGGGCAGACTCAGGGCTATATGACTGTGACAGCCCACTGGGTAGATGTATTGCCTCCCGCAGCAAGAACAGCAGCAGCGGCACCAGTAGCAGCATCTTGCAAACGCCAACTCGTTCCTAGGCAGGCTACGCTTTGTATCACCGCTTTCCAGAAGAGGCACACAGCTGACAACCTCTTACGGAAACTGAGGAACATCATCGCAGAATGGCTTACCCCAAATTGACTCTCCTGGGGATTTGTGACATTGGACAACGCCAGCAATATTGTGCGTGCATTATATCTGTGCAAATTCCAGCACGTCCCATGTTTTGCACATACATTGAATTTGGTGGTGCAGAATTATTTAAAAAACGACAGGGGCGTGCAAGAGATGCTGTCGGTGGCCCATAGAATTGCGGGCCACTTTCGGCATTCAGCCACCGCGTGCCGAAGACTGGAGCACCAGCAAACAGTCCTGAACCTGCCCTGCCATCATCTGAAGCAAGAGGTGGTAACGAGGTGGAATTCAACCCTCTATATGCTTCAGAGGATGGAGGAGCAGCAAAAGGCCATTCAAGCCTATACATCTGCCTACGATATAGGCAAAGGAGGGGGAATGCACCTGACTCAACCACAGTGGAGAATGATTTCAACGTTGTGCAAGGTTCTGCAACCCTTTGAACTTGCCACACGTGAAGTCAGTTCAGACACTGCCAGCCTGAGTCAGGTCATTCCCCTCGTCAGGCTTTTGCAGAAGAAGCTGGAGACATTGAAGGAGGAGCTAAAACAGAGCGATTCCGCTAGGCATGTGGGACTTGTGGATGGAGCCCTTAATTCGCTTAACCAGGATTCACGGGTGGTCAATCTGTTGAAATCAGAGCACTACATTTTGGCCACCGTGCTCGATCCTAGATTTAAAACCTACGTTGTATCTCTCTTTCCGGCAGACACAAGTCTGCAGAGGTTCAAAGACCTGCTGGTGAGAAAATTGTCAAGTCAAGCGGAACGTGACCCGTCAACAGCTCCTCCTTCACATTCTCCCGCAACTTGGGGTGCGAAGAAAAGGCTAAGAATTCCGAGCCCACCCGCTGGCGGTGATGCAGGGCAGTCTGGAGCGAGTGCTGACATCTGGTCCGGACTGAAGGACCTGCCAACTATTACTGACATGTCATCTACTGTCACTGCATATGATTCTCTCACCATTGAAAGAATGGTGGAGGATTATATGAGTGACCGCATCCAAGTAGGCACGTCAGACAGTCCGTACGTATACTGGCAGGAAAAAGAGGCAATTTGGAGGCCCTTGTTTTACCTAAGTTTCCTACCCTCCAGTGTGTACTCCGAAAGAGTGTTTAGTGCAGCCGCTCACCTTGTCAGCAATCGGCGTACAAGGTTACTTCCAGAAAATGTGGAGAAGATGATGTTCATCAAAATGAATTATAATCAATTCCTCCGTGGAGACATTCACCAGCAATTGCCTCCAGAAAGTACACAGGGACCTGAGATGGTGGATTCCAGTGGGGACGAATTAATAATCTGTGAGGAGGGGGATGTACACAGTGAAAGGGGTGAGGAATCGGACGATGAGGAGGAGGTGGACATCTTGCCTCTGTAGAGCCAGTTTGTGCAAGGAGAGATTGATTGCTTCATTTATGGTGGGGGCCCAAACCAACCAGTCATTTCAGTCACAGTTGTGATGCAGACCCTTTCACTGAAATGATGGGTTTGTTAAAGTGTGCATGTCCTGTTTATACAACATAAGGGTGGGTGGGAGGGCCCGGGTGGGTGGGAGGGCCCAAGGACTATTCCATCTTGCACCTCTTTTTTCTTTCATTTTTCTTTGCATCATGTGCTGTTTGGGGACTATTTTTTTGAAGTGCCATCCTGCCTGACACTGCAGTGCCACTCCTAGATGGGCCAGGTGTTTGTGTCGGCCACTTGTGTCGCTTAGCTTAGCCATCCAGCGACCTTGGTGCACCTTTTTTTTTTCTTTGCATCATGTGCTGTTTGGGGACTATTTTTTTGAAGTGCCATCCTGTCTGACACTGCACTGCCACTCCTAGATGGTCCAGGTGTTTGTGTCGGCCACTTGGGTAGCTTAGCTTAGTCACACAGCTACCTCATTGGGCCTCTTTTTTTCTTTGCATCATGTGCTGTTTGGGGACTATTTTTTTGAAGTGCCATCCTGTCTGACACTGCAGTGCCAATCCTAGATGGGCCAGGTGTTTGTGTCGGCCACTTGGGTCGCTTAGCTTAGTCACACAGCTACCTCATTGCGCCTCTTTTTTTCTTTGCATCATGTGCTGTTTGGGGACTATTTTTTTTGAAGTGCCATCCTGTCTGACACTGCAGTGCCACTCCTAGATGGGCCAGGTGTTTGTGTCGGCCACTTGGGTCGCTTAGCTTAGTCATCCAGCGACCTCGGTGCAAATTTTAGGACTAAAAATAATATTGTGAGGTGTGAGGTGTTCAGAATAGACTGAAAATGAGTGGAAATTATGGTTATTGAGGTTAATAATACTATGGGATCAAAATGACCCCCAAATTCTATGATTTAAGCTGTTTTTGAGGGGTTTTTGTAGAAAAACACCCGAATTAAAAACACACCCGAATCGGACAAAAAATTTTCAGGGAGGTTTTGCCAAAACGCGTCCGAATCCAAAACACGGCCGCGGAACCGAATCCAAAACCAAAACACAAAGCCCGAAAAATGTCCGGTGCACATCACTAATATATATATATATATATATATATATATATATATATCAGTGTGTGTGTAGATGTGAGATTTTTAGCAGTGACAGCTGCTAACAATGGCTTATGCGTATGCAAGGTAAACCATATCACTGTTAATGTAGTGATATTAATAAAGTTTATCAATACCGATGACTCCATCACCTTTGGGCCAATCAACATTTAGCACACAGTATAAATATTAGCCCCTCTGGATAAAACGCCATTGGTACCATGCGAGCTGCAGCATTCAGTATGAGGGAGCTGTGGCTCCACACTGCTATAATGGACTGCTGCACAGGGCCCTACATTCTGAACTTGCAGAAGAGTCCTGCGGGTGAGGGTCCGCACAAAGCGGACCATTGTACAATTGGAGCGGAGGTGGTCAGACCTCCGCTGCCGTCAGCCTGAATTGCTGGGGCAGCTGCGCCAGCAAATCTGCCAACGTGAGTAATAAGCAATAACATCTTTGTTTGTGTGAGTGTGCATTTTAGCATTTAAATAAGTAAAAATAGTTGCAAACACCATTACACATAACACTTATACTGTATGCTTAGAGACTGTGTGGGGGTAGGCCTTGCAGGACACACTGGGGAACAGAGTGGTTAGGGGATCATGTGTAAGGGTGTGGCCAGTCACCACACAGGCAGTAGACAGACAGCACTTTGGTTTGACAGAGACGTTTACAGTGCATGGAGTGTCTGCCTTCATTAATACATACAGGAATTACAGGAAGCAGGATCATCACAATGCGTACCATCAGTGGCGTAAGTTCGTCACAGTCGCCCGGAGGCAAGTTCATACCAGTAGCCCCCCCCCCTTATATTTAGATAAATATATGTATGTATGTGTGCATATATGTATGTGTGTGTCTGTGCATGGAGTGTTCTGAATTATTTATTTTTTATATACTGTATATATATATATATATATATATATATATACATTTAATTGTCTTTTATTTTAAATCACACATTTCTTAGCAGTCATACCCAGGATTAGAACCCACTGACAGCAGACACTTTACTGATGGAGCTATCTGCTCCAGTACAGGAATCATGAGAATTGTAACTATATGAAGTTATGTGTAATTATCAGAGAAGTAACTTCATATAGTGAAAAGGTAGCGGCAGCCATCAATTAACTTACTTCAATGGTGTCACAGAATGGGAGGAGAGGTGCCCCCTTCAGAGCAGGAGCCCGGCGGCAGATGACTCCGTTGCCTCCCAGAGTTCTGCCTCTGCGTACCATTAAAATGGTAATAGTCCTGCATAGTGTGACTTAACATATGTATTAGGGATAATGAAAGTGGACAAGCAGGATCCTGAAACCTATAGGGCTAGGTGGTAGGGCAATGCACAGTGGTCTGCCACACAACTCCTATGTACTCCTGTGGCACAGTACATTCCAGTGTGTGTGTGTGCAATTTTACATTTGTCAATAATAGAAATGCAAAAAAAACACAAAAAAAAGTGACATGTCTGAGTGGGAAGCTGAGGCCCCTGAGGAAGTGGAGGGTGCAGCTCATCCGTTGGGGGAGAGTAAGTCATTTGTAACACAGAAATGTTTTTGTAAGCTAGTTTTAATTTTTATACAGGTACATGTGTTCTCCAAATGTAACCCTGCAAATGCTAATCTGAAACACATACCAACAGGCCCTGCCTCAGCTTATGTATTAAGGCATGATAGCAATGAGTCAGGACATGCTGGGATATGTAGTTCACCTACAGATGTACAGTCGCAGTCTGATGAGGCTGGGCCTACACACTAAATGGTGAGCCAAGGCCACTCCAGATGTGGATAAAGTACACATACCAGCAGGGCCTGCACCCGTTTTAGCATGGCTATTTTTGGTAAACATTGCAGGCCGTGCTGGTATGTATAGTTCCGGAACAGCTGGAGAAGCAAAGGTTCTATATCCCTGATCTAGCTAGTGAACGGTTAAAGTGTGTTTTGTTAGTGATGTGCACCGGAAATTTTTCGGGTTTTGTGTTTTGGTTTTGGATTCGGTTCCGCGGCCGTGTTTTGGATTCGGACGCGTTTTGGCAAAACCTCCATGAAAATTTTTGTCGGATTCAGGTGTTTTTTGGATTCGGGTGTTTTTTTACAAAAAACCCTCAAAAACAGCTTAAATCAAAGAATTTGGGGGTCATTTTGATCCCATAGTATTATTAACCTTTCAGTCTATTCTGAACACCTCACACCTCACAATATTATTTTTAGTCCTAAAATTTGCACCGAGGTCGCTGGATGGCTAAGCTAAGCGACACAAGTGGCCGACACAAACATCTGGCCCATCTAGGAGTGGCACTGTAGTGTCAGGCAGGATGGCACTTCAAAAAAATTGTCCCCAAACAGCACATGATGCAAAGAAAAAAAGAGGCGCACCAAGGTCGCTGTGTGACTAAGCTAAGTGACACAAGTAGCCGACACAAACACCTGGCCCATCTAGGAGTGGCACTGCAGTGTCAGGCAGGATGGCACTTCAAAAAAATTGTCCCCAAACAGCACATGATGCAAAGAAAAAAAAGAGGCGCACCAAGGTCGCTGTGTGACTAAGCTAAGCGACACAAGTGGCCGACACAAACACCTGGCCCATCTAGGAGTGGCACTGCAGTGTCAGGCAGGATGGCACTTCAAAAAAATTGTCCCCAAACAGCACATGATGCAAAGAAAAATGAAAGAAAAAAAGAGGTGCAAGATGGAATTGTCCTTGGGCCCTCCCACCCACCCTTATATTGTATAAACAGGACATGCACACTTTAACGAACCCATCATTTCAGCGACAGGGTCTGCCACACGACTGTGACTGAAATGACTGGTTGGTTTGGGCCCCCACCAAAAAAGAAGCAATCAATCTCTCCTTGCACAAACTGGCTCTACAGAGGCAAGATGTCCACCTCATCATCATCCTCCGATTCCTCACCCCTTTCACTGTGTACATCCCCCTCCTCACAGATTATTAATTCGTCCCCACTGGAATCCACCATCTCAGGTCCCTGTGTACTTTCTGGAGGCAATTGCTGGTGAATGTCTCCACGGAGGAATTGATTATAATTCATTTTGATGAACATCATCTTCTCCACATTTCCTGGAAGTAACCTCGTACGCCGATTGCTGACAAGGTGAGCGGCTGCACTAAACACTCTTTCGGAGCACACACTGGGGGGGTAACTTAGGTAAAATAAAGCCAGTTTGTGCAAGGGCCTCCAAATTGCCTCTTTTTCCTGCCAGTATACGTACGGACTGTTTGACGTGCCTACTTGGATGCGGTCACTCATATAATCCTCCACCATTCTTTCAATGGTGAGAGAATCATATGCAGTGACAGTAGACGACATGTCAGTAATCGTTGGCAGGTCCTTCAGTCCGGACCAGATGTCAGCACTCGCTCCAGACTGCCCTGCATCACCGCCAGCGGGTGGGCTCGGAATTCTTAGCCTTTTCTTCGCACCCCAAGTTGCGGGAGAATGTGAAGGAGGAGCTGTTGACGGGTCACGTTCCGCTTGACTTGACAATTTTCTCACCAGCAGGTCTTTGAACCTCTGCAGACTTGTGTCTGCCGGAAAGAGAGATACAACGTAGGTTTTAAATCTAGGATCGAGCACGGTGGCCAAAATGTAGTGCTCTGATTTCAACAGATTGACCACCCGTGAATCCTGGTTAAGCGAATTAAGGGCTTCATCCACAAGTCCCACATGCCTAGCGGAATCGCTCTGTTTTAGCTCCTCCTTCAATGTCTCCAGCTTCTTCTGCAAAAGCCTGACGAGGGGAATGACCTGACTCAGGCTGGCAGTGTCTGAACTGACTTCACGTGTGGCAAGTTCAAAGGGTTGCAGAACCTTGCACAACGTTGAAATCATTCTCCACTGCGCTTGAGTCAGGTGCATTCCCCCTCCTTTGCCTATATCGTGGGCAGATGTATAGGCTTGAATGGCCTTTTGCTGCTCCTCCATCCTCTGAAGCATATAGAGGGTTGAATTCCACCTCGTTACAACCTCTTGCTTCAAATGATGGCAGGGCAGGTTCAGGACTGTTTGCTGGTGCTCCAGTCTTCGGCACGCGGTGGCTGAATGCCGAAAGTGGCCCGCAATTCTTCGGGCCACCGACAGCATCTCTTGCACGCCCCTGTCGTTTTTTTAAATAATTCTGCACCACCAAATTCAATGTATGTGCAAAACATGGGACGTGCTGGAATTTGCCCAGATGTAATGCACGCACAATATTGGTGGCGTTGTCCGATGTCACAAATCCCCAGGAGAGTCCAATTGGGGAAAAGCCATTCTGCGATGATGTTCCTCAGTTCCGTAAGAGGTTGTCAGCTGTGTGCCTCTTATGGAAAGCGGTGATACAAAGCGTAGCCTGCCTAGGAACGAGTTGGTGTTTGCGAGATGCTGCTACTGGTGCCGCCGCTGCTGTTCTTGCTGCGGGAGGCAATACATCTACCCAGTGGGCTGTCACAGTCATATAGTCCTGAGTCTGCCCTGCTCCACTTGTCCACATGTCCATGGTTAAGTGGACATTGGGTACAACTGCATTTTTTAGGACACTGGTGACTCTTTTTCTGAGGTCTGTGTACATTTTCGGTATCGCCTGCCTAGAGAAATGGAACCTAGATGGTATTTGGTACCGGGGACACAGTACCTCAATCAAGTCTCTAGTTGCCTCTGAATTAACGGTGGATACCGGAACCACGTTTCTCACCACCCAGGCTGACAAGACCTGAGTTATCCGCTTTGCAGCAGGATGACTGCTGTGATATTTCATCTTCCTCGCAAAGGACTGTTGGACAGTCAATTGCTTACTGGAAGTAGTACAAGTGGTCTTCCGACTTCCCCTCTGGGATGCCGATCGACTCCCAGCAGCAACAACAGTAGTGCCAGCAGCAGTAGGCATTACACTCAAGGATGCATCGGAGGAAGCCCAGGCAGGAGGGGACTCGTCAGACTTGCCAGTGACATGGCCTGCAGGACTATTGGCTTTCCTGTGTAAGGTGGAAATTGATACTGAGGGAGTTGGTGGTGTGGTTTGCATGAACTTGGTTACAAGAGGAAGGGATTTAGTGGTCAGTGGACTGCTTCCGCTATCATCCAAAGTTTTTGAACTTGTCACTGACTTCTGATGAATGCGGTCCAGGTGACGTATAAGGGAGGATGTTCCAAGGTGGTTAACGTCCTTACCCCTACTTATTACAGCTTGACAAAGGCAACACACGGCTTGACACCTGTTGTCCGCATTTGTGTTGAAATAATTCCACACCGAAGAGGTGATTTTTTTTTGTATTTTGACCAGGCATGTCAATGGTTATATTCGTCCCACGGACAACAGGTGTGTCCCCGGGTGCCTGACTTAAACAAACCACCTCACCATCAGAATCCTCCTTGTCAATTTCCTCCCCAGCGCCAGCAACACCCATATCCTCATCCTGGTGTACTTCAACAGTAACATCTTCAATTTGACTATCAGGAACAGGACTGCGGGTGCTCCTTCCAGCACTTGCAGGGGGCGTGCAAATGGTGGAAGGTGCAAGCTCTTCCCGTCCAGTGTTGGGAAGGTCAGGCATCACAACCGACACAATTGGACTCTCCTTGGGGATTTGTGATTTAGAAGAACGCACAGTTCTTTGCTGTGCTTTTGCCAGCTTAAGTCTTTTCATTTTTCTAGCGAGAGGATGAGTGCTTCCATCCTCATGTGAAGCTGAACCACTAGCCATGAACATAGGCCAGGGCCTCAGCCGTTCCTTGCCACTCCGTGTCGTAAATGGCATATTGGCAAGTTTACGCTTCTCATCAGACGCTTTCAATTTTGATTTTTGGGTCATTTTACTGAACTTTTGTTTTTTGGATTTTACATGCTCTCTACTATGACATTGGGCATCGGCCTTGGCAGACGACGTTGATGGCATTTCATCGTCTCGGCCATGACTAGTGGCAGCAGCTTCAGCACGAGGTGGAAGTGGATCTTGATCTTTCCCTATTTTAACCTCCACATTTTTGTTCTCCATTTTTTAATGTGTGGAATTATATGCCAGTATCAATAGCAATGGCCTACTACTATATATACTGCGCACAATTGAAATGCACCACAGGTATGGATGGATAGTATACTTGACGACACAGAGGTAGGTAGAGCAGTGGCCTTCCGTACCGTACTGCTATATATACTGGTGGTCACTGTCAGCAAAACTCTGCACTGTACTCCTCCTAAATAATATACTGGTGGTCCCCAGTGCCCACAAAAAAGCAGTGTGAGCACAGATATATGTAGCACACTGAGCACAGATATTGAGTGTTTTTCAGGCAGACAACGTATACTGGTGGTCACTGGTCAGCAAAACTCTGCACTGTACTCCTCCTATATAATACAGCTGCTCCCCAGTCCCCACAATTAAGCAGTGTGAGCACAGATATATGCAGCACACTGAGCACAGATATGGAGTGTTTTTCAGGCAGACAACGTATACTGGTGGTCACTGGTCAGCAAAACTCTGCACTGTACTCCTCCTATATAATACAGCTGTTCCCCAGTCCCCACAATTAAGCAGTGTGAGCACAGATATATGCAGCACACTGAGCACAGATATGGAGTGTTTTTCAGGCAGACAACGTATACTGGTGGTCACTGGTCAGCAAAACTCTGCACTGTACTCCTCCTTTATAATACAGCTGTTCCCCAGTCCCCACAATTAAGCAATAAGCACTGCAGTAGCACAAATATTATTAATAAACGGAGAGGACGCCAGCCACGTCCTCTCCCTAACATTTCCAATGCACGAGTGAAAATGACGGCGACGCGCGGCTGCTTATATAGAATCCGAATCTCGTGAGAATCCGACAGCGGGATGATGACGTTCGGGCACGCTCAGATTAACCGAGCCATACGGGAGAATCCGAGTATGACTCGGACCCGTGTAAAATGGGTGAAGTTCGGGGGGTTCGGTTTCCGAGGAGCCGAACCCGCTCATCACTATGTTTTGTGCCTTGCTTCTATAACGTGTAATGTGAGTAACTAATGTAGTATTGTTTACATTCATTACAGATGATGCAGTTGGAGATCCCAATATCTTGATTGGCCTATGCCTAGAACGAATGGAGGGCCATTTTAGGGACCTCCTGCAGGAGATTATTTGGTTCCAGAATTTTTTTAATGTTTTTGTGTAATTGCTAAAAATATCACATTCTAATCACTAAAAAAATAAAAAATAAAAATAATTATTTGATCACAAATGGTGTTTTGTGTTGTGTTTTAAAATAAAAACATAGGTACAGATGTTTTTAAAGTTGAAAATGGGTACATTAAAGAGTTACAAATGGCTTCTTAATGAACTAAGAAACGACACTTCAAATTCAAAGAGTGTGACCTGATAGTTAGGAGCTGATTGTTTAATAATTTCACAAACCCCATTTTAACACACACTACACAAGTAAAAATTAAAAAAAGTGTAATGTACATTATGTCAGTGAAGGATTACACACATTTAAATTATGTGGTATTGAAAAAATAGAGTCACAAACACTTGGTAACTTCTTAAAAAAAAAATTAGGATTGTTATTGTGCAATTAGGCTGACAAACTCTTCATCTTGAAGTCTTTGAAGACTTAATTGTCCAATCACATTACAAATCATTACCCTAATTGGTTTCTTAATTGAGAAAGGGATACAATAAAGTATGTAGGTGAAAAAAAACAAGTACTGTGCGAATATTTGCAAAATAACATAAGCATGTGTACTCCTGCGAAGGCATTGCACATATGTGACGGGGTATGTATGGCAGTCATGCGAACGGATCGCTAGCATGCGATGCTACATAATACACACCTACTTTGTGCATTGGTGTGTGGTCGTTTGCAGTAGTGTGTGGTGGGCGTTTGTTTGCATTCTTGCGATGTGCTCGCTGCTGTGCGAACGCTGCTTGCATGTAAACCAAATTGCAAACAACTCGGAATGAGGGCCCATGTCCTTAGCCAAACATTGAAGTTTGTCTCCCCCCCCTGTGTACTGGCAAATGCTTCCTAAAAAGTTAGTGTTTGCCGCCTGCTTCAGAGCAGTCCCTAACTTCCTAAATTCATTTATTATGCTTTTATGGCCATGAGTTAAGCATTAGCCAGGCCATTTGTCCTTAGGTGGACAATGACATCCACCTCACCATCTTTTCTTGCTGCCTTCACAGTTCTTAGCATGCACTCTTTCTCCCTTGGAGCTGTGGTTCCAGGTAAGCACCTCACTTGTTTCTCTACTTCATTTGCATTTCCCAGATTTATTCATCTAATAATGGAATCTTCCAATAGTAGTGCAGTTCTTTTTGGAGATGCAATTTTCCTATTCCTATAGTTACAGTAGTAGAAGTCCCCATATCCTCCTGTTCTGCTCTGCCTCTATTAGTTGTATCTTCCAGCCTTGCAAGAGCAGCATATGAGTTTTGCAGTGGGAGGTATCTGTGTCCCTCTGGAAATCTCTGCCTTGGAGAGCCCACAGTAGTCGAGGCAGAATGTCATCTGGTGGTTCTCTGAAGCAGTGGAGGCCTCAAGGACACAGACATCCTAGAAATCTCAGCATGCAGTTTAGCTATCTCCTCCTTCAGCAGAGAATATTGCTCACAGATTGGACAGCAGCTAAGTCTCCACAATGCATCTTGCAAAACAAATGCATTACGGGGGTCATTTTGAGTTGATCGCTCGCTAGCTAGTTTTAGCAGCTGTGAAAACGTTATGACGCCGCCCACTGGGAGTGTATTTTAGCTTAGCAGAAGTGCGAACGGTTGTATCGCAGAGCGCCTGCAAAAAATGTTTGTGTAGTTTCAGAATACTGTAGCTCAAGACCTACTCAGCGCTTGCAATCACTTCAGACTATTCAGTTACAGATTTGACGTCACAAACCCGCCCAGCGTTCGCCCAGCCACGCCTGCATTTTTCCTGGCATGCCTGCGTTTTTACGCATACTCCCTGAAAACGGTCAGTTGCTACCCAGAAATGCCCACTTCATGTCAATCACTCTGCGGCAAGCAGTGCGACTGAAATGCATCGCTAGACCCTGTCTAAAACTACATCGTTCGTTGTGCCCGTATGTCGCGCGTGCGCATTGCGCTGCACACGCATGTGAAGAACTGCCGTTTTTTAGCCTGATCGCTGCGCTGCGAACAAAGGCAGCTAGCGATCAACTCGGAATGACCCCCAACATCCATTGCACTGCACTAGCCCAAACATTGTATCAGATGTTAATGGTATTTCCAATATTTGTGTTCCTGTATTATAAAACTCACCTTTTTCTGTATTCTAACTCGCCTGCTGCTGTTTCAAACTCACAATTCACTTAAATAGCCAAGCTATCACTTTAGGATGCAAACTCTCACAATATGAATAGTAATAGTGGGCATATGGTAAAATTCTACACTACACTATAATACATACAATGGAGTATCAACTTTAGTGAAACAAAATTTCTTTTTATATTTACCTAGACAGGCACTTTGACAGAAGACATCTTAGATGTATATGGCATTCTTCCTTGTGATAACAGTCGGTAAGTTTCGGGTAATTAATCAATAGGAAAATATGTAACAGATGATCCCACAATCCTTATTCTTTCTGTTATTGTTATTATTAACTGTCATTTTTATGGTATGGTGACACAAGGGTTTTGCAGCACAGTACATAGGATAGAACATTACAAAACATGAGAGATCATAAAGGACATTTAATAGACAAGTTTATAAAGTTAAATATATACATAGTTACAATATGCATATTAAACATATTAAACAATTATATATAGACCACAAAAGAAACTCACAAAGAGATTACATTCTACAGGAGCTATGGTTGGAGACATAGGACTTGATCCAATTAGGTGTGAGTCTGCTAATGCAAGTTTCTTTCATGAAACTCGAAGACTTCGCACAAATGCGCATACCCAAGAAATACAAGATCTAAGTAGAAATGCCAATTTGTGGTAGTTGAGAATGTGCACATTTTCTACATAATACAACCTGGGAGAAGTGCATGAAAAACTGGGAAGAACTTCCTGGACTCCAAAAAATGTGACAACTTTGTTACAAGAATCATACAGCAGGATGTTACTGGGCACAAGGAAAGTATTGGTTGCTCTTAAAAGGTGTCATATGGCAAATTTGTGCATTCTTTTTCTAAGTAATAAAATATAAAATGGAATTATTTTTCATTGAAATAGATAATTACATTTAGGATGCATACACATAAGGAAAAGTTGATTTTGGTGTAATTTGAGGCCATTTTTTTTAACCCTAATAATTACATGTAATTATTGGCCCAATTAAGCTAATTAGAACATTCCAAATGCCTAGTTAGTCATTAGGGGAGGTGACCAAGGGGCAGGAGTATATCTAGGGGTCCGAGCGTTCCTGCCAAAGTAAGGGACTGCCCCCCCCCATATTTTCATCATGCACCAAAAAAAGGGGCATGTAGCGTGCAGAATAGGCATGGCAACACCACAGTACCCCCCAATTCAAATACCCTTATACCCTACACTACATCACTGGCCCCTCTATACACTATACTCATTGGCATTACTATAATGGATGCAATGTGTGCGGTGCACACATTGCACCCATGTCCAGGGGGGGTCCACACTGCACACATTGCACTCATGTTTTATTACTCCATTCCGGAGTCCCTTGTCGGAGCTCGAGACGCAGTAAAAAAATGGCCACTACACATGTGCAGTAGGAATTTAATAGATCCTCCTCTAAGTAGCGCATACAGGGGGGATTCTGAGTACCCAGAAACCCCCCCTGACAGGCAAGAGAGAGCAGACATGATATTACAAAGCCCCGCCCCCTCACAGCAAATTGCCACAATTCCCTGTTCTGTGGGAAAAGAGCAGAGCCAATATGATTAGATTCCATTAGACTTGTGTAATTTTAGCTCTGCCCCCTCCTGATAGACCCATTAATCATGACATTTTGCCATGAGGGGGCAGGCCTTAATATTGTGCCCGCTTTCTTTGCTCAGTATCTACAATACACTGTTGCTAGGTGAGACTCAAGAATGTGCATGTGTGTGCGCATGTATGTGTGTGCACATATATGTGTGTGTGTGTGTGAGTGTGTACATTATGTGTTTATATGTATGTGTGTGTAAATAAATATATATATATATATATATATATATATTTATTTGCTGTTATATATTATAGTAATGCCAATGAGTATAGTGTATAGAGGGGCCAGTGATGTAGTGTAGGGTATAAGGGTATTTGAATTGGGGGGTACTGTGGTGTTGCCATGCCTATTCTGCACGCTACCATGCCCCTTTTTTTGGTGCATGATGAAAATATGGGGGGGGGGGCAGTCCCTTACTTTGGCAGGAACGCTCGGACCCCTAGATATACTCCTGCCCCTTGGTCACCTCCCCTAATGACTAACAGCAGTGTAGACCCCTTGGGCACAGCACTGCAGTGGGCCCCCTACCCATCCTCCAGCGGTAGGGGTGGGCGGTGCTATCAGCGGCAGCTTTGATGTCCTGCGAGCGGTAGTGGGTGTTCTTTTTTTTACGCTCAGCATGTAGGACCTGGAGCAGTAATTTCTGCTAATTACTCCTTTACTGCACAGATGGGGCTAAACTGTAGAAGGGGTATTGGGTTGAATGAAGAAGCCCTGGTACATGACTTCCAGGGTGGTAGGGGGTGTTTAATACGTAGGGGAGGGGAGGATAGTGGAGTGGGCTTAATATTCATCATTTTCCAGTGGGGGGGGGGGGTGGGCAGCTTACTTGACTGCATATATCTCAAGTTCCTGAAAATATATTTCTTAGCTTTGAATAGGATACAAAACTAGAGAGTCCCACCTTTCAGGAGGTGCTAGGGACTTGGGGATCAGAGTTCAGGAGCCAGAGCAATTCACCAACGAAAATATAAAACTGCATACCAGCCGTTTGGAGCTGGAGCAGGGACCAGCTGCTGGAAGGCTGATATCTCTGGCTCTGGGCATAGTAGAAACAAGCTGCCAGTGTCCACCATGAGTGGAGAGTCACAGCTTTTGGAGTATACCATCAGAAAAACTCTAAGTCAAACAAAACCCGAGATATCTGGCTGGGAAGAGCAATTAACAGGCTAGGATGGGGACCACTGCTTTCAAGTCGGATATCTCTGGTTCCCCAGGGCCGATTTTCAAAAATCTGGTACCCCTGGAAAGAGGGGACCTTCAGCTATCAGCCTAGGGCCCTTATACTCCTGGGGCCCTTGGGCAAGAGCCCATTGAGCCCATACGAAAAGACGGCCCTGGCTAGGATGCACAAGCAGTTTCTGCTGATTAAAATGATATGCAGCATGCCTATATTCTGTGTGCGACTGCGGCTGTATTTGCATATAAAATGCTATATTAGAGTGATTTCCAGGAATACACTGCAACGTAGCATTTCGTATGCAGATACAGCCGCAGTCACACACAGAATATAGGCATGCCGCATATCATTTTAATCAGCAGAAGCTGCTGGTGCCCCTAAGCATACCAAATGCCCTAGGCATTTGCCTAGTTTGCCTATACCTAAGGCCGGCTCTGGACCTCGCACAATACTGCCTGGGAAAAGTATATGCTGGGCAGAGGCTGGCAGATTTTAAGGGGGGAGGAGGAGCAGTGGCGCAGAGTGAGTTTATACCTCATGGTTTAAACATGAACACCTGGCAGTGCAGTGCAGCCACAGCAGCAGCTCACATTTCTTGAGCAGCAGCTGGCCAATTGAAGTAGTGGGGAGGAGATAAATTTGTGAGCGGATCACACAGAGGCAGGCAGTTCGACTAGAGGGAGAAATTGTTCTGTCCTGCTGACAGGTTCTCATGCTTGGCGGCACCCATCCCACCCCCACCCTCTTGGCCAGTGCCCCTGGCCATGGGTTTTGAAATAAGTCCCTAAATTTTACCTTCAATTACAAATTTTCTCTACCTTTTCACACCCTCAGGTACACAAATTTCCTCTAAAAAAGAAAATGTGAATTTGGAATTGTATTATAGTTCGTGAGAGCAGCTTGCAGAAACCAACTCACACCTAATTGGGTCAACCCCATAAAGGGGAGCAGAGATGTAAAGGGCAAATACTGTAGATTTAAAAGAAGTAAAATAAATTATAAATTTAATTTTGTTTATAATGTGTAGTTTGTTATATTAGTTATATGTAAATAGTTACAATATATTTCTTGTTTTTCAACCATGGACAAGGCTGCAAAGGTCTTTCCATATTCTAATTTCTATATTCATATATAGTAAATGGATGCTCTTTTCTTATTTGAAGGTCAATTAGAATGTTCTTTTTAAGATCATGGGGGTTCCTCTTCGTTTCCTAGTCAGTTATATCACATTTCAATTTTATACAAAATTAGATATGTGGTGGGATGTAATGCCACCCGAGTCTGGCAGCTCTGTGGGCTGCCGGCCAAACTTAGGGGGTCATTCCGACCTGATCGCATGCTGCTGTTTTTTGCACCGGCACGATCAGGTCTGAAAAGAGCATGCGTGTGGGCCGCAATGCGCAGGCGCGTTGTTGCCCGTCGCTGGGCAACAACAGATTGGAAGAAGAAAGCGTTCGCAGCGGCGAACGCTAGAATATTGACAGGAAGAGGCCAGCCAGGGGTGTCAACTCACCATTTTCTGGGAGTGTCGAAGAAAACACAGGCGTACCCGGCTGTTTGCAGGGAGGGATCCTGACGTCAGCTCCAGGAAGGATTATTGCAGCGGGTGAGTAAGTCTTGAGCTGTGCAGAGACTGCACAAACTTTTTGCTTGCGCAGCTCTCTGCACAGCCGATCCCACACCAGCACAGCTTTAAACCCCTCCCCTGTAGGCAGCGATTACCTGGTCGCAGCAGTGCAAAAAATAGCCTGCGTGCAACCAGGTCAGAATGACCCCCTTAGACATTTTTTAAAAGGGCCAATCATTTACAAGTAATGGTTTTGCCTTATAAGTGATTGCCCCTTTAAAAAAATGTATGAGTTCGGCCGGCAGCCCACACAGCCGCCGGACTTGGGTGGCATTACATTCCGCCGCATATCTGATTTTGTGTAAAATTGAAATGTGATATAACTGACTAGGAATCAAACAGCATTACATCTCGCCGATGATCTTTAAGGATTTTATACTTACACCTCCAGACAATATTCATCACACATTTTTTCAGTTTTCAGGATGTGATTTTGTTCAATTCTTTCCATACTCTGACCTGGTCCCACATATTTAAAGCAATGACTACCTGTCATTCACTTATCTTGCTGGATGGAAAATTACAGGGAGATCCATTGGACTTGAAGATGTTTGAAGGAACTGCTTGGGTAAGTGATTTTCTTTTATAACTCAGACACTGCTCAGGGTCCTAGAAAAATAACCTGGACCATTTAATGGATGATGTCACATTCAAGTGCCGGCAGAACAGAGAGACTACAAACAGGTGCAGTGTTAACGGGGTCGACCCCGGAATAACCTGAGTCAAAGGTGCGGAGTGAACAGGGTCTGACTCAGGTTCAGACCATGTTCAAAATCCTGGGCTGATCCTGGGATCTTAGTGGAAAAGGGCTATATGTTCACATGCTTCTATACAATAGAACAAGAAAAGTGGCTGCGCTGTGTGTCAGCAGCTATATAAAATAGAGAGCACAACGTATAAAATGTAAAGAATTTATTCTCTTAATCAGTATAGTTATAAAACATGTAGGTTAATAATACACCTATATCTGTTTCAGGTGATATAAAGGTTCAGCCGGGTGATAAAATGGCTATCCAATATATTAAATCCTAATTGTGCAATAGGGAGGGAACTGGAGAATTTGTAGATGTAGTTCCAGATAAATATAAACGTATACTACCTCTCCGGCAAGGGCTGGTTTAAACTTGGCCGGGCGTCCCCGGCTAGTGAGTCCTGCGTTGCCCGATGTTCTGCACAGAGGAGAGAAGTGTTGCGGTGCCCAGTGCCGAGCACCTCCCAATAGAAAGTGATGTATAATCGTCTCCTGTACTCCTGATCGCCAGCCGGCGATAAAGCAAGCTGCTGAGATGCACAATGTGATTGTACAGCGGAGCGGAAAGTTGGGTATCCCAAAGCTGAGTACCTGCCGCCAGGAGGAAATGTGCGGTCGTCTCCTGTTCTCGTGATCGCTGGCTGGCGGTGATAGCAAGCTGCTGTCGGAGAATCAAAGGCGGTTTCTTGCCGCAGTCAGCCGGTCAGCTGGATGGAAAAGAAGCTGTGTGTTATCAAAGCTTACCTTTGATAAAGTCACGTGATCGTGACGAAACGCGTCAGGACCCCGCCTTCCATACACCTGGTCCAGGTGAATCAATCCTGTGCAATCCACAGTTTCTTTTCCATCCAGCTGACCGGCTGACTGCGGCAAGAAACCGCCTTTGATTCTCCGACAGCAGCTTGCTATCACCGCCAGCCAGCGATCACGAGAACAGGAGACGACCGCACATTTCCTCCTGGCGGCAGGTACTCAGCTTTGGGATACCCACCTTTCCGCTCCGCTGTACAATCACATTGTGCATCTCAGCAGCTTGCTTTATCGCCGGCTGGCGATCAGGAGTACAGGAGACGATTATACATCACTTTCTATTGGGATGTGCTCGGCACTGGGCAACGCAACACTCCTCTCCTCTGTGCAGAACATCGGGCAACGCAGGACTCACTAGCCGGGGACGCCCGGCCAAGTTTATACCAGCCCTTGCCGGAGAGGTAGAATACGTTTATATTTATCTGGAACTACATCTACAAATTCTCCCGTTCCCTCCCTATTGCACAATTAGGATTTAATATATTGGATAGCCATTTTATCACACGGCTGAACCTTTATATCACCTGAGACAGATATAGGTGTATTATTAACCTACATGTTTTATAACTATACTGATTAAGAGAATAAATTCTTTACATTTTAAACGTTGTGCTCTCTATTTTATATAGCTGCTGACACACAGCGCAGCCACTTTTCTTGTTCTATAGTCTTCCAATCCATCTCACATAGTGGTGTGGCAAGCGCAGTGTCTCAGGAGCCTGCTGTACCTTAATTTGTTGGCTTTATTTAAATGATTGATTTGTTTGAGGCGCTGAACAAGTAGTTTCTTATGCTTCTATACAAGTTTGTCAAACTCCGCTCCTACGGGTTAAGGCCCTGCACTAAGAATAAACTCAATCACCTTTTATTAGTATATGTTTTACAATTGGATAAAGTATTAGCAAGATATAGCTTTCAATGAGGGCAATACGGATGGTGTAATGGTTAGCATTACTGCCTTACAGCACTGAGGTTATGGGTTTGATTTCTACAATAGCCCTAACTGTGGGGTTTGTATATTCTCTCCTTGCTTGCGTGCGTTTACTCCAAGTGCTCCGTTTTCCTTCCACAATCCAAAAATATACTGGAAGGTTAACTGAATCCTGAACAAAAAAAAAATCCTAGTGTGTAACTGTACATGTATATGTGTTTAGGGCAGACTAGATGGGCCAAGGGGTTCTTATTTGCCATCATATTCTATATTTCTAATGAAAGTTTGTGAAATCCCTGAAATTTGAGAATCCTCCAGACACTCAAGGAGAGAAGGCAAACATACAGTTAGCAAAACTATCTTTAAAGATTGTGTATTTATCTAATGATGAGTCATTTATTTAACAGTACATACTGTACAGTACTTTAAAATATAATTGCAAGATACAATTTGGACAAATTTGATTTGGATAAGCTTGAACACATACATTCACTGTGACTACAAGAAAAAGAAAATGTAGACTATTTTGTGGGTTTACTCTTCAAAAAGGAAATTCAATTCAATCTGACAATAATTAAACATAACTTTTAAGAGATATCTTATAAGATATATTTGTTTGTCTAAAGGTGATAAAACAAGATTAAAAATACTATTTGGCCACCTATCATAGCTGATGGTAAAAGTACTGCATTAAATGGAAGTACAAACAAAGTGAATGTTCAATTGATTCTACCCAAATTGGGTTGATAAATCAGAAAGGGCCCCCTAGAGTATTATAATAACTGCTTTCAAAAACACTCTAGTATATGTATTTGAAGTTAGCTATTCTCAAAAGAACAATTTATGATTATAACAATGAATGTTGGTAGGTGATGGGTTGGTATTGCCAAGATTATTCCAAGATGTGCCAATGCTAGGTAGGGTTGGACTGGCCCACAGGGTTACAAGGTAAACTCTTGTGGGCCTCACTTCCTGGGGGCCTTCCTACTTTTCTAGGGATCAGGTTCCAGACTGTGCACGGGAATTATACATTATACATATTACCTTATACTGCACAGGACTATGGCGTATTTTCTACAGTGCATTGCAGTTATTAGTCTGGTACATTATCATGAATACACTAGCAGTATTTACTATATATATTTATCAAAGGGCCCAGAACATGCACTCTCTAATGGTTATTCAAACCTCTTTGGTGGCTGGCCACAGCCCCTCTGAAGACTGGCCACACCCCTGAACATGGGCCACTACCCAACTACATTCCCCCGGTAGGCCCTTCATGCCCCAGTCCGACACTGATGCTAGGTCTCAGTATGAAGGAAGAAAAGTTGTGAATCTGCTGTCAGTGTTAGGGTCAGAGGGGGTAATTCCAAGTTGATCGCAGCAGGAATTTTTTTAGCAGTTGGGCAAAACCATGTGCACTGCAGGGGAGGCAGATATAACATGTGCAGAGAGAGTTAGATTTGGGTGGGTTATTTTATTTCTGTGCAGGGTAAATACTGGCTGCTTTATTTTTACACTGCAAATTAGATTGCAGATTGAATACACCACACCCAAATCTAACTCTCTCTGCACATGTTAAATCTGCCTCCCCTGCAGTGCACATGGTTTTGCCCAACTGCTAAAAATATTCTTGCTGCGATCAACTTGGAATTACCCCCAGAGTATCTTAGTTTCTCAAAACCTACAAAACTCTGTATTCCCAGGAGGTCTCCCATCCTAGTACTAGCCAAGCCCACCACTGCTTAGCTTCTAAGATAGGACGATATCGGGTGTACACAATATGGTATGATAGTAGGTTAAAGTAATGGTTTTGCCCCATCCAGGATCACTGATGAGATTTCACCTAGCAAAAGGGTTTGATTAGTAGGTTATTGGGGGTATAGTAAGGTAGGAATAAATAGGATGAGTGGAGATTAAAAATTCTGAAGTGAAATCAGGGAAATGGAGTGCAGTGCTGGAGTCAGTGAAATGATTTACAGTTTAGTATGTAGTTTAAGGTGGATCTGCTTTAGACAGGTTGCACCATTCGTCTGACCAATGAGCACCCTGAGTTGCTCAAAAGTATTTGCTACCCCATGGTACAGTGAACACTTTTGTGCAAGATCTCACCACTGTAAAGTGTGGCAGGTGGCGTACAAATGTTACACTCTGTTAAAGAGCTATAAAGATGTACATTTGTCTTTTGCTGTGATCATTTGTGACAGGAACTTGAAGATTATGATGCTACAGTTAATGAAGATGGTCATATGCTTAGTTGCACAATGGTAAAACCTGGACCAAGAGCTAAAAAGGCAAGTGAATTGTGTGTTTTTATATAATGTACAATATTTATTGGTTTAATTATTTTCCACACACTGCATGCATTTTTTGGCAGATTTTGATTTTACATTTTGAACATAGGCCCTCATTCCGAGTTGATCGGTCGCAAGGCGAATTTAGCAGAGTTACACACGCTAAGCCGCCGCCTACTGGGAGTGAATCTTAGCTTCTTAAAATTGCGACCGATGTATTCGCAATATTGCGATTACTAACTACTTAGCAGTTTCAGAGTAGCTCCAGACTTACTCTGCCTGTGCGATCAGTTCAGTGCTTGTCGTTCCTGGTTGACGTCACAAACACACCCAGCGTTCGCCCAGGCACTCCCACCGTTTCTCCGGCCACTCCTGCGTTTTTTCCGGAAACGGTAGCGTTTTCAGCCACATGCCCCTGAAACGCTGTGTTTCCGCCCAGTAACACCCATTTCCTGTCAATCACATTACGATCGCCGGAGCGAAGAAAAAGCCGTGAGTAAAAATACTTTCTTCATAGTAAAGTTACTTGGCGCAGTCGCAGTGCGAACTTTGCGCATGCGTACTAAGCGGATTTTCACTGCGATGCGATGAAAAAGAACGAGCGAACAACTCGGAATGAGGGCCATAATCTTTTTATTGTGCTTTTGTTACTAAATGCCTCACAAGCACATGTGACTTAAAATGAATAAGTAAACCAACTTGAAACACTGTTTAACCCATAGAGTACTGTGATATATAATATCCTGGTCTTCATTTAATAGTCATGATGGCTATTGTCAGAAATCCTAGTGGCCAAAATGTGCAATTCTGATTAGGGATGTGCATAAGACTAAATTTTGGGTTTTGGTTTTGAATCTGTATCTACATCGTGTTTTGGATTTGTATTTGGTTTTGCCTTAACTGCCCTTGTGGATTTTGGTTTTGGTTGCATCCAGTTTGAGCCAAAAGGTTGCACCAAGGTAGCTGGATGACTAAGCTTAGCAACAGCAGTGGACTGCATAAACATGTGGCACTTGAACTTCCAACATGCCACATCTATGAAACAAAAGGGCACTGCGGTGGCAGACATGGTGGCAGTTTAACAAACTATAAACATGTTTGTCATCTACACAAGAAGACAGACAGCAATGCTCCAAACAGCTTAATGCAAAAAAAGAGGTGCAAGATGGAATTATTCTTGCCCCCCCCCTTATGTTGTATACTGTGTATTTAACAGGGCATGCACAGTTGACCAAACCAATCACTTATTATTATTATTACATTTTATTTATAGGCTGCCACAAGTGTTACTCTGCGCCGTACAAAGGACAGTACAGGGAGACAAAACTTAGCATAACATTAAATAAATAACAAAAATGGAGTGCAGGTAACAAAGAGCACCACAATTCTCAAAACATAACACAGCTTAGATGTAAGTAGCAAGGGAGTAATCATTGTATTACTTGGGGCTGGCGGCCATAGATAGAGAGGAGCCTTTACCAGTAGGAAAAAAAGCAGGTAAAGATGGTCGCTGACTGAAATGTGTCGAGAAGAGGGCTTAGACAACAATAGGAAAGAAGGCCCTGCTCTAAAGAGCTAACAATCTAGTGGGGAGGGGCGACAGACAGATGACATGAGGTGCAAGCAAGCAGGAGGAAGCCTGATGGCAGTATGCAAGCAAAGCAGAGATGTTCAAGGCGTGGGGCAGGGGGATGGAGGAGCAGCCTAAGGACTAGGTTATGCATTGGAGGGGTACGCTTTGATAAATAGGTGGGTTTTCAGTGCCCGTTTGAAGCTTTGCAAGGTCGGAGAGAGTCTAATGGAGCGGGGGAGCGCGTTCCTCTGAAGGGGTGCAGCACGGGCAAAATCCTGAACTCGTGCATGGGAAGCAGTGACCAAGGCAGAGGAGAGGCAATGGTCATCAGCCGACCGTAGTGGGCAGGAGGGAGTATGAAGGGAGAGGAGGTTGGAGATGTAGGGAGCAGTGGAATTAGAGATGGCCTTGTATGTGATGGTGAGGAGTTTGAAGAGGATTCTGTAGGGGAATGGGAGCCAGTGTAGATTTTGTCGAAGGGGAGTGGCAGAAGTGGAGCAGCGGAAGAGGAAGATGAGACTAACTGCGGAGTTGAGGACAGATTGGAGGGGTGCAAGGTGGGAGCAAGTGAGGCCAGTGAGGAGAACGTTGCAGTAGTCGAGACGTGAGATGACCAGTGAGTGGATGATAAATTTAGTTGCACTCTGGGAGAGAAATGGCCTGATGCGAGCAATGTTGCATAGCTGGAACCGACAAGATTGCGCCAGAGCTTGGATGTAGGGTGCAAAGGAGAGGGAGGAGTCAAGAGTGACGCCCAGGCAGCGGAGTTGGGGAACGGGGGAGATGATAGTGTTGTCAACAGTGATAGAGATATTTGTAGGGGGTGTTGCTCTGGCTGGGGGAAAGATAATGAGTTCAGTTTTGTCCATGTTGAGCTTCAGAGAGCACTCAGACATCCAGGAGGAGATGGCAGAGAGGCAGCTGGAGACATGAGAGAAGACAGAGGGGGACAGATCAGGAGAAGAGAGGTAGAGTTGTGTGTCATTAGCATAGAGGTGGTATTGAAGGCCAAAGGAGTTAATGAGTGTGCCCAGGGAAGAGGTGTACAGGTAGAACAGAAGGGGGCCTAGGACAGAACCCTGAGGGACACCAACAGGGAGGATGGAAGGGTGTGAGGTGGTTCCGGAGGCAGACACGGAGAAGGAGCGGTTAGTGAGGTATGAGGTAAACCAGTCAAGGACGATTCCAGAGAGGCCAACATTTTGGAGTGTGCAGAGGAGGAGAGGGTGATCCACGGTGTCAAAGGCAGCATAGAGGTCCAGAAGGGTGAGCAAAGAGAAGTGGCCCTTGGATTTGGCCGAAAGCATGTCATTGGTGACTTTTCACCTTCAGCGACAGCGACTGTCAATTGTGGCTGAAATGATTGGTTTGTTTGGGCTGCCATAAAACAAGCTGCCAATAGTCTTTTCGTACACAAACTGGTTCTACATAGGCAAGATGTCATCATCATCATCTGATTCCTCACCCCCATCAGTGTGTACATCCTCTTCTTTAGACACTATTAATTTATCCCCACTGAAGTCCACCATTATAGGCACCTCTGTATTTTCTGGACTTAATTGCTGGTTAATATCTTCCTCATGGAATTTGTAATTCATTTTGATAAACATCTTTTCCACATTTTGGGAAAGTGACCTACGCCAATTGCGTACGTTTTTACTGACTGATCTGCATTGCCACCGGTGGGTCTCTTAGGAATTTTTTTTCCTGACAGCCGAAGTTGCTGGTGAAACTGAAGGAGGAGATGTTGCTATGTCATGTTCTACTTGAGCTGACAATTTTCTCACCAATGGCTCTTTGCATCTCTTTAGCTTTGTGTCTGTTGGAAACAAAGACAGAACATATGATTTAATCCTAAAATCAAGTATGATCACCAAAATATAATGATGTTATTTCAAGAGATTGACGACCCTTGGATCATGGCACAGCGAATAAAGGACTTAGCAGAATTGCTTCATTTCAGCTCCTCCTTCAGTTTCTCCTGCTGCTTTTCTAAAAGTGTAATAAGAGGAATTACCTGATTCAAGCTGGCAGTGTCGTAACTAACTTAACATGTGGTAAATTCAAAGGGTTTGAGAACCTTGCAAATGGAAAGTATTCTCCACTATACTTGATTAAGGTACATCCTCCCTCTTTTCCCTGATTTATAGTATTGACAAAATAATAAATAAATAATACAGTCACTGCTAAAAGCTGGGGTCTCAGACTGCTCATAGCTGGTGTCTCAGATGCTAGACTAGGAGCAGCTAAATAGTTATATTTAAACAGAAAAAGAAAAATGTGTAGCATCCAACCAAAATCAATTACCAGCCCCAGACCTCATGATCTTCCGGCCTTGTATTGGAAAGATGAGGGAAAAACAGCCCGGGGGATCATGCTATAGCAGACAGACACATGCATGGTATGCCTTTGCAGAATATTATCCAGCCCCAAACTGGTCAACCCGGGGCTGGAATACATTGTAAATTTGGAACCTCCCAATAAATGGGGCCCCCTACCCAGAGGACAACCAGTATTGTAAAACAATGGATAAGCGCTAGAATTCTGTAGTAGATTTTTTAAAACATATAATTTTTTTATTATATCACATATAATAAAACATTTGATACTGGCTAGCACCATTCAAACATATAAAATATACATATATTCCATATTCTAAAAATTCTCCTTTGCATAAATTTCAATGATCCTGAGTACCACCTGTAATATTTAGTAACAAGCACCTAAGAGCTGTTGGAGTTAATGGTTAACCTTTAAGCGGCTTTTAGCTCTGTAATGGCATTAATGGCTCCGCTGATAACTCTCACTAAATTAGTGCAAACAGTTTATGCATATTCATGCAGTGTTAATAGACAGCATCCAAATGCTCATAGCAGGTTAGTTTACCATAAGTGCCAATATGGAAATTAGAATAACCTCAGTTAATTAACGGAGTTGATGGTGTCCCTCCCGGCTGGAGCTCCTCCCGGCAGCCTTATCTGGAGTCCATGTACACTCACTTTGTAGCACTCCATCCCCTTTCTTTTAGCTTTATGGGGTCTGCAGCACGCTGGCCCGTGGATGTAGTATCTGAAAGCTGTATCCCGTGTGTTGGCGAGACGTATGTACTCTTAGGTGCTTGTTACTAAATATTCCAGGTGGTACTCAGGATCATTGAAATTTATGCAAAGGAGACTTTGTTACAGATCAATCTTGCAGTGCATTCCAGGTGGTACATAGTATCACTGAAATATATGCAAAAGAGACTTTGTTGCAGATTAGTCCTGCAGTGTAATTGCCTTGTGTTGGTATATTTTGGTTTGTTTTATATACACATTAATTTTAGAATATGGAATATATGTATATTTTATATGTTTGAATGGTGCTGGCCAGTATCAAATGTTTTATTATATGTGATATAATAAAAAAATATATGTTTTAAAAAATCTACTACAGAATTCTAGCGCTTTTCCATTGTTTTTCATTTTTGCTCTTAACTATAGGGGTTTCTGCCAATTACCCCAGGGAAAGCAGCTGTTTATCTGTAAAATAGCGGCGCCAGGAGTTTCTGTGCACATTTCCAGTATTGTAAAACATATAGCAGTGTTAGTTTATGTATTTTGCCTGTTGACATTATGACTGATGACATTTTAACTGTTGTCTATATTTTGGTTGTCAACCTTATGACTGACATTTTTACTGTCAACATTTCTTTTTTCATTGTTGACAATTTTATTTAACAACATTATTTTTTATTGGTTGTACCTTGCATATAGAAAACAAAAATACTAAACATACCAAAAAAGAGAAAATAAATAAATAAAAGCTGGGGGGGGGGGGGGGTAGCAGGCAATCAATATGCAGTATTTATACATGTTATTTGCTACAGGTTATTTTGCATTCAAAATGAATTGATTAGCAGTACATCTTCAGAGCTACAGTATTAACAAACTTTATTCAGAAGCTTAATATAAAATTAGGAAATGGTTTCATATGTATTACAATTGCTTTTAGCAATTATCTAATATACCCTGCTCCGATCCTCAAGCCTTGTCTCAGCTGGGTGAGATATCTCTCCATGTAGCTGCACTACTTCTGTTCTAGAGCCATTTGAGCTCTCTCTATCAGTTATATATGCCAACGAAAGTGACCACTTTCTTGTTATTGCAGCAGAAGGAAGGGAGGCTTGATAAAATACGTATGTCTCTGATTCGTAGTTCTGCTGTACTGTGTTTTATCAATTACTTTTGATACAGTGGGTGGAATATGAGATTTCTATCTCTGGGTTAGGGTTGCTCTGGCTGCTATTAATATCTGCCTGTCAGGTATCTCTCTCTTTTAGAAATGAATGAAGGAGCCCAATTTAACAAGGTGAGAATTGGGTTCAGATCAACAGTTTTCTGCAGCACTTTAAATATTAATTCAAATACATCTATCCAAATATTAGATAATACCAGACATTCCCAGAATATATGGATTAATGGGGCAGATGTATTATGCCTGGAGAAGGGATAAAGAAGTGATGAAGCAGTGATAAGTGCAAGGTGATAACGCACCAGCCAATCATTACAGATTTGAAAAATGACAGTTAGGAGCTGATTGGCTGGTATGTTATCATCTTGCACTTATCACAGCTTTATCAATTGTTTATCCCTTCTCCAGGCTTATTACATCTGCTCCATTGTTTCTTACTCCATGCACTGCCTCCAGCAATATTTTGAGCAAAAGGTCCACATTTTATGCCATTTATTTGGCGTGAGATACAACCTCTGAAGCAATGTAAAATGCATTTCTAAATGGTTTGTAAGCTAGAGCTACAGGCAGCATTAAAATATCTTTTACCATTATAAAGGGGTAAATGCACACTTCAGATCTGTTTCCCATCTAAGGGGTCTATTCAATTAATCCCTTTCCGACTTTTTTAGGTTGAATCTGGATTTGACCTATTCAAGTCTAGTGCCGTTTTTCGGACTTGTTGGAAAACACTTGGATCAGCGGATTAGTCGCAGATCCATCTTTTTTGTTGAATTTGCGGTCGTTTCCGACAGGTTTTTGGCCTGTTTTCATCAATGCCGGTTCAACTTTAAAAAAGTTGGATCGCAAAAACCTGTTGGAAATTTCTGAAAATTGAATAATGAAATGTCAGATCCTCTCCGTCGGAGAGGATCCGACACTAATTGAATATACCCCTAAATTGGGACTGGGATTTAGTAGTGGCTTAATTTGTATGTGTTAGTACCAGAAAGGAATATCTCTCTGTAAGGGGGACATGTACTAAGCAGTGATAAATGTGGAGAAGTGAGCCAGTGGAGAAGTTGCCCATGGCAACCAGTCAGCAATGATGTAACATTTATAATTTGCATACTATAAAAGTATACAGAGCAGCTGATTGGTTGCCATGGGCAACTTCTCCACTGGCTCACTTCTCCACTTTTATCACTGCTTAGTACATGCCCCCCTAAGTTTTGCTGAGATATTCTACTCATAATTGTTGTTTCAGGCATTGAAAAAACCTTTACTCATTTTGCCCATGGTACGAAACCAGTGAGAGACTTGATGAAAATATTAGTGTGCTGAATTATGGAGTCCATAATTAAACTGCAATTGAGAAAAGGGGAATAATGTGTTGGTCACTAAGAGTGTTAATTCCCTGTATAATCCAACTTTCCAGTGAGATATATGGCATCAGGGTGTTCAATGCCTTGATCAATATTTTTCCAGATGATAACGCCCACTCTGCTGTGGTAACTATCACTTTCTCCCAGACCATTAAGACAACTGTGATTGTATGTAAACTGTTCTTAATACAAAGGCGGTCTGTTTTTGGTATCCACAATAAATCTATTAATGGAAAGCCTGCTGTAGCTGCAGACTCCACATCTACCCATGGCTTCATTCCGGTAGGGAGAGACCAGTTATGTAGTTGTGCTAAGAGGCATGTGTATTGGTATTGCTGTACTGTAAATCTGAAAGTTTAAGACCCCCATAATTCTGCTATAATATCATAGTGTGTGTTCCTAACCTAGGAGGCTTATTTTTCCACACATAATGACACCATAAGCCATCTACATTTTAAGAGACAATTGATGAACATATATAAGGTATCGCTCTGAACAGATACAATAGTTTAGGAAGTAGTGTCATCTTAAAGGCAGCTATTCTCCCCAACCAAGAAGTATTATAGGAGTCCCATGTATTTTTAAGTTGGGACAAATATTTCAGCATCGGGTTCATATTAACCACAAAAACATCTCTAGTATTAGCCAGAATATTTAGTTCCAAATATATAAGATACATAGACTTCCATGTACACTGGGATGTTTGTTTGAATAATGTCATAGTTTTTGGAGGGATGTTAATTGGTAATGCTTCCCACTTTGATGTGTTCATTTAATAATGTGAAATTTTACTGAAGCTATCTAATATATTGTGCAAGGTGGGTAGTGACAGAAGAGGTTTAGTGGCAAATAATAAAACATCGTCTGTGAAGAGACATAGCTTATTAGTATCCCGGAAAGTCTTCTGTATTACTTATTTTCTGAACCAAGGGTTTCATTGCTAAGATAAAGATCCACAGAGAGAGATGGCACCATTGTCTTGTTCCATTATAGATCAGAAATGAGCTAGAAAGAAACCCGTTATTAAAAACTCTTGCAGTGGGCGCTTGGGATAAAGCCAATATTGAATCAAAAATAGGGCCTATAAAGCCATAAGTTCACAACAAAAGTCACATAAATTTCCAGTTAAGTGTTTCAAAGGCCTTTTCTGCATCAATGATTGTAATACTAACTGATTTTGTGATCTAGATGACAATTGAATCATATCAATCACCGTTTGGGGCTAATTCAGACCTGACCGGTGATGTGTGTGTTCGCAAAGCAGCAATCAGGCCTGAGCTGCGCATATGCCGGCGCCACAGTGCACCGGCGCATGGCAGACAGCCGACAGCAGAGGTGATCGCTGGGCGGGAGGGGGCAGTCCGGCGGCAATTAGCCGCTGTTTGGGGGGCATGGTCAGGGCAAGCAGGCATGCACTGACCTTTGGGAGGGCAGGCAGCGGCGACTGCGTGACGTCACAAGCAGCCGCTGTTACCCGGGCTGCGACGAGTAGCTCCCTGCAAGCGCGCAGGAGCTGCGCTGGCTGGGCGCTACGCATCCAGTTATAAAGCATCGCTGCTGTGCAATGCATTTGCACTTGTGCTGGGGGGGCTCCCTGACATGCGGGGCGGACTAACCCTGTGCTGGGCATCCCCCCGCATGTCAGGGAAGCTGACCATTTATGTGCTAATTTTAGCACATCTACGATCACGTCTGAATCACCCATTTTGTGTGTTGTCTGAGGCTTCTCGTCTTTTCACATAACCCTTGATCTGGGTGTATTAATCTAGGGATAATTGTGGAGAGCCTATTTGAAATAAGCCAAGAAAATATTTTAATATCATTAATCATTATTAAGAAGGGCTATGGGTCTATAGTTTTTACAATCTGAGTGGCCTTTACCTAGTTTAGGTATAGTGATTATTTGTGCTTCCAAACGTTCCTTAGGTAAATACCCCATTTTAGTTGCTTCATTGAAAAGATTGGTTAAAATAGGGGCAAAAGTACTTGAAAAAGAAGCATAGAAGTCACTAATAAAGCCATCTGGCCCCGAGGTTTTACCCTTAGGTAGTGTTTTAATAACTGATGTTACCTCATCAACCGACCATGCAGCATTCAGCAAACAAAGGTCATCTAGAGTTAAAGTTGGTAGGTCTAAATGTTACAGAAATATTGATATAGTATCTTTATTTGGTTGGGAAGTTAACAAAACAGCTGCTAAATTATATAACTTTGCATAATATTTTGCAAAAACATTAGTGATACATTATGGGTTGTATAACTTCCTGCCCTCATCATCCTGTAGATCAGGGCTGGGGAACCTTTTTTCTACCAAGGTCCATTTGGATATTTATGAAATCCTTCAGGGCCATACAAAAATGATAAACTTAAAAATTAGCCTGGCCCCAGTAGTTATGCCCCAGTAGATATACCCCAGTAGATATGCACCTTAGTGGTACTATGTGCGCGTGCCAAAGGCGTGCGCGCCAAAAATGGGTGTGGCCACATGCCAAATGGGGTTTGGCCAATTAAAATGGAGCATGATACACATATGGCCCCAATAGCGCAATGCCAGATATACATATGCCGCCAGTAGTGCAGTGCCAGATACATATTGTAAATACCAAATTGCTTTCTAACAAATATTTAAAATGCCCACTCTAATATTTATTGTAGACTCCTGCACATCTTATTACCATGTGCCATGAATGTGCTCTATACATCGCAAAACACTGCATCCCATAAGAGAAAACAATACACCCACACATTATCTGAGTTCCAAAGCTCATTGATGTATATATTTGTTATTAAAAGGATATGGATTCAATATATTATAATGTACAGTATACATATAGTTACAATGGTTACAATTCATACAGTAAGCAGTTAATACATACAGTTACAGTTACGGTTCAGCAACTACATCACCATATCTTTCTCGTATAAAAGTCTTCCCTCCATATCACTCTCTCTCTCTCTTTGTAAATAAATACAGGAACTGGTCTAGAAGCACCTCCAACATTGTCTGGGAAAAAACAGCAACTACCAATTGTGTGATCAGCAATGTGTTATCTAGTTTTGGGGAGGGAACTTTCTCATTCATGATGAGTCACTGGTCTGTTCGTATATCTTAAATAGGTTCAGCCTTGAAGACATCAAAATGGGCTGGCCTGAGTTTCCTGTCCATTGTCCTAATAAGAGTGATTTTAGCTTTCATACATTTAATCATAACTATTTGTTGCAATGTCCTACAACTTAATAACAAGTATCAAATGAATCTACACATTAATCTGCTTGCTTTAATACCAAATATGACAGGCCTATCTTCCTTCGTTCCAATAATACACATACATGACATTACTCCATTATATAATATTAAATCATTATGATGTCTGGCGCTTGATATTATTATAATTATGTACTGTATGAAATAAGTGTCGAATCCATCTCTGTGGCATGTCCGTGTAAATGCGTGTGTTACCATATATTGCTGTGCTCGCTGCGCGTATTTGCAAGCATAGCGACTTATATGTGTAGAGTCTGTATGTTCTTTCTATGTAATATTTTTGACTTCAACAGTCCACCCTTTGGCAGTAAACAATAACTGCCATCAATTATTAACATAAGAAAAAAATATTACAGACAATAATCTGTGACCTAGACACAAGTATGTATTCATTTCGCAAATCAGACACTTGACTATATTTGGGGAAGACAGGGAGGAGGACGAGACATCCTCTATATGCACTCGGCGGTCACGGGACCACTGGTTGGGTGTGGGACAACATTCAACCTATAGAGTATGCTGGGACAGTGCTTTGGCCTATAATGTCTGATTTGCGATGAACATTTCACACATACATGTACCTAAGTCTTTGTACACTGATGTTTGGATTCGATTGAGGTTCTGCTGGGTAGATGAAGAAGACACAAACAAATCGTGAAAGTGACATATAAAATTTTCATGATCTACATATTCCTATCATTTTCTGAACATTGTTTCCATTTCTGGAACGTATGCTAGGTCTGTTTAATAATTGAACAAGGGTTATAAGTAGTGTCCTTCCTAAATAACATAAACCTTTCTTCCACATATATTAATGAGCTCTTTATCTGCAATGTGTGAATAGCTGTTATGTACACCAGTGCCTGCAGGAAAGTACTGGTGTCAGAACTGTTATGTACACCAGTGCCTGCAGGAAAGTACTGGTGTCAGAACTGTTATGCACAACAAATGGACTCACAGACAGACTGGGGAATATGACATAACGTACACAGAAGGTGATAGGGTAACAAAATACACACAAAGTGAACAGAGAAGCCCAGAGGCTAAGGAACTGGGTATCTCCCTTGTATTAGAAATGCTCAGATGGGAAAAGCAAGATGTTGTGTTTTAATACATAGAGAACCCGAAATGCTGTTGCTAAGGGCAACAGCAAAACCCTAAAGGGTTACCAACGGGTGTGGCAGTAAACTCCTTGGTCAGAGATGGAATGATAGACACAAGGAGAGTCTCCACAATCCTAATTCTCACTTGCAGTGCACAGGTTCAGTTTACTGACACTAAACTGACCCTGACACCTAGCACAGTGAGACAGGATTAGACAGGCAAGTCTTAGAATACAGCCGCAAACTTGCTAAGTTCACAGAGTAGTAACAGAACCCCAGCAAGCTAAACGACTGACTCCAGTCTTACTGCTAGGTCTGGATTGGCAGAGTGTAATACCAAATCCCCAGGCCTATTTGCAGTAAGCAACAAACAAATACAAAGCTACACAGTACTGGCTAACTTTCAGGAACTGACTAACCAACAAAGATTCAGCAGCATCTGCTTAACCTGGAAAGAGGCCTTATAAAGCAGGTGCTGTCCACGCCCCACTCAGACCTCACAGACTGTGAGTACAAAAACCAGCACCGGATCCCCTGCCGTGCACAGAGCCTATAACCACTGCACAGCAAAAGACCCGAACCGGAGAATCAGCTGCGCTCAGGTTACTCCGCTAGTACTTGTCTCCCGGTTGCCATGACGACGTGGCAGCACAGGGCAGGAGACCCTAACAGTACCCCCCCTCTGACGAGGGGTCAAAGAACCCCTACCACCAGGTTTATCGGGGAACTGCGAGAAGAAAGAGCGTATCAGTCTGGGGGCATGAAGATCACAACTGCGCACCCACGACCGCTCCTCCAGGCCATACCCCTTCCAGTGCACCAAAAATGACAGCCGACCCCGAACCACCTTGGAGTCAAGAATCCTTTCAACAACAAACTCCCTCTGGCCACGTATCAGAAGAGGGGAAGGTCTTCCACTGGAAGAAGGATTCCTAATCGCCCGTTTTAAAAGGGAACAATGAAATGTTTTATTGATACCCAAAGAACGGGGCAGATCTAACTGAAATGCCACCGGATTGATAACCCTGGTGATCTTATAAGGGCAGATGAACCGGGGGCCTAACTTATGAGATGGCTGTCTCAACTTCAAATTCTTGGTAGACAACCAGACGAAGTCTCCTAATTTGAAGCTGCAGGGTCTTTTCCGCTTATCAAAAACCCTTTTGGTCACTAATGACACAGACACAAGGGCTTTCTTCACTTTCCGCCAAATACCTCTAAGGACCGAAACCACAGAGGAACCACCAGGCGTGGAGTCCAGGGGGTCAAAAGAATTGGCCTTAGGATGATGCCCATACACACAAAGGAAGGGAGAGATCCCTGTAGCAGAGTGAGCCGCGTTGTTATAGGCAAACTCCGCCATGGACAGATAAGTAACCCAGTCAGTCTGACACTTGGAGACATAACACCTGAGGAACTGCTCCAAGGACTGGTTCACCCTTTCAGTCTGCCCATTAGACTGCGGATGGTAGCCTGATGACAAGCTGACAGAAATCTGGAGATCGGAACAAAATGCCCTCCAGAATTTGGCCACAAACTGGGATCCGCGGTCAGAGACCACATCAAGTGGCAACCCGTGGAGACGCACAACATGCAGCATAAATAATTCAGACAGGCGTCTGGCCGATGGCAGCCCAACCAGTGGAACGAAGTGCGCCATCTTCGAAAACCTGTCAACGACAACCCAGATGGCTGTCATCCCCGAGGATTTGGGCAAGTCCACCACAAAATCCATTGAAATGTGGGTCCATGGCTTAGATGGGATAGAGAGTGGATGTAATGGGCCAACAGGAACCCCTCTAGGAGTCTTATTTCGGGCACAGATGTCACATGCCCGAACCCACTGATCCACATCCTTAGCCACCGAGGGCCACCACACCGCCCTAGATAGCAACTCCCGAGTTCTGGCAATACCCGGGTGACCTGCCGACTTCTTGGCATGGAATTCCAGGAACACTCGCTGTCTTAACCTAGGAGGCACAAACAAAAGACCTACCGGAAGGTCTGGAGGAGCCTGCTCCTGTGCTCTAAGGACTAATGATAAGAGGTCCTGGGTAATGCCCACTTTAATACATGATGGGGAAACAATGGGCAACGGCTCCTCGGTGGTCTCCTGGATTGGAGCAAAACTCCGCGAGAGCGCATCAGCCTTGATGTTTTTTGACCCAGGGCGATATGTTATCAAAAAATTAAAGCGAGCAAATAACAAAGCCCATCGTGCCTGCCTGGCATTGAGACGCTTCGCTGACTCTAAATATGCCAGATTCTTATGGTCAGTGAGAATTGAGACCACAAACTTAGCCCCCTCAAGCCAGTGTCTCCACTCCTCGAGTGCATCCTTAATAGCCAACAATTCCCGGTTACCCACGTCATAATTCATCTCGGCAGGCGAAAATTTACGGGAAAAGTAAGCACAGGGATGAAGGCGATTATCAGACACTCCCATCTGAGAAAGCACTCCCCCAATACCCATCTCAGAGGCATCCACCTCCACCACAAAAGGACGCTCTGGATCTGGGTGTCGCAGCACCTTGGCCGAAACAAATGCCCTTTTGAGACGGGCAAAAGCCGCTTTAGCCTCACAAGACCAGTGAGCAACATCCGCCCCTTTCTTAGTGAGTGCCACCAAGGGCGCCACTATAGATGAAAATCCAGCGATAAATCGTCTATAAAAATTCGCAAAGCCCAGGAAACGCTGAAGCGCCTTCAAACTAGTGGGTTGCACCCAATCCAGGACTGCCTGTACCTTGGAACCCTCCATTTGGAAACCTTCTGGGGAGATAATATATCCTAGAAATGCGATTTGCTGAACTTCAAATTCGCACTTCTCCAGCTTCGCCCCAAGCCGGTGGTCTCTGAGTTTCTGGAGGACTAAGCGTACATGCTTCCGATGTTCCTCCAGGGAATGGGAGAAGATTAGGATGTCATCTAAGTATACAACTAAGAATCTATCCAAATATTCCCTGAGCACATCATTCATGAAATCCTGGAAGACTGCCGGGGCATTACAGAGCCCAAAAGGCATCACCAAATATTCATAATGCCCTGAGTGGGTATTAAAGGCAGTCTTCCATTCATCCCCCTCTCTTATTCGGATTAGATTGTACGCACCGCGTAGGTCAATCTTAGAAAAAATGGTGGCAGTACGAAGCTGGTCAAACAAGACCAAAATGAGAGGCAGTGGGTATGAGTTTTTAATCGTGATACGGTTCAATTCCCTGAAGTCGATGCAGGGTCGCAACGAACCGTCCTTTTTACCCACGAAGAAGAACCCCGACCCAACTGGAGACTGTGAAGGTCTGATAAATCCCTTAGCCAAGTTCTCCTGAATGTACTCTGCCATAGCCTGAGTCTCAGGACGTGACAGGGAGTACAACCTGCTCTTGGGAAGCTTAGCATTTGGCAACAAATCAATGGCACAGTCATAGGGGCGATGGGGAGGTAGTACCTCTGCAACTTTTTTGGAGAACACGTCCGCAAAATCTGCATAACACCCTGGCAATCCTGGCAAACTTAGCTGCGAGAGCCTGACTGGAAGGCTCATGCAACTCCTGAAACAATCAGTACCCCAACTAAGAATCTGCCCAGAGACCCAGTCAAATTGAGGATTGTGGGCCCTTAACCAGGGTAACCCCAACACCAATGGGGCAAAAGTACAGACAGTCACATAAAAGGACAATTTTTCAGAGTGTGTGGCTCCAATAAACAAAGAAATCTGGCTAGTGCAAGAGGTAATTTTACCTTGGGATAATGGTTCCCCGTTTAACCCACAAATCTCAATTTCCGATGCCAAGGGTACTAAGGGAACAGAGTGTTTCAGGGCGAATTGGCGGTCCATAAAAACCCCGTCGGCCCCACTGTCCACAAAGGCCTCAGTCTTGACAGTTTGACCGAGGATCTTCAAGGTCACCGGAATGATAAAAGTCTTCTTGGGAAATTCTGACTTCTGGCCTGACAGGATATTTCCCATCACCCTCAGGCCCTGAAGTTTTCCGGCTTTTCTGGGCATGATACTACCACATGACCTTTATTCCCACAGTACAAACACAACCCCTGCTGTCTCCTCCACGTCTTCTCACGCGAGGAGAGGCGGGTAGCCCCAATCTGCATAGGCTCCTCGGAAAATTCCTCAGAGTCTGAGGTTCCCTTGGGAAGGAAGGAAATCTCAGTCTCCCTTTCAAGCCTACGCTCTCTCAGCCGTCTATCCACCCGGATGGATAACTGCATGAGCTGATCCAAGCTATCAGGCAAGGGATATTGTACCAGTTGGTCCTTTATCTGGTTAGAAAGACCTCTTCGGTACTGGTGTCTCAGGGCTGGGTCATTCCACTGGGTATCATGGGCCAACCTCCGAAACTCCGTACAATAAACCTCAACTGGCCTTCGCCCTTGCTTAAGGATCGAAATCTGAGCCTCGGCTGAGGCCGTCTTGTCAGCGTCATCATACAACATGCCCAGTGCCGTAAAAAAAGCATCAACACTTTTAAGCGACGGACAGTCAGGCTGCAACCCATATGCCCAGACCTGTGGGTCTCCTTGTAGCAAGGAAATCACTATGCCCACCTGCTGAATCTCCGACCCAGAAGACTGAGGCCTAAGCCGGAAGTATAGCTTGCAGCTCTCCTTGAAACAAAAGAACTGCGAGCGATCTCCAGAAAAACGATCCGGGAGATTTACTTTCGGCTCCTTAACCCCTGCAGGTGCTGCTGCTGCGGGAGCTCCGCCAGCAGCCTGGGAGGTGTGCATTTTAATGGACAGATCATTAAATTGTCGAGTCAGGACCTGCACCTGATCGACCACCTGTTGCAACGTATTTTGAGGGGTATGCTCCATATTCCCACAAAATTTCAACCGGAGTATTAGGCTGCTGAATATGTTATGTACACCAGTGCCTGCAGGAAAGTACTGGTGTCAGAACTGTTATGTACACCAGTGCCTGCAGGAAAGTACTGGTGTCAGAACTGTTATGCACAACAAATGGACTCACAGACAGACTGGGGAATATGACATAACGTACACAGAAGGTGATAGGGTAACAAAATACACACAAAGTGAACAGAGAAGCCCAGAGGCTAAGGAACTGGGTATCTCCCTTGTATTAGAAATGCTCAGATGGGAAAAGCAAGATGTTGTGATTTAATACATAGAGAACCCAAAATGCTGTTGCTAAGGGCAACAGCAAAACCCTAAAGGGTTACCAACGGGTGTGGCAGTAAACTCCTTGGTCAGAGATGGAATGATAGACACAAGGAGAGTCTCCACAATCCTAATTCTCACTTGCAGTGCACAGGTTCAGTTTACTGCCACTAAACTGACCCCTGACACCTAGCACAGTGAGACAGGATTAGACAGGCAAGTCTTAGAATACAGCCGCAAACTTGCTAAGTTCACAGAGTAGTAACAGAACCCCAGCAAGCTAAACGACTGACTCCAGTCTTACTGCTAGGTCTGGATTGGCAGAGTGTAATACCAAATCCCCAGGCCTATTTGCAGTAAGCAACAAACAAATACAAAGCTACACAGTACTGGCTAACTTTCAGGAACTGACTAACCAACAAAGATTCAGCAGCATCTGCTTAACCTGGAAAGAGGCCTTATAAAGCAGGTGCTGTCCACGCCCCACTCAGACCTCACAGACTGTGAGTACAAAAACCAGCACCGGATCCCCTGCCGTGCACAGAGCCTATAACCACTGTACAGCAAAAGACCCGAACCGGAGTATCAGCTGCGCTCAGGTTACTCCGCTAGTACTTGTCTCCCGGTTGTCATGACGACGTGGCAGCACAGGGCAGGAGACCCTAACAATAGCCATTGTCTGATTGTTCCTGATTACCTCTGAACTCCATAACTACTAGACCTTTGATTTTTGATTTTTCTCTGGCTTTAACAAACTGATCGGCTAATCCTGGGATCCTATAAGGAAATCACTCCTTCCTCCAGAACCAGTTCCAGTCCCACACTCGACTCCTCATAAAAATAAACTCGCAAAAATAGAATGTCCTGAAAAATAAATGTTTGTCAGCGGGAAAGAGAGAAAAGAGAAATAGAACAAAACAACTCTTGTTCATAACAAATCAATTACAACGACTGGTCTTTCTGTAATCCTTTAGTATGCTCAGGTAGTGTTCAACAGTCTTCATGGAACAGAGTCTCTGGTGATACTTTTGCGATCTCACTACATTTACGAGTTCCTTCCGGACTACCGACTTTCCTGCAATGGGAATCGTGGACCCAAGTCTCTCTCTCGGCTACTTTCACTGGGATAGTGCTGTCAACAAAACTTGGTAGGTCCTTCCCACCTGTCTATTAGGCAACCTGAGCGTAAGAACAATCACACATTCTCTTGGTTCACAATCAAGACAGTTAGTATTTGGCATACCAGAAATCAACAGTTTCAAGTTCTTTTGTCAAATTCTCAAATGCTGGCTCATCTCAATAAGGTACTGTACTGTCACCTCATTGGTGTATTTCTGATCATTGTGCGGATCAATCATGACATGAGGTTGTCTTCCAAAAACAACAACAACAAAAAAGCACAAATACCAAAACCAAAACAAATTTCGAAGAGGGTGATTCGTTAAGTGAAGATCTGGGAGTGGTTCCGATGCTACATAATACTAGTGGCAGTATCTATGATCACAATAGTACAATTTCAAGCTTTGCTCCTACTTCTAGGGTACCATTATCTACACACAAATTTCTGCGCAATTTTTTTCTTTGCGGTAAACACAGCAGCATCCGTGGCGGCAGGAAATGCCTCTACCCAGTTTGAGAAAACATCAGTGCACACCAATATATAACAATAATTCCTAAAGGGTGTTAACTGTACGAAGTCGATTTGTATTTCCTGAAAAGATCCGTCTGCAGGAGGGATATGGGATGGCTCTGTTGGTATTGCCTTACCAATATTCTTCCTCAAGCAAGTAAGACAGGTCATTGCTTTCTCACCTGCATGAGAACAAAAACCCTGGTGCACTCCAGTAGGCTCTTACCAGCTTGCACATACCTTCCTTACACTAGGTGAGTCAGACCATATGCCGCCTCAGCTAGGCTTGGGAGATATGCTCTGCGGGCCACTGGCTTACCGTGTCCACCTCTCCAGAGTCCTGGGGACTCCTAACCATACCCCTTCGACTTCCAGGCCTCCTTTTCCTGTAGGGAACACAAAATTGTATCTTAATTTAACTGTTGTGTGTTTGCAATGTAGAGTATCATGAGCATAACTCAAAAAAAAAAGAAAAAGAAAAATATAAACATCTCTAGAGGAGAGAAAGAAGAAGAAAATAAAAAAGAAAATGTCAGGTTTGCCATTCACCAACAGGCATATCAGTGCCTATACAACATTTCCCTTCACCAGTATTCTCATCCTTCCTCCACCCTTTGTGCATGACAAGGCACACTGCAGTAATACTGGTGTTATCGTGCTGTTGAGATATACTGGGTTTGGACAGAACTCTGAAGGACCTAGGCATGTGGGGTTTGAACTGTAATTGGGTCCATGTATTGTACCACCCTGTGTGAACGCAAAAGATGAAGAGGAAACTGTAAAGAAACAGAATAGAGGTTGGTGACAGATGAGTTTGTAGAGGTGGAGAAGATTTTATAAAAAATTGACAACTGGATTGGGCACTACGGGGAAGTGATTCTCTACTTGGTCTACTCCCCTTAAAAAAAATTCTGTGTTTATCGTATCGCTATTGGGACTATCCCAGCCATCAATCCAGTGTCCTGTCCATCCTAAGTTCATAGGGAACCCGGTAGCTGTGAGATAATTTCCTCTACCTGTGATGGACATGCATCTAGAACAGTGAAATGTAACATTAGTCTTCGTGGGTGTCTAACATACTTTGTACTTAGTGAGCGGGAGCACAGTATATGTATATCATCTCTAACAAAACTCCTGTTAAGTTAATCAGGGGCCGTTTCTGCTAGAGAAAGAAGCAAAAGTTTAGAGGCCTCATCTTAACCCCAGCAAGTTTTGTCAAAAGGGTAACGTTGCATTTATTCCGTTCTTCCCATTAACCGAATCTGTGTTTTCTATATGGCTTATGATTCCTTACTATATGTCCCTTGGTCCCGTCTATGGGGTATATTTACTAAGGTCCCGATTTTGACTGAGATGCCGTTTTTTCTTCAAAGTGTCATCTCGGTAATTTACTAAGCAAAAATCAGTGATGAGGGCATTCGTAATATTTTGGAAGTCCTAGGAAAAAATCACGAATCAATACAACATCGGTCAAATACGCGTGCAATTTGCTAGAAATCGGGAATTTACTAAAAAGTGCAAAACACAAACACTGCCGACAATAGCCAAACACTGCCGTGATGAAATACAAATCGTGAAAAAGTGCTAAAAAAAAACAGACCTGCTTTTTTATCCCGTGTTTGGATAGGCATGCACGGATCCATGAGATCCGTGCATGTTTTTCAGTGGGAAGGGGTGGGAAATGTTTTAATTTTTTTTAAAAATGCGTGGGGTCCCCCCTCCTAAACCAAACCAGCCTCGGGCTCTTTGAGCCGGCTCTGGTTGCAAAAATTTGGGGAAAAAATTGACAGGGGTTCCCCCATATTTAAGCAACCAGCACCGGGCTCTGCGCCAGGTCCCGGTTCCAAAAATACGGGGGACAAAAAGCGTAGGGGTCCCCCGTATTTTTGAAACCAGCACCGGGCTCCACTAGCTGGACAGATAATGCCACAGCTGGGGGTCACTTTTATACAGTGCCTTGCGGCAATGGCATCAAATATCCAACTAGTCACCCCTGGCCGGGGTACCCTGGGGGAGTGGGGACCCCTTCAATCAAGGGGTGCCCCCCCCCAGCCACCCAAGGGCCAGGGGTGAAGCCTGAGGCTGTCCCCCCCATCCAATGGGCTGCGGATGGGGGGCTGATAGCCTTTGTTGAAAGTTATGAATATTGTTTTTAGTAGCAGTACTACAAGTCCCAGCAAGCCTCCCCCGCAAGCTGGTACTTGGAGAACCACAAGTACCAGCATGCGGCGGAAAACCGGGCCCGCTGGTACCTGTAGTACTACTACTAAAAAAATACCCCAATAAAGACATAACACACACACCTTGAAAGTATAACTTTAATGCATACATACACACCACCACATACACATACTTACCTTATGTTCACACGAGGGTCGGTGCTCTTCTCCATGTAGAATCCATGGTGTACCTGTTGAAAAAATTCAACTCACCAAATCCAGTGTAGAGGGCTCCTCGGGTAATCCATTTGTAATCCACGTACTTGTAAAAATAAAAAAAACGGGACACCCGACCACGAACTGAAAGGGGCCCCATGTTTTCACATGGGACCCCTTTCCCCAAATGCCAGAAATCCCCTCTGACTGATGTCTAAGTGGGTTTCTTCAGCCAATCAGGGAGCGCCACGTTGTGGCACCCTCCTGATCGGCTGTGTGCTCCTGTACTGTCTGACAGGCGGCACACGGCAGTGTTACAATGTAGCGCCTATGCACTCCATTATAACCAATGGTGGGAACTTTGTGGTCAGCGGTGAGGTTAATTTCGGTCACCCGCTGACCACAAAGTTCCCACCATTGGTTACAATGGAGCGCATAGGCGCTACATTGTAACACTGCCGTGTGCCGCCTGTCAGACAGTACAGGAGCACACAGCCGATCAGGAGGGTGCCACAACGTGGCGCTCCCTGATTGGCTGAAGAAACCCACTTAGACATCAGTCAGAGGGGGTTTCTGGCATTCGGGGAAAGGGGTCCCATGTGAAAACATGGGGCCCATTTCAGTTCGTGGTCGGGTGTCCCGTTTTTTTATTTTTACAAGTACGTGGATTACAAATGGATTACCCGAGGAGCCCTCTACACTGGATTTGGTGAGTTGAATTTTTTCAACAGGTACACCATGGATTCTACATGGAGAAGAGGACCGACCCTCGTGTGAACATAAGGTAAGTATGTGTATATGGTGGTGTGTATGTATGCATTAAAGTTATACTTTCAAGGTGTGTGTGTTATGTCTTTATTGGGGTATTTTTTTAGTAGTAGTACTACAGGTACCAGCGGGCCCGGTTTTCCGCCGCATGCTGGTACTTGTGGTTCTCCAAGTACCAGCTTGCGGGGGAGGCTTGCTGGGACTTGTAGTACTGCTACTAAAAACAATATTCATAACTTTCAACAAAGGCTATCAGCCCCCCATCCGCAGCCCATTGGATCCCCCATCCCTGGCCCTTGGGTGGCTGGGAGGGGACACCCCTTGATTGAAGGGGTCCCCACTCCCCCAGGGTACCCCGGCCAGGGGTGACTAGTTGGATATTTGATGCCACGGCCGCAAGGCACTGTATAAAAGTGACCCCCGGCTGTGGCATTATCTGTCCAGCTAGTGGAGCCCGGTGCTGGTTTCAAAAATACGGGGGACCCCTACGCTTTTTGTCCCCCGTATTTTTGGAACCAGGACCAGGCGCAGAGCCCGGTGCTGGTTGCTTAAATATGGGGGAACCCCTGTCAATTTTTTTCCCATATTTTTGCAACCAGGACCGACTCAAAGAGCCCGAGGCTGGTTTGGCTTAGGAGGGGGGACCCCACGCAATTTTTTTTTTAAGTTTAAACATTTTTTTATTTTTTTACAAGGTGCACAATGAAGCCCAGCACGGATCTCTCAGATCCGGCCGAGATTCATTGTATTAAAGTCGGCAGTGTTTTACAAGTCACTCACGTAAAACACTGCCTAAAAAAATGAATGACATCGACATCTGAAAAACCGAAAATGCAGAATACGGCAGCTTAGTTAATTAGTCGTAATCAATTCAAAAAGATGCATATTTACACTTTCGATGTCATTCGTGATTGAACTTTGACCTCAAACGGGAAAATACGATTCTTAGTAAATTTACCCCTATGTGTTTAATAATGTGGCTTGTGTTTTCTGTCTAGGATGGAGAGTTTTCTATTACTGCAAAAGACAAAAAAAAAAAAAGTTTAACAAGCTTCTAGGTCATGCGAAGTATTCATTCAATCCTTCTCATCCCGTATTAAGGGTCTGTACATGGTCCAACAAACATTTCCGAGCTCATCTTGACTAGGGGCATTACTAGGAATGAATACTTCTTATATGGTAACTGAAATAAATACCCGGGGGTTACCTTGTCTCTGTCCGCTTTCCTACTGGCAACTACTAATGTGCGGACAGGTTTTTCTCCATTTCTGACGTTACTTTCTTGATTTTTTTTGTTTTATTTTTGGGTTTTACTATATATGTACACGAATGATACCATACTTACCTGTTCCACTGGTCTCAGCCACTTCCCCCGCAGGCTACTGCTCTTCTTTTACCGGTTGGATACTCCTCTGGGTGCATGAGAAATGGCTGAAAACAATCAGGTCACCTTCTCCTCCTAAATAAACTTCAACATTCATTAGTATATATATAGGTTATAGTCATATTTTTCATATTTTTATTAATTTCTATAGTTTGTATGCTGGCCGTAACTGCTTCCACATCTACATATGGTGGTGTACTTGCATTCTTTTTTTTTTCTACTTGTTTATTGTTGCTACAAGTTCAAACAGTTCTTATATTTCCATTCTTGTCTTATATGACTTTGGTTAGACATACCACCTGCAACACCTTAGGATAAAACTCACCAACCCCTCTTGCTGCCACAGGTTTAAACAATTTGTATGTCTGACCCTTTGTTTTCTGGATTTTATCAGACATTTTTAATACCTACATTCTGCAGTACCTCTAGTTCAAAGCTGCCCACCCTAGGGAATGGTACCCTATCTTTGTCAGTCATACGTAACCATTCATTGCAAAAAGCGTCCGTGTGTGAACCATATTTTTCACACATAATAAACCTTGCTGACCCTCTCGGTCACAATTCTGACCTTCTCGGTCCCACTTCTTCAGCCTAAACCCTAGCTACCAAACGCCCACTGCTTGTGCAATTGGATCCCATTGCGGACTTTTTGCCAATAAACGCAATCCCCAATGCACACCGCAAATAGACGGTGAAAGACACCTAGCGCTTTCACTCGCTCCTTCTCCGCTGAGTACCACGACTCACTCCAATAGTGAACACCGCGTACCCAGTGAGGCCCTATTGGTTTCTATTTACTGGAAGTGTTAGGAGTGACTTACCTTTTCCAGTAAATATCCACCGCTGGAGATTTTCCTGAGAGAGACCAGCGAAAACTCCCTATACACTTTTTTATACACAAATCACGCTTGCGTATGCTCTACACAGCGCTAATGATTCTGCAGTTTTACGCAAAAGCTCGTAAAGGGGTATCAAGTTGCGCTATATATCGCACCCACAAACTCGCAGTCCAATCGCACAGCGTATAGGTACGTGTTACCTATCTGCCGTACGACCACTGGTCGATGTAGAAACTGCGACCGTCAGCCGGAGCGTAACAAAAAACCTTTTTACTTCAATACTACAAAATGCACAATTCCCTATTACGCTCCTCTGCAAATCTCCTCACGATTTGCGTATTTCAATCTATATTAATGTGAGTCAGCCGCCTCACGCCACCAAGCCTCCACTTACTTGGTGTACCACGGGACCCAATTTCCGGGGTTCAAATCCACTCACTCCGCTTTCGCTCACTCAAATACACTTTGTTTTTCTGTACAGAAAATTTTCACTTTTTCTGATTGGCAGCTTTACCCCCAGAGGTGCTTACAGTTTTTAAACTAAATTTAGAGTAACCTGCTTTTGAAATTGGATAGTTATGTGCTATTGTATTAAATGTCTACTATCCCACCTTAATTGAACAAATATCATGTGCTTTTATTATGCGCACACAACCCTACACAAGCTTGCGTAATTACGCAACCGTGCGTACCCCTATGCCACATGTGCAGCCTTGCTCCATGTGCATGTTTTTGTACGCTGTCCTCATGTTCCGTACCATGTGTACCAATGTGCATACGCAATAAAACAAATCACACAACTCTATAAATGTGAGCAATACTAACTATAATCGCTCACTTAACACAACACCCAGTTTTTTTTTTCTCAACAACCAGGCCAGAACTGCGTTTCATGTCTATAATTACTCCCTTAAATACATTTATTTCAAATTTACCTATATAGCAACAAATGTATCCGATTTCACACAGATCTATAATGACTACAATAATCTATAATTTAAATGATATGATTCAGATTGGATAGCTATCTTGCAGAACATACACTGATATAAATATACACATAATTATAATATATATATGTATCATTCACTGGCCTTCTATGAGACACCTTCACCCATTCAGTGCTTCTAATTTGCATATCAAAGATGTTTTGCCTGCCTGTACTAGTGGTTGAAGCAGTTAATTAACATTTCAATGCCTATCTTATAGCAAACAGAGAGTTAACTAAATCCTGGGAAAGAAGAAGAAAAAAAAAGTTTATTTTTTCTTTTTTTTCTCTGTGTGCAATTTCTTACACCAAGCCAAGCATTTATCTCACCATTTACTCTCACTAGGCCCAATTGAAACTATTTGTAATTGACTATGGCATGGGTTAAATAAATGCATTGGTAACTCATAAATGGTGCTTGATGTGACAAAGGAAACCGATTGTTCTGAGCAGACTGAAAATCAGCTATTTAGAAAATGACCTTCCTAAAATGGCCACTGCTCCTCCCCCTTCCACATCCATGAGGTTTACACAAGATGGTGGACAGGCCATGTGGTTAGTCCAAAATGGAGGACAGACCATGCGGCTTCCTTTGTCACAAAGAAATCACACATCATACAAGCACCAGAAGTTATTTTAGGCCTGAGTTTTTAAAAAAAAAAAACTATATCAAGGCTGTGCAGCAACTTTTAAATGTACTTTAAATCTACTTAACAGATAAACAATCCAATCTGAATCAAACACAATATGACTTATTTGAACTTTGTTTTGCAACAATAAAAATAAATTTTAGCATCTTAAATATTATGAGAAACACATTGTCCCTTGAATTTTCATATCATTGGCTTACTGATAACACAACAGAACACACGGATATGATTTTCTCAGCGTCACGATGCGTCCACCACAAGCTGATCGACCACAGCGTCGCGTTTGTAATGTACAGTGCATCATTAAGACCATGATATCGCGGACGAGCACTCATCTCTAAATACCAAATGTCAGGTCCGGGTGTTTTTGTGAATCCGTTAACCCGGGACCAACCACAGGTGTAGGTGCTGGGCTATGAAGAAAGCAGGGAGGACGAAGAAAGTTCCGATTCATATATTTATTCAAAATAACAATTCAGTAAAGAGTTAACTGACAAGTTGTTAATCATCATATTATACTGAAGTATTGCAGGAATAATATGCAAAAGAAAACTCAAAAATACATAAAAGAAATGTTCATGGAAACATATGCAAAACAAGCTGATGAATAAATGTTGGATTGTCCAAATATAAACGAGCTTTGATGCTGAACTGCAGAATATGATTAACTGGATAATGCAGACATGAAGAGATAACTGTAAGGATTTGCAATGGAGTTTTGAGAGTTAACTGAGAGACTGAAGAATTATCCTTGTTATGACAACATAGCAAATATAAACAAGCTTTGATGCTGAACTGCAGAATGTTATTAACTGGATAATGCAGACATGAAGAGATAACTGTAAGGATTTGCAATGGAGTTTTGAGAGTTAACTGAGAGACTGTGAAGAATTATCCTTGTTATGACAACATAGCAAATATAAACAAGCTTTGATGCTGAGCTGCAGATTGTGTTTAACTGGTTAATGCAGACATGGAGAATTAACTGTAAGAATTGGCAATGGAGCTTTGAGAGTTAACTGAGAGACTGTGATGAATTATCCTTGTAATGACAACATAGCAAATAAAAGTACTGAATTGGGTTACTTGCTGGTTCCGGAGATCACTGTGAAACTGTAGTAGAAGACAAGGTGATGAATGGGTTAAATGCAGAGTTGAACAAACGAACAGCTGAGAGAAACAGAATCCTCCAGACTTTGAATGATAGGCAGACTGACAAGGTAACCTCATGCAGGACACTGGGAATCCAACTATTTCCAATAGGAGTGCAATTAACTGACAGCACAGCAGAGAGCCGGTGGATCTTTCAGCAGTGAAGGCTGCAGACGGACCTCTGGGAACGGAGGCGATATCTGGACCACGGGAATCACACAGGAATGCACGGAGAGAGCTCAGAGCTAGAGCACAGCTTTGATACAACAAAGCACTGGCCCAGAGTAACATAATCCCAGCCTACTTAAAGGCAGCACAAGCACGGGATTGGCTTACACCTGCCCACAGGTGTTTTCACAAGTGCTCTGTATTAGCTATTTGGTCTCCAACATGGCCACCTCCTATACAGCAGACACACCGCAGTGCCTTAGGCCATTTGGTCCCCGCACTCACAGTTCCCAGACTCTGCATTACCTGTGCCATTGATCACGCCGTGTCCCCACACGGGCGCACAGCACCGCGAGCAACCGCACTGGCAACGGATGAACCCCAGAACCCGCAGAGGTAAGAGACCGGTTCGTGACAGTACCCCCTCCTCTAAGGGTGGTCTCCGAACACCTTTGAACCTTATCAGGATTTTTGGAGAAGTATTTCTGTACCAGTCTTGGAGCATGAACATCTTCAGAGAAAACCCAGGATCTTTCCTCTGGACCGTAACCCTTCCAGTCGACCAGAAACTGTAAACGTCCATATCGGGAACGTGAGTCCACAATATCTTTAACTTCAAATTTCTCATTCTGCAAAGAGTGAACTTTAGGAGCTTTGGACTGGGTAGTACGGAACTTATTGAGAATCAAAGGCTTCAGTAAAGATGTATGAAAGGCGTTAGGAATTCTCAAAGACGGTGGCAACTTGACTTTGTATGACACAGGGTTGAGTACCTTAACAATGGGAAATGGACCAATAAACTTGGGAGCAAATTTCTTAGAAGGAACTTTGAACTTGAGATTGCGCGTAGAAATCCAAACTTGGTCTCCCACTTTGTAACTCGGTACAGCTTTACGTTTTCTATCTGCAAAAGATTTATAACGAGCGGAAGTTTTGACCAAGGACTTACGTACACAACTCCAGATGCTAGATAGACGTTGAAGCTCTTGATCTGCTGCTGGAACCTCTAGGGCTGGCAATGGATGAAACTCTGGTGGAGAACTTCTTGGACTCTTATGTTGGGCACATTTAGGACATGCTGCTATAAACTCTTGGACATCGGCTTTGAGACGTGGCCACCAATAAGACTGTTGAATAAATTTGAGAGTCTTTAGAACTCCAGGATGACCCATGAAGGAAGAGGAGTGAGCCCAGGTAAGCAGCCGTTTTCGAAGACTTGTGGCGACAAAGGTCTTGCCAGGCGGAGGAACTGGAGAGGTTCGAGTCATTAAGAAGGACGTAGGATTCACAATGGCTTGAGTCGTGGTAGCATCATTTAATTCAGAAGAAGCAAAGGACCGGGAAAGGGCATCTGCCTTTTTGTTCTGAGACCCTGGACGATAGGTGAGTTTGAAATCAAATCGTGAGAAGAAAAGCGCCCATCGAGCTTGTCGTGGATTCAAACACTGAGCTGACTGCAGATACAGAAGATTCTTATGATCAGTATAAACTGTAATGCGATGTTGAGCTCCTTCTAGAAGGTATCTCCACTCCTCAAATGCCAACTTGATGGCAAGTAACTCTTGCTCACCGATTGCATAATTACGCTCTGCCGGGAGGAACTTACGGGAGAAATATCCGCAGGGATGGACCTTTTTATCTTCAAAGACTTGTGACAACACAGCTCCTACTGCTTCTGTAGATGCATGCACCTCTAGTAGAAAGGGACGATTCAAATCAGGCTGTCGAAGAATGGGGGCCGACACAAAGGCTTGCTTTAAATCAGAGAAGGCTTTGATTGCTTCAGAAGACCAGTTCGTAGGATTTGCTCCCTTGCGAGTTAGGGCTGTGATAGGAGCAGCTAACGTAGAATAATTCTTAATGAATCTCCTATAGAAATTAGCAAAGCCAAGAAATCGCTGAATCCCCTTGAGAGTTGTAGGAGTGGACCAATCCCGGATAGCTCGCATCTCTGGGATGGATAGTGGATGAATTTGTCCCCTAGGAGGGGTCTTGCCCGGAACCAGGACGACTGGGCAGTCCCATTCACGATGAGGAGGTAGAGAGTCTGCTGCTTGCTTACTGGAAACATCCGCAAGGGATTGATACACCGGAGGTAGATCGGAAAGGCTAATTGACCGAAGAGGTACAATTGTAGCTACACAGTCCTTGGTACAAGATTTACCCCATGAAAGGACTTCCATGGTTTGCCAATTAAGTTGAGGATTATGTTTCTGCAGCCAAGGTAAACCAAGTATCACATCTTGAGAGGCTTTGGGAATCACGTAGAAGGAGAGGTATTCGGAATGGAGCTCACCAACTTTCATCTTGAGACATACGGTTCGATGAGTAATTATACCATCTGGAATTCGACTTCCATCCACTGCTGTAACAGCAACTGCTGCTTCCAGGGGCATGGTTTGAACTTTAGACCGTATGACAAAGGCTGAGGAGATGAAGTTCTTGGCTGCCCCGGAATCTAGGAGGGCTGAAACTTTCACTGTAGAACTTGGAACTTCTAATTGAATAGACAAGGTTGGCTCTTTCCCAGAACGTGATTCTAAAGTAACTCCTAGCTTAACCTCTCTTGAATAAGCTAGGAGGCGAGAGTTTCCCAGTCGGAGTTTGCAGAATTTAATGAAATGTTCGGAGGACCCACAGTACATGCAGAGGTTACCCTGTCGACGACGAAGTCGTTCCTCCTCTGTGAGGCGAGAGTGCCCAATCTGCATAGGTTCTTCAGTCATTACTGGAGACTGTGATGAAGAATCTTGTCGAGGGCTAGGATGATCACGTGGACTGGATTGCTCTGCCCTGGATTTCTCTAAACATCGCTCCCTGTAACGTAGATCAAGTTTGTTACAGAGAGAAATCAATTCATCCAGTTTAATTGGCACATCCCGGATAGTTAAATCATCCTTGATTCTTTCTGAAAGTCCATTCCAAAACGCGGCGATCAGGGCCTCCTCATTCCAGTTTAACTCTGAAGACAACGTGCGAAACTGAATAATATATTGACTGACAGGACGTAAACCTTGACGTAGACGGAGAATCTCCAAGGATGCTGAGGTGGTCCTGCCTGGTTCGTCAAAGATTCTCCGGAAGGAAGATACGAACTCTTTGTAATTAGAGAGGATAGGATCACCTCTCTCCCATAATGGTGATGCCCACTCCAGAGCCTGACCGGAGAGGAGGGCAATAATATATGCAACCTTAGAACGAGCTGATGGGAAACTGGCAGACATCAGTTCAAACTGGATCTCGCATTGATTCAGGAATCCTCTGCAAAGTTTTGGAGTTCCGTCAAACTTACTCGGAGAGGGTAACTGCAAGCGGGACGTAGGCAGCGTCACAGGAGAAGCTGTAGTGGTAACTGGGACATCTGGGGCTGGAATCTGGACTTGGAACGTTTTAATAGCCGTATGAAGAGTCTCTAAACGGTCTGCCATAGTTTGCATAAACTGCACTATTTGTGTCTGTATAGACTCCTGGTTTTCCAGACGGGAAAGGATATCTGACGTAGCACCGCCTCCTGCGAATTGGTCACTTGACGGATCCATGTGGCCAGTGCTTACTGTCAGGTCCGGGTGTTTTTGTGAATCCGTTAACCCGGGACCAACCACAGGTGTAGGTGCTGGGCTATGAAGAAAGCAGGGAGGACGAAGAAAGTTCCGATTCATATATTTATTCAAAATAACAATTCAGTAAAGAGTTAACTGACAAGTTGTTAATCATCATATTATACTGAAGTATTGCAGGAATAATATGCAAAAGAAAACTCAAAAATACATAAAAGAAATGTTCATGGAAACATATGCAAAACAAGCTGATGAATAAATGTTGGATTGTCCAAATATAAACGAGCTTTGATGCTGAACTGCAGAATATGATTAACTGGATAATGCAGACATGAAGAGATAACTGTAAGGATTTGCAATGGAGTTTTGAGAGTTAACTGAGAGACTGTGAAGAATTATCCTTGTTATGACAACATAGCAAATATAAACAAGCTTTGATGCTGAACTGCAGAATGTTATTAACTGGATAATGCAGACATGAAGAGATAACTGTAAGGATTTCCAATGGAGTTTTGAGAGTTAACTGAGAGACTGTGAAGAATTATCCTTGTTATGACAACATAGCAAATAAAAGTACTGAATTGGGTTACTTGCGGGTTCCGGAGATCACTGTGAAACTGTAGTAGAAGACAAGGTGATGAATGGGTTAAATGCAGAGTTGAACAAACGAACAGCTGAGAGAAACAGAATCCTCCAGACTTTGAATGATAGGCAGACTGACAAGGTAACCTCATGCAGGACACTGGGAATCCAACTATTTCCAATAGGAGTGCAATTAACTGACAGCACAGCAGAGAGCCGGTGGATCTTTCAGCAGTGAAGGCTGCAGACGGACCTCTGGGAACGGAGGCGATATCTGGACCACGGGAATCACACAGGAATGCACGGAGAGAGCTCAGAGCTAGAGCACAGCTTTGATACAACAAAGCACTGGCCCAGAGTAACATAATCCCAGCCTACTTAAAGGCAGCACAAGCACGGGATTGGTTTACACCTGCCCACAGGTGTTTTCACAAGTGCTCTGTATTAGCTATTTGGTCTCCAACATGGCCACCTCCTATACAGCAGACACACCGCAGTGCCTTAGGCCATTTGGTCCCCGCACTCACAGTTCCCAGACTTTGCATTACCTGTGCCATTGATCACGCCGTGTCCCCACACGGGCGCACAGCACCGCGAGCAACCGCACTGGCAACGGATGAACCCCAGAACCCGCAGAGGTAAGAGACCGGTTCGTGACACCAAATTGCTTTCTAACAAATATTTAAAATGCCCGCTCTAATATATATTGTAGACTCCTGCACATCTTATTACCATATGCCATGAATGTGCGCTATACATCGCAAAACACTGCATCCCATAAGATAAAACAATACACCCACACATTATCTGAGTTCCAAAGCTCATTGATGTATATATTTGTTATTAAAAGGATATGGATTCAATATATTACAATGTACAGTATACATATTGGGGGTAATTCCAAGTTGATCGCAGCAGGACATTTTTTAGCAGTTGGGCAAAACCATGTGCAGTGCAGGGGAGGCAGATTTAACATGTGCAGAGAGAGTTAGATTTGGGTGTGGTGTGTTCAATCTGCAATCTAAATTGCAGTGTAAAAATAAAGCAGCCAGTATTTACCCTGCACAGAAACAAAATAACCCACCCAAACCTAACTCTCTCTGCAAATGTTATATCTGCCTCCCCTGTAGTGCACATGGTTTTGCCCAAATGCTAAAAAATTTCCTGCTGCGATCAACTTGGAATTACCCCCATAGTTACAATTCATACAGTAAGCAGTTAATACATACAGTTACAGTTCAGCAAATACATCACCATATCTTTCTCGTATAAAAGTCTTCCCTCCATATCACTCTCTCTCTCTCTGTAAATAAATACAGGAACTGGTCTAGAAGCACCTCCATCATCGTCCGGGGAAAAACAGCAACTACCAACTGTGTGATCAGCAATGTGTTATCTAGTTTGGGGGAGGGAACTTTCTCATTCATGATGAGTCACTGGTCTGTTCGTATACTAAACAGGTTCAGCCTAGAAGACATCAAAAGGGGCTGGCCTGCGTTTCCTGTCCATTGTCCTAATAAGAGTGATTTTAGCTTTCATACATTTAATCATAACTATTTGTTGCAATGTCCTACAACTTAATAACAAGTATCAAATGAATCTACACATTAATCTGCTTGCTTTAATACCAAATATGACTGGCCTATCTTCCTTCGTTCCAATAATACACATACATGACATTACTCCATTATATAATGTTAAATCATTATGATGTCTGGCGCTTGATATTATTATAATTATGTACTGTATGAAGTAAGTGTCAAATCCATCTCTGTGGCATGTCTGTGTAAATGCGTGTGTTACCATATATTGCTGTGCTCGCTGCGCGTATTTGCAAGCATAGTGACTTATATGTGTAGAGTCTGGATGTTCTTTCTATGTAATATTTTTGACTTCGACAATATGCCACCACAATGTCAGATACACATATGCTGCCACAGTGCCAGATACAGATTGCCCCACAGTGCCAGATACACATTGCCCCACAGTGGCAGATACACATTGCCCCACAGTGCCCCCCCCCCCTTCCCTGGCTTTTCACCGCTGTTGTTGCTGCTATGTGAGGGGAGGAGAGTACAGCGCCTCTCCTGCCCTTCAATGCTCAGTGAAGTCCGGTCTCCGGCGGTGGGTATCACAAATGAGGCATTGGTTTGTTAGCCAATTAGAGCTTGCAGACCAGCAGCAAATCAGTAGCCGGGGCTGCTGGTCCACGAGCTCTGATTGGCTAACAAACCATGAATGAGATTCACCCCGCCACCGCCAGAGACCGGACATCAATGAGCACACTGAGAGGCAGGAGAGGTGCTGCGCTCTCCTCCCCTCACATAGCAGTGGCTGCAGCATTGGCCGCCGAGCCGAATGAAGAGGCTGTGCGGGCCTTATATGGCCGGCAGGCCGGACGTTCCCCACCCCAGATGGTGAAACCTATTTCTCACTCTTTGCCCCCGTAGCTTCCTAGGAAGCATTTTTCCCACCTTATTACCTGTTGTATATAATGTATATATCACTTTAGTTATTTGTACTTGCATTTGCTCTGTGAAGATTTTTTTGTAATTGTGATCGTAGAGCCTGTATTTGTCTCTTCACCTCTCTATCTGGTCTTTTTTTATTTTTTTGTTCTAACTTTGTAAGTTTAAGTTCCAGCTGTGTTTGGTGGGCTACCATTTGTTTTTTAAGGCACAACTCTTGCTGAATAGTGGTTCCCCTTATAACTGCTTTAAACGCGTACCAGTGTGTAAAGGTTAAGGTGTCTGTTGGGATGTAAGTCTCCATATACTGCTTCATGGAGGCTGCTAGTTCTAAATTCACTTCAGGGGAATGTAAAAGATGTTTTGACAGATGATACAGACAAGTAGAAAGTTTCCCTTGGTTCGGAATCAAGTTCCACAGGAGTGGTGCATGGTCTGACCAGATAATAGGTAAAATTGTAATATTATGTGTAAACTTGCGTTCTCGTTTGTCTGTTAGAATAAGGTCTATGGTGGTAATTCATAGTTGATTGCAGCAGCAAATTTGTTAGCAGTTGGTCAAAACCATGGGGGTCATTCCGAGTTGTTCGCTCGCAAGCTGCTTTTAGCAGCTTTACACACGCTAAGCCGCCGCCTACTGGGAGTGAATCTTAGCTTCTTAAAATTGTGAACGAAAGATTCGCAATATAGCGAAAAGACATCTCTGTGCAGTTTCTGAGTAGCTCGAGACTTACTCGGCATCTGCGATCAGTTCAGTGCTTGTCGTTCCTGGTTTGACGTCATAAACACACCCAGCGTTCGCCCAGACACTCCTCCGTTTCTCCAGCCACTCCCGCGTTTTTCCCAGAAACTGTAGCGTTTTTTCGCACACACGCATAAAACGGCCAGTTTCCGCCCAGAAACACCCACTTCCTGTCAATCACATTACGATCACCAGAACGAAGAAAAAACCGTGAGTAAAAAACCTAACTGCATAGCAAATTTACTTGGCGCAGTCGCACTGCAGACATTGCGCATGCGCACTAAGCGGAAAATCGCTGCGATGCGAAAAAATTTAACGAGCGAACAACTCGGAATGACCCCCCATGTGCACTGCAGGTGTGGCAGATATAACTTTTGCAGAGAGAGTTAGATTTGGGTGTGTTATATTGTTTCTATGCAGGGTAAATACTGGCTGCTTTATTTTTACACTGCAATTTATATTTTAGTTTGAACACACCCCACCCAAATCTAACTCTCTCTGCACGTTATATCTGCCCCACCTGCAGTGCACATGGTTTTGCCCAACTGCTAACAAGTTTGCTGCTACGATTAGGTCTGAATTACCCCCAGGTATGGCTAATAGACACATTTGGGAGGGTCCTATATGTCCTATAAATCCCCCACCTGTGTGATGTTATTTCACCATTCTGCAAAGAACGAGAATAAGGACCTATATTCTAATTTTCCTAGGTTGTTCTCGGAATGACGGTATTATACAGCCAGCATTAGATCTAAAATCTTCTAAAATACCTAAATTTACAGTAATATTTTCCTCTGGCCCTTTATCTTTACCCATATATCTATCTGGGCAATACAAACATCAAAACCACTCGTCAGGTAGTTCATACATTAGTATTCCTGGAACCAGGGACGTGCAGTCAGGGGAGGCAGTGCCTCCCCTGTCATTAATGATTAAAAGACAAAGAAGATACTTATGACACAGATTTTGTGTCATAAGTATATGCTTTAACCTTTGTATTATTTAATCATTTTTATCTTTGTAAAAATCTGTGTTGAAGGTGTTTCGGCGGTGCCTCCCGCTGACAATGTAAAAGGGCCAGAAGCAGGGGGCGAGGCCAAGCAGCGGGAAGTAAAATCCCATTTAAAAAAATGCCCTGTAAGCGGAACTAGTGGAAATGCCTCTTTGACAGGGGCGTGCTTTCAACCCATATGAAAGCACGCCCCTGTCACTGTGGAGGAGGTGATTGGGCAGTGGTGGATTTGCGAGTGTGTCATCTAGGATTTTTAAAAATTATTTAATTTTACCTATATGCGGCCGTCCCCGCTCACTCGTCCCCCAGTCCGTCCCGCAGTACGTCCCTCTGCACCTTGGTGGAGGGAGAGCTCCCAGGTCCGTTCCTTGCGCCCACCTCCCCTTCACTCCCCCTGTGATTCCGCTCCACCAGTAACTACTGAGCTGCAATCAGTGAGTCCAGTCTGGCCAGAGGGAGAGAGGGGCCACGATCCTCCGCTCCTCCCCTCTTCTCTCACTCTTTCTCCAACCCCCGAATTACCGATAAGGCTGCTCTTGTCATCGGCGTTCCCCGCAATTCTAGGCCCAGATCCAGGTAAGTAAATACCAATATAATTGTCATTCACTGTCTGTTCCCATCACCCTTTCATTCTCTCTTTTACACCCTCACCCACTGCTGTTACCCTCTCTTTGGCATTACCCACTGCTGCCACCCTCTCCCTGGCGTCACCCACTGCTGTCACCCTTCCCATCACCTTCTCCCTGGCATCACCCACTGCTGTCACCCTCCCCGTCACCTTCTCCCTGGCATCACCCCTTGCTATCACCCTCTCCCATGGGATCCGGTCTGAAGGTCGACACTGTCTAGGTCGACAATGTTTAGGTCGACCACTATAGGTCGACAGTCACTAGGTTGACATGGAGGGAAGGTCGACAGGGTTTCTAGGTCGACATGTCAAAAGGTCGACATGAGTTTTTAACATTTTTTTTTTTGAACTTTTTCATACTTAACGATCCACGTGGACTACGATTGGAACGGTTATACGAAGCATGGCGAGCAAAGCGGTCACTTTTACGAAGAAAACGACACAAGAAACCCAAAACCTCATGTTGACCTTTAGACCTGTCGACCTACCACATGTCGACGTAGAATCCCTGTCGACCTTCCATCCATGTTGACCTAGTGACTGTTGACCTAGTGAGTGGTCGACCTAAACATTGTCGACCTAGATACTGTTGATTTGATGATCCACACCCCTCCCCATCACCTTCTCCCTGACATCACCCATAACTGTCACCCTCTCCCTGGCGTGACCCTCCCCATCACCTTCTCCCTGGCATCACCCACTGCTGTCACCCTGTCCCTGGCATCACCCTCACCGTCACCTTCTCCCTGGCATCACCCTCCCCGTTATCTTATCCCTGGCGTCAACCATCGCTGTCACCCTCTCCCTGGCATCACCTTCCCAGCCACCTTCTCCCTGGCATCACCCACTGGTGTCACCCTGTCCCTGGCATCACCCTCCAAGTCACCTTCTCCCTGGCATCACCCACTGCTGTCACCATCTCCCTGGCATCACCCTCCCGTCACCTTCTCCCTGGCATCACCCTCCCCGTTATCTTATCCCTGGCGTCAACCATCGCTGTCACCCTCTCCCTGGCATCACCTTCCCAGCCTCCTTCTCCCTGGCATCACCCACTGGTGTCACCCTGTCCCTGGCATCACCCACTGCTGTCACCCTCTCCCTGGCATCACCCTCCCGTCACCTTCTCCCTGGCGTCACTCTTTTCCTGGCATCACCCATTGCTGTCACCCAATCGCTGGCATTACCCTCCCTGTCACCCTCTCCCTGGCGTCACCCTCCCCATCACAAGTATGATGACCAGGCATGCAGCGGGCATTGACGGTGATGGTGGAATTAGTGGCGGAGATGCGTATTAGTGGTGGAGGGCTGGGTTAGTTGATTGTGCACGAGTTTGTAAGCCATTGGCGGTGGCAGTGGGCATCAGCTCAGGGACAGTAGCTGGCATTGGCTCGGCAGCGGTAGGGGTCATCGGCAGGATTCGGCAGACATTATGGCTGCAGTGACTCACCAGCCACTGACCTCAGCCCATGCCATTGCCTGGAACAGTTGTAGATCTCCCGTCACCGCAGATGCAGTATCTGCTCTAGCAGTGAGTAAGATTACTTCCCTCGTACAGAAAAAGTGTATCGGCAGGCTTCGTTTTGGCTATGTTACAGGGTTTAGGTACTGTAGGCAATATATTCTGTCAATTAGAAGGTCAGAGTCCATTGCGGATGGGAGGAGTTTTTGAAAAAGTGTCTTAGCAAACTCTTGGAGATCTGTGTTCAGTACAGTTTCTGAATACCCCCGAATCTTTCTTTCTGCAGCAGGGTACACTGTGTTCCACAGGAAATACATCGGAGTGTAGAGTGGATCTTGATCCAGGGTCACCAACAGGCTAAAGCTTTAGGCTGTCCCAGGAGGATGCATTGGGGCCTCCTCTGTAACCCTGCCTCCAGGCACTGTGAGCTCAGTTCTTCAGTTGGTGCTGCAGCAGCAGGTCACCATAACAGGAGGGCTGCACTGGGCAGCTCTGAAAAAGCTTTTACTGACAGAAAATTTCATCAAAACTGGGCTGTCAGCGCTGTATGTCATGGTGACACTTCAGCACTGCAGCTCCATCACCTCACAAGCGGCGTTGCATGCTCCCACAGCAAGTTCCAGGGTACTTATGGCGGAGACTCTTCGGATTTAGGCACACGGTTGCAGACGCTCTCCTGGTTTGCATGGCTGCTACGGGGAGGAGGTAAGAGGGTCCCCCAGGTGCGACCTGCCATTAAATCGCTTTCCAATCACATGTCTAGGGAGACGGACTGTGACGCTGGTGTGGACACTGTCACCGAGCAGGGACCCCACTATATCTGCCAGGGCATATATATGTACTAACGCCCCTGTTAATAAGGCTCCGTAGTACCGGCGGTGAGGCCCAGAATAGGGGAGTCAGCGCTTGACCTGTAGCCTCTCCCCGACCATGGATTTTCCCACGCTGGAGCTTCCTCAGACTCTCCTCACTCCCTGACTGAAATGCTGAGTGCCATCTTAGGTATAGCTGCGGCTGGTCTCCAGGACTGCAGGGCAAGGTCTCCCTTGTAAAGCCACCTGTATACAGCGCTGTGACTTTACAAACACTTGAGTATTCTACATGTCTTTATACAGACAGCGTTAGTTAAGAAAAAGTGTACCAATAACAAAATATATTGTACGAGTATTCTGATATATACATCTAGTCTAGGACCGTGCTATATACACTGTATATCTGCATATATTAGTTCAGTGCAGTTTTGTTGTAATATAATAATTATCTGCATTGCTAATGTGACGGTGTGTGCCTGTATCTGCTGTGAGGTTTCACATTCAGTGTTTCCCAGAAATCTATCTCTATATTCTGTACCCTAATGGACTAGGTGCATCAGGGTCATTTATATAGTGCGTCACAGTATTTACCTATTACGTGTATTCTACTGTGTACTCAGTCACATAAAACCGGATTTATTCGCAGGTGTTGTGTACTGGGGACTCAGTCACATGCTATCGGATTTATTTGCAGGTATTATACTCTGTCTGGCTTCATCGTACTAAACCGCTCTGTGTTGAATTTGTGTGCAATGTCTATCAGAAAGGGCAGTAAGTCTGTGGATGCTCCTGCATCATGCAGAGCATGCACCATGCTGTGTATGATGGTCTGTGTATTAGGTGCCATACACCTCCTAGTCAGTCCATGGCTCCTGTAACTAATCAAGAGCCACCCTGGGCCGCATTCTCAAACCTACTGGGTACTCTAGTGGAACGCCTAATGCCCCCTATGGGACCACCTGTACCAATACAGCCTCAAATAGTCCCTATGGTAAATCCACCTTGGGCGGACAACCTGTCTTGCCAGTTGCAGCAGTTAACTCATTCCTTGGTCAGACAAAAATCTACCCCAGGTCAATCCCATGTCTGTGGGTCATCTAAGCGGGCTGCTTCCTCCTCACAATCCACAAATCTCTCAGATGTTTCATCTGAAGAGGAGGGGGAACATAGTGTCCTGTCAGACATTGAATCAGGCGTTTCTGACAAGGATTCTACATTGCAAGTTGACATCCCTGCTCTAGTGGTTGCTATTTAGAAAATCCTACAAATCACTGACAATGAGGATTCCACTGCTGTCACCAAGAAAACTGACATATTTAAACGGCAGAAGGTGGCTAAAAATCTATTACCCCATTCTGACCATTTGGTAGACATCAGACAGGGACCCTGGTCTAATCCAGGGAAGAAATTCCCTCTCTCCAAATGGGCCTTAGCTCGCTATCCTCTTCCGGCAGAGTTATGTAACAAGTGGAAAAATTCACCACCGGTGGATTCTCATGTCACCCACCTAGTGGTGTCATCCACTCTGCCTGTCACCACTCTCACTTCACTGAAAGAACCGACAGATAAGCATGTGGAGAGATGCCTGAAATCTATTTACTCCCTGATAGGTGCTGTACATAGACCCACTATTGCTGCCTCCTGGGCTACTAAAGGTATTGAAGCATGGGTTCAAGCAATAGAGGATGGGCTACCCGAGGATATACAGTATCTGACAATGCCAGACAATACCTGTCTCACATCACCACCAACTCTTATTATATTCAAGAGGCATCCTCTGAGGCGGGTGTGTTGGTGGCCAAGGTGTCGACTACGTCTGTCCTGACTCACCGCATTCTGTGGTTGAGATCATGGAAGGTGGACCTGGATTCCAAAAAGACCTTGGAGGTACTCCCTTTTAAGGGATACATCTTGTTTGGGGAAGACCTAAACAAAATTGTGTCTGAACTGGTGGCTGCTAAGACTGCCTTTCTCCCAAATACTAATCCTTCTGCACAGAAGGAAAAAGGTACCACTTTTCGTTCCTTTCGACCTAAAGGGAAAGCAAAAGGTCAGGCATACCCGAGACAATCTCATGCTTCCTAAACCACTAAGCCTAAGGCAAAACAATCCTGGGCGACCCATTAGCCTGCTTCTAAACAAGACAAGCCTGCCGCATGATGAGGCGGGCCTCCCCCTTGGGGACCCCAGGGTGGGAGGCTGACTTCTGTAGTTCACCCAGGTCTGGTTAAAGACCACTTCAGATGCATGGTTGTGAGAAGTTGGCTCTCACGGGTATGAGGTTTCTTTTAAGAGACGTCCCCCATGCCAGCTTTGCACCACGTTCATCCCTTCAGATCCACTAAAGGTGCAAACTCTGCAGCAGGTTGTGAGTTCCCTCCTGGATATAGGAGTGGTAGTTCCAGTGCCTTTGTCCCAAAGGGGCAGTGGTTACTACTCAACCCTGTTTCTAGCCCCGAAACCCAAAGGGTCATTCCGGCCAAGTTCTGTATGGAGATGCTGCGCTCAATTGTTCCGGCGATGGAACCCAGAGACTATATGGTATCCCTGGATATTCAGGATGCGTACCTGCATATACCTATTTCCAAGTCATATCTGCAGTATCTGCGGTTTGCTATTGGCAACCTACACTAACCGTTCCAGGCTCTGACATTTGGACTGGCTTTGGATACTCGGATCTTCACCAAGGTCATGGCCGTAATGACGGCATATCTCCGTCACCAGGGAGTCAGAATCCTACCGAATCTGGATGACTTGCTGATCCTGGCAAACTCCCACGATGTCCTGTTCAGTCATCTACAACTGATGGTAAGCTTCCTACAAGCCCAGAGGTGGCTCATCAATTGGAAGAAATCCTCACTGGTCCCAGCTCACAGCATGGTGCACCTGGGGGCACTCCTGGACACACACGGTAAACAACTGTTCCTGTCTCCGGTGAAAGTCCTGGAGCTTCATGACAGGATAAGTTGCTTCCTCTGCCGCTCCAGAGTGTCGATACACTCAGCAATGCAAGTACTTGGCCTGATGGTGTCGGCTTTGGACATGGTAGAGTACACTCAATTTAATTCCTGCCCTCTGCAGAGGTTAATCCTTTCCAAGTGGGATGGCCTAACTCATCGGATCAGATCTCACATGATTACCTTGACTCCGGAGGTTCATCATTTGCTGACCTGGAGGCTACAGGACCAGCAATTGAGTAGGGGCCGTCCCTTCTGAATCCCCGACTTGGTCCTGCTGATGACGGATGCCAGTCTGCGGGGATAGGGTACTGTGTTGGAGCAACACTCTTTCTACGATCGTTGGACCAAGGAACGGTCCCTCCTCTCAATAAACATTCTGGAACTGCGGGCAATTTCAATGCGTTAACTCTCGCTCTGCCTCTGGTACAGAACAGGCCTGTTCAAGTAAGGTCAGACAACGCCACTACAGTCGCATACATCAAGGTGGCACTCAAAGCCGCATGACAATGTTGGAAGTGTCAAAAACATTCCGGGGGTCCTCAACTCGGAAGTGGTCTTCCTCAGTCATCAGGACATACATGCCGGAGAGTGGAGTCTTCATCTGGAAGTCTTTCAACTCCTAGTGGACATGTGGAGCCTGCGAGATGTAGACCTGATGGCGTGTCGACACAATCACAAAGTTCCGGTGTTCGGATCAAGGTCCAGGTTTTCTTAAGCAGCATTCATGGATGCACTAGGCATTCCATGGAACTTATGTGTTCCCTCCAGTGTCACTCCTGCCCAGGGTTCTGCGGACGTTCAAGCAAGAAGGAGGAATACTAATTCTAGTTGCTCCGGCATGGCTCCGATGGCATTGGTTCTCAGACCTGCAGGGTCTATCGACAGAGCGTCCTCTTCTACTTCCTCAACGACCAGACCTCCTTGTACAGGGCCTTTGTCTCTATCCAGACTTGACCAGACTGGCTTTGACAGCGTGGCTCTTGAAGCATCACTCCTGAGAGCCAAAGGATTCTCTGAGGTGGTCATTCTAACTATGTTGAAAGCCCATAAGCCGACATCTGCTTGGATCTATTATAGGGTCTGGAATTCTTACTTCACCTGGTGTGCTGATAAGAACTATGATGCGTACAGATTCAAAACATCCAGAATCCTGGCTTTCCTGCAACAAGGCCTGGACTTAGGCCTTTGTCTGGCCTCCCTCAAGGTTCACATATCTGCTTTGTCTGTTTGGTTTCAGAGAAAAATTGCATCTCTTCCTGACGCTCATGCATTCACTAAGGGTGTGTTATGAATTCAGCCTCTTTATGTCCTCCTGTCGCTCCATGGGATCTGTCTGTTGTCCTGAATGCCCTGCAAGAGTCTCCATTTGAACCTCTTGAGTCAGTGGACCTTAAATGGCTCACAGCCAAGGGCCTGTTTCTGCTGGCCATTGCCTCTGCTAGAAGGGTGTCGGACTTAGGCGCTTTGGCCTGTCGTCCACCCTTTCTAATATTCCATCATGACCGGGCAGTTCTGAGAACTCGCCCAGGTTACTTACCTAAAGTGGTGTCATCTTTTCACCTTAACCAAGAGATTGTGGTTCCGGCCTTTATCTCTTCTGACTTGTCCAACAAACAGCGGTCTTTGGATGTGGTAAGTGCTCCCCGTATATATGTGGAGAGGACTTCCTCTATCAGGAGGTCAGATTCCCTTTTTGTACTTTTTGGTTTTCACAAATGTTGCTGGCCTGTGAATAAGCAAAACTTGGCTAGATGGATTAGAATGGCGATTGCACAAGCTTATGCACAGGCTGGACCTCCAGTTCCTGCTGCTAATAAAGCCCATTCTACTCGGTCTGTTGGACCATCTTTGGTAGCCCCGCCGTGGCGTGTCTGCAGAACAACTGTGCAAGGCGGCTACGTGGTTCTCAGTGAAAATGTTCATTAGGGATATATAAATCTACCCATCTCTGTCCTAAGCAGCATGTACGCAACAAACAATGTAATACAACAGATGTTACACTACCCACCTGTGTGATAGCTACATAAAAAATACCTTTAAGAAGCCTTAAAGCAGGTTCCAAAGTCTATGGCTACTTGGATCTTTTGATTATATACAGGACATATAACACTGAGTATAGTTGACCCGGTTGGATACTGTTAACTCAGATTAGCCACTATGAGCTGTTGTGAGGAGAGTGATTATTTATAGGTTGCTGCATAAAGATATGTTATAACCTGTTAATTGTAGTATTGATAGTACAGTGAATACCTAGGCAAAAACAGCATGGGTCTTATAAGACGGGTAGCTGGGATGAGGCTACAGAACTATACCCCGGTGCATTTGCGCCAGCTTCTCTAGCCAGGACTACAGGTGGCCATCACAAGGAAGAGTCCCCAACAGTAACTGCACTCACACTGATGCCAGCATCCAGTGCCATAACTAATGTTGTGCGAGTGGTGCCATTGGCCAGAGGGCAGGGTGCTGAAAGCACAACACAGTGCCCTCCCACAAAAGTACTATGTTAAATACAAAGTAACTATGTGAGTCATTCCGACCTGATCGTAGCTGTGCTAAATTTAGCACAGCTATGATCACTGACACAGACATGCAGGGGGACACCCAGCATAGGCGCCCCGCATGTCTGGCCCGGCCCCACCGCACAAGTACAAAAGTATCGCACAGCGGCAATGCTTTTGTACTTGCAGAGTAACTCCCAGCCAGCACAGCTCCTGCAGCTGGCCAGGAGTTACTTGTCACTGCCAGGGTCGCAGCCGCTGCGCCCCCCCGTGCACGCTGCAGTACCACCCCCTCCCGCCCAGCGACCGCCTCTGCCTGTCAATCAAGCAGAGGTGATCGCTTGGCAACGTCGGCCGTCGGCTGTCTGGCATGCGCAGTTCTGACCCGATTGCACCGCTGCAAAAAATTGCAGCATGCGATTGGGTCGAAATGACCCCCTCTGTCATCACACTAACCCAACAATGTGTGCTGACCCTTCCAAATAAAAAGTCTACAGTATGGACAGCCAAACTGTGCAACTAACTTACTACAGCTAGTACTGAGTCATTACAGCACGGCAAAACAAAATACAGGACAAAATGAACAACTGCAAATAAGTCATGCAAACAATGGCCCTCATTCCGAGTCGTTCGCTCGGTAATTTTCATCGCATCGCAGTGAAATTCCGCTTAGTACGCATGCGCAATAATCGCACTGCGACTGCGCCAAGTAATTTTACCATGAAGATAGTATTTTTACTCACGGCTTTTTCTTCGCTCCGGCGATCGTAGTGTGATTGACAGGAAATGGGTGTTACTGGGCGGAAACACGGCGTTTTAGGGGCGTGTGGATAAAAACGCTACCGTTTCCGGAAAAAACGCAGGAGTGGCCGGAGAAACGGGGGAGTGTCTGGGCGAACGCTGGGTGTGTTTATGACGTCAAACCAGGAACGACAAGCACTGAACTGATCGCAGATACCGAGTAAGTCTGAAGCTACTCTGAAACTGCTAAGTAGTTTGTAATCGCAATATTGCGAATACATCGGTCGCAATTTTAAGAAGCTAAGATAAACTCCCAGTAGGCGTAGGCTTAGCGTGAGCAACTCTGCTAAATTCGCCTTGCGAGCGATCAACTCGGAATGAGGGCCAATGTACAGAAAACAAGGAGGACAATACAAAACAGAAAAATTCCAATAGCCTACAGTTGATGGGGTTCTATAAAAAGGTAATAATTCCTTAAATAACTATATTTAACTAAGTGTATCTCTAGTTTTGGTAGGAAAACAGGGTTCTGGCAGGAAAATATACAGTATAATGGGTCTCCACCAACCTGTTTGGCATGTAGTGATCCTCACTAGTGGGCCAGTGAATGGGGGCACAGTGGACAGTAAGTGCCCAGGTCAAATCAATACAGGAGAACATTTGCAAGGCCAAGTATCTGTGTTGACAAAAAGCCTACCTGCATGCACATGGTAATAGGAGCACAGAGGCTCAAATTGTTCACAGCACAGTGAGTTGGAACAGTGCCCCTGCATGGAAGTGGCACAGGCCAAGGGTGCACCTACCATAGTTGCAGAAAGTGCAGCTGCTATGGGGACCAGAGCTGAGTGAGGCCCACTTTCCCTGTGAAAGTTAAGTGTTATATATATTTTTTACCATTGGGTGATAAAAAAACATTTGCCTTGGGACCTACAATATATCTAGTTATGCCCGTGGACCTGCTAATTGTAATGTGATATAAAATGAACTGGACTGAATGTATTATAGTGTTACGTAATATGAATTGGGGCACTATAGTGTGGCATAATAGGAACTGGGAACACTGTATGTGATAATGTGAATTGGGGATACTGTGTTGCATAACGTTTACTGGCAGCCCTACAATGTGACATAATGTGAACTATGACACTACTATGGTTCAGAAAATGAGCAAGGGCACTATTATGGGGCATACAATTAACAACTCCTGCGGTCTCTCTCAAATAATTGGGGAAGGGGTCCCTTAAAAATGTTTCTATGGGGCCCATAAGGTTCTGGCTATGTCCCTGGCACAGGCATTGGGGCTATTAATGGCCTAGGGCTGAGCCTCTAGGAGGATTCCACCCTGGTGACCTAGTGCACGTGGATGAAAAAAAGATTTAGCTTACAGATCTAGCCATGCTCATCTTTGCTGCAATGCCGCATGTTGCAGCACAGCTTACTACATGGCATGCAGGGCTGCGACTATTTACAGCTGGTGATCACTCCACAAATTCCTAATGGAATTAATGGAGCAATCGCCAGCTGCGTATAATCACAGCCTGGCACATCATGCAGACTTTCAATGACACCCATGTGAGACCTTAACCGATCCTCTCTCGCGTATCTGGCAACTTTTACCTTGTTCTCTGGAATCTTCATTCCAGATCATGCTGCTTCTTCTTCCTTCTGTGATGTCTTGTGGCTTTTACTCTTCACTGGAGCTCCTCTTTTTCTGTTCTCAACCATCAGACTGCTAGATATTGCAAGTAGGCAAAGTGGTAACATTGCAAGCCCAGATTGGCTCACGGTCCCACAATTTAAACTACCATAGTAATCCAATCCACTGCTAACTTTATGGACAATAGTGAATCTTACAGACTCACTACTAGCATAGCCAGGAGTCTGTGTGGATGGCGAACACTTACCAGAACAAGGTGATAAGGTAAGTCTTTAAATTTTAGTGCTGGCTCTATCCTGCTACCTGCGAACACAATTCTAATCTTTGTACTAAACTTTAAAGATTCTAAGGGATTTATTAAGGTAATTTACATAACAAAATAGTTGATTTGTATAAATTCTATAAATTGTTGTTCAATGTTCACAGAAATGTTTCCTGAGTAACCAGTGGTCAGTAACTGGCCTCTTTTGTGGTATTGATCGTTACTCACCATAATAAGTTCATGTTATAATATTTTTTTATCATTTAGGTGTCAGTGGAAGGAATCATCATTCTGCATCAGTTCCCCTTCTCCTCCAATTTGCAACGCATGTCTGTGATCACTCAGGTTATTGGCGACAGAAACCTGGCATTGTTCATGAAAGGAGCACCAGAAATGGTCATCCGTTACTGTAAGCCTGAAACAGGTAATTGAAGCAACATAAGCAAAAGATAATATAAAGGTAAAAATGGCTAATGCAAAAATATAGCATCAAAACCCGTCATGGGTTTTGGTTTTGGATCTGTATCTCCTTCATGTGTTCGATTTGTATTTTTGTTTTGTTTACAAAAAAGATAAAAACAGCTAAAATCACAGAATTTGGGCCTGTTTTTGTTCCTACAGTATTATTAACATTGATAACATTAATTTCCACTCATTTCCAGTCAATTTTGACCACCTCCCAGCTCACAATATTGGTTTCATCCAGTTTAGGCCAAAAGGTTGCACCAAGGTAGCTGGATGACTAAGCTAAGCGACAGCAGTGGGCGACATAAACATGTGGTTTTTAAACTTCCAACATGGCCCATCTAGAAAACAGAAAGACACTGCAGTGGCAGACAGAGAGGCAGTTTAATAAACTACGAGCATGTTTGTCGTCTACTCAAGAAAACAATCATCAAAGCTCCAAACTGCGCATAATGCAAAGAAAAGAGGTGCATGATATAATTGTCCTTGGGCCCTTCCACCCCTCCCACCCAGCTTTATGTTGTATAAATTTAACAGAACATGCACAGTTTACCCAGGGCCGGTGCAAGGTTTCTCGGCACCCTAGGCAAAAAATCTGCGCACTCTCCCCCCTCTCCGTCCCCTCAGGTGAAAATGTGGGGTTGGCGTCTCAGAAGTTCCACAGCTGATATTGTTAAATAGAGAACGCCACCTACAAAAAAAATAAAAATGCTAAGCACAACTTTTGCGGGGACCCCATGTAGGCTGTATTGTAGGAAAGGGGGACAACACAGGCAGGAGATATACAGAGATATACAGCATATGGACTATAGTTGTGGTGGTGGGGGAGGGAGGGTTCTTTGCTCGGAATGCGGTTAACATCCTGACTGTTGGGATCCCGTGGTCAGGATACTGATGTCGGAATCCGAACACTTGGCGGACAAGCCCAGAATTCACCGTTGGGTGGTGGTCCACGTCACCACCCAAGAGGGAATATAATAGTGTGGCCAAAGGTCGCCACTGGAGCCGACGAGTGAAAACCGCAGCGAGCAAGAGGGGATTCGCTGTGCTCGCTGCTGGGATTCCGCCTGTCAGGATCCCGGCGTCGGTCTTCTGACGGCCGGGATCCCATACCGATCCTCTTTGCTCATTATGATGAGCAGATCAAATTATGCCACATTACAGTGCCCTCACTTCATATTATGTCACATTACAGCGCCCCCCTACCATTATAACATCCACTACACACTGCTCTCACTGACAGTGTCACACAGCTCAGGCTGGGAATGGATCAGACCCTATTACTTAGCAGCCATAACTAGGGAAATTGCTAGGCAACTTTATAACTTGGGTCCAGGCCCCCCTAAGCCTCTGTGCCCCATAACAATGGCACCCCCTGCACCCACAATAGTTACACCCATGATTATAGGCATCAATGCAGTGACAGACCCTACAATACTGATATCACTGCAGTGACCGCAATGCTGCACATTCACTGTCTCAACGACTACCATACCACATAGACAGCATGCCAGTGATTGCCATACCCCACAGAGGTGGTAATTCAGGCCTGGTCGCTGGGCTGTGTTTTTTGCTGTCCTGCTATCAGATAGTCGCCTACAGGGGGAGTGCATTTTCGTTGTACAAGTGTACGTTCCTATGTGTAGCAGAGCTGCTAAAAATCAGTTTGTGCAGTCTCTGCGCAGCCCGGGACTTACTCTTCCAATGCGATTGAATCAGGCTGATCGGAGCCGAAGCTGACGTCAGACACCCTCCCTCAAAACGCTTGGACACGCCTACATTTTTCCGGACACTCCCTGTATACGGTCAGTTGCCACACACAAACAGCCTCTTCCTGTCAATCACCTTGCGTATGCCTGTGCGAACGGATCCTTTGCACCATCCCATCGCTGACCGGCGATGCCCGTTGTAGCTGTCCGAAGCGCCTGCGTATTGCTGTGCATACGCATGCGCAGTTTGAACCTGACCGCAGGTCCAGCAGCGATCAGATCTGAATTACCCCCAGAGAACATTCTATCATCTGCCGTATTGCACAGACTGCACACGGTATCAGTGACCACCATACCATACAGACGACACCTTTGGGATTGCAATACTGCAATACAGTCCACTGAGTACAATGTGTGCTGGGACTTGTAGTACCTCTACTGCTGGATACTTGTGGTCCCTCTGCTAGCTGGGCATAGGCATGCCAGTCAGTTACGTGTATTAATACGGGATTCACAAAATTCCCATTATCCGCAGCTGCAGTTGCCAAATGTTGTGACATGCACCAGAAACAAAAGGGGTGGGATAATTCATTGCTGACCAGGAGGAAATGGAGAAACTACAGCCAGGGAGGAGCCACCCGAGAACAGGTGCTGTACGGGCAGGTGACATCACAGCACACGACAGTCATGTGACTGTCAGTGCCGATGCTGTATCCACGCCGTAACTAGACATTTTAGTGCTGTGTGCAAAAAACAGCATTGGTGCCCCCCTTACGTAATATAAGGGCAGTGCGCGCCGCAGGCATGCGGAAAAATATATAGGGGCGTGGCTTCATGGGGAAGGGGTGTGGCCACAAAATAATACCAATTCCTATTACGGTGCACAGTAGTCTCCATTATTCAAATTACGACACACAGTAGCGCCACTGCACCACGTAGAGACCCTTTTACACCTTACAGCGAACAGATTCCCCTTTTTACACATTACGGCAGACAGAGTCCCCATTTTACACATTACGGCAGACAGCGTCCCCTTATTACACATTACGGCAGACAGCGTCCCCTTATTACACATTATGGCAGACAGCGACCCCCTTTTGACTCATTACGGCAGACAGCGTCCCGCTTTTTACACGTTATGGCAGACAGCGTCCCCTTTATTACACATTACAAGCTGCTGATGATTTTAGGGAAAGTGGGCAGTTGCGCCCTCAGGGCGACTGCGCTGTCGCGTAGTTACGGTTCTGTGTGCAGGGCAAACGCAGAATTCGTGCCGGGGTGTTTCCAAAGATGAGATGGAGAACTGCAGAGACTGAGGGGACCATCTATATGCTGGGTTTGTTAGTGTTTGTGTGTATGTATTCTATTTCTATAAATAAATAAATAAATATATATATATATATATATATATATATATATATATATATATATATATATATATATATACTCCCATAAGTACTCTGGCAGCAATAATTACAAGTCAGACTGTACACACACCCCGTCCTTCATGCTTAACTTACCACTGAGGTCAGCAGCAGGAACAGCACAGCAGAAAGCCTAGTACAGTAGTTCACTGACTGGAACAGGAGCCGGCCGGGTGCCTAACTTAATGAAGCCCTGCCCCCTTGCAGTGTGTTCTGGTCAGTAGAAAAGGGGCGGAGCCAACTGCAGAGAGGGGCAGGGCTTAAATAGCGGGTCTGGGCTGGCGACTTTATTGCATGAAAAACAATGCTAGCCTGTGGGGGTGGGGTTGGGGGGGTTGTGAGGGAGGGTTGATAAGTCCCGCGGCCTGCAGCTGCTGCCCATTATCTAAATGGAAGGATGTCTCGATGTCTCTCAGACAAGAGACATCCTTCTGTGTTGTTTGTTAAGTGGCTCAGCGGCGCCCTTTAGTGGCTGGCGCTCTAGGCAGCTGCCTAAAGCTGCCTAGTGGTAGCGCCGGCCCTGAGTTTACCAAACAATCACTTCAGCGAAAGGGACTGCCACTTGTAGCTGAAATGATTGGTTTGTTTGGGCTCCCACAAAACAAATTGCCAATAGGCAGTGGACATTGCTGGCAATGATCTCTATGTGCACAAGCTGGCTCTGCATAGGCAAGATGTCGTCATCATCATCATCATCATCTGATTCCTCACCCATATCAGTGTGTACATCGTCTTCTTCACACACTATTAATTTGTCCCTGCTGGCAATCCACCATTACATTTTTGGACGTAATTGCAGGTAAAGGTCTTCCTCGTGGAAAATGTAATTCATTTTGATGAACATCATCTTTTCCACATTTTTTGGGAAGTAACCTCCTACGCTGACTACTGTCAAGGTTCCCGGCTGCACTGAAAACTCTTTCTGAGTACAAATTGGACTTGGGCAACTTAAGTAAAGCAAAGCCAGTTTGTGCAAGGGCCTCCAGATTGCCTTTTTTTGTCCTGCCAGTAGTGAAACGGACTGTCTGACATGCCTATTTTGATGCTATCACTAAAATAATCATCAACCATGAATATTACACTGCGGTCTGGCCTACAACTTCACAATACGTGTATGAATATTAAGCTGCAGTAGACTGGAAGAGGACCCATGGACAAACACAACAGCCCATTGTTGGACACAGCAGCCCCTTGATGGACGGACAGAGCACCCTTTGATAGACAGAGGAGCTCCTTGATGGATGGACAGAGCACCCTTGGAGGACATAGCAGCCGCCTTGATGGACCGACAGAGCACCCCTGGATGGACACAGCAGTCCCTTTGTCATACACAGCAGCCCTCTGATGGACCAACAGAGCACCCCTGGATGGACACAGCAGTCCCTTGTCGGACACAGCAGACTCTTGATGGACTGACAGAGCACCCCTGGACGGACAAAGAAGCCCCTTGTCAGACAGAGCAGCCCCTTGATGGACGGACAGAGCACCCCTGGACAGATACAGCAGTACCTTAATGGCGGGACAGAGCACTCTTGGAGGACACAGCAGCCCCTTGATGGACCGACAGAGCACCCCTAGATTGAAAGAGCACCCCTGGATGGTCACAGCAGCCCCTTGATGGACAATACAGCACCCGTTTATGTACAACACACCACCCCTGAATACAGACCAGATACATCTGGGGTACCACATACAGTGTCACATTACATGTATGATTATTATTACACTGTGGTCTGACCGGCAGTGTTTCTGAAAAATACTGTGTGTATATAAATATGTATGTATATATATATATATATATATATATATATATATATATATATATATATATATATATATATATATAGAGAGAGAGAGAGAGAGAGAGAGAGAGAGAGAGAGAGAGAGAGAGAGAGAGAAACGTGTGGTGGCACTCAGAAAGAACGACTGCAGAGGCCTCTGCAGTCGTTCTTTCTGAGTGCCACCACACGTTTCTCTACATGCTCATTCTGAGAGGTTAGGCACCGGACCCGTTGTTACAGCTGCAAGCGTGAGTGCTGGACATTTGTCTTCATATATATATATATATATATATATATATATATATATATATATATATATATATATATATATATATATATACACACATATATATAGGTATCGGTTAGGTTCGGCACTCAAAAGAGGGGAAGAGACGTTTACTTGCTGCGGTGCCCTCAGTGATCAAAATGCAAGATCCATAATAGAGAGATTAGGAAACAGCGGCACTCAGCAGTCTGGAAATCATTCAAATGATCTTTAATTCGGTCCTACGCCGTTTCGGGGACGACACCCCGTCTTCAGGGACAATCATACACAAACACAGAGACAAAGAACAATGCATATATACCCTCCCTAATAGACACTCATTACTGAGATTCAACTCACCTGTCCGGGCGCCGACGGGACCGCCATGTGTTTTCGCGAGTTGTCACAGTCGCTGGGTACTGACGTCATTGCAGTGCATCAGTCAACAAGCCAATCACGGGCATATGCGTCCCGTTGCTAGGAGACTCGCGACCGGCTTTCCCTCACAAGACGTTTCCCTTCACTATGTGCTATACTCACAACACTCTGACGTCCGGCGGACGCACCGGCAGGGAGCCAATCCCTGTCGTTCATGTCACTGTTACTAAGCAACCCCTATAAAGAAATAATAACAATAACAATGTCAATACAAATACACAACACTTAAAAATGCCCAGTTAATTAGACATGGTTACAAAAACAAACACACATACAAGTTAAAAACTGATCATACAGATAACGATACCAGCAATGGTTTACTATCGGTATAGTGGACATATGTTAACTAAATGCCACTGGATATATGTGCCTACTATATTGAACAAACAGTTGAAGCACAACAACAATATAATAAATTATAGAGCAAATTATATTGAGACCTTTGTCAACTTAGATATACGTAACTACAGGAAACATTGGAGGCCTAAGGTTTCGTTTAAGCCCCGTGGTGACAATGTGTTAAGGGTAAAGATCCATCTACTTTCTCGTTGTAGAAGTATCTTATTACGGTCCCCTCCACGATGTGATAAAGGGACATGGTCTATAATGATGGCCCGCATACTCGCTACTGTGTGCCTTGCCTGTAAGCAGTGTCGGGCCACTGGTTGTTCACTGGAGCCCTTCTCCAACGCTTGTTTGATGGCACTGCGATGCAATGCCATCCTCTCTCTGAATTGCCTCTGTGTCTTGCCCACATAGGCAAGTCCACAGGGGCATTTCAACATGTAAATCACATGAGTGGTGGTGCATGTCACCCGATGTAATATTTTGAACTTCTTCCCTGTCAGTGGGTGACTAAAAGTGGTGCCCATCATGAGTGTGTTACACGTGGAGCATCCTAAACAACGGTAGCAGCCAACCTTAGGACGTAGGAAGTGAGATTGCACTGCTTTAGTTAAGGGGAAAACATCTAACTTCACAACCTGGTCTGCAATACTTTTCCCCCTAGTATAGCTAGGCAGTAACCTCGTGCCCGTTACGGCTGGTAACGAGTGATCTGTGTTAACTATCGGCCACAATTTCTTAGCATGTCTGGCTATGGTTGTAGTGGCCGTAGTGTATTGATTTACCCATGGAATCTTTGGGGCCTGTTGTCCCATTTCTAGTGTGGTTTTATTCAATAAAGATTCCCTTGTCTGACTTAAGGCCTTAGCTTTATTCAATAGAAGGTCAGGCCGTGGATAGCCACGTGCTTCAAATTTGGTGACCATCTGATCCATAGTCTCAATAGTCTGCTGTGGGTCAGAGATAATTCTCCTAGCCCGCAGTAACTGTGAGTATGGTAAACCTGGATGAACACAGCAGCCCCTTGATGAACAACACAGCAGTCTGATCATAGGTGTCACAGAAAAATAACAGTATAGCACACTGGGGTATAGCGTAAAAAAAATAAAAATAAAATATATATATATATTATTATTATATTTTTAGCTTTTATTTTTTTTACACTGGGGCAGAGCTCCTTGATGGATGGACACAGCAGCCCCTTGATGGTAGGACAGAGCACCCCTGGAGGACACAGCAGCCCTTGATGGATGGACAGAGCACTGCCGAACGGACACAGCAGCCCCTTGATGGACAACACAGCACCCCTGGATGGACAACACAGTACCTATGCACGAACACAGCAAGGACATGTCTGCTCAATACAAGCTCCACAGCCGGAGTGAAGATAGCGTGATCACCAGGGACCTTTACAGAATCCAAAACCAGTGAGAATACGACAGTGAGAGGATGACGTTTTGTCTCGTTTTGGGATCTGAGTCAGGTGGGAAAACACAAGCCGGACTAAGATCCTGGTTCGGAATGCTATATTTGGGCACTAGACTCGCTCATCTCTAAATGAAATATGATTCTTTAAACAGTGACCTCTTGAGGATGCTGTGTAAAATAACAATAACTTAATTTTTTTTATTTTTTTTCTAGTTCGGCAGCGTTCAGACAGTGTCTGGGAGCTGAGTTAAGTCCCCATGACACAAGTGCGTCAGTAGGGGGGATGTTGTAGTCGTTCCCTAGGGATTAGTATAACGATGGAACTGAGATTGCAGCGTCTCCTGGCCACCTTTCCTCTTAGGTTCATTATAATTGAATAAAAATATGTGACCTTTAAGCCAAGCTGCTTCTGTGTCTGGGATGCAGTTAATTTCCTGGCTGACAGGATTCCAGTGTGTCCGTGTCGTTATTTCATTTATAGGTAAGTTTTACATAGTTGGTTAATTTTATTACAGATGCTGTTTGAAGGTCATGTACAGGCCATTCATTTAATTTAACTTTTAAGGTAAAATTTGTTTTAGTATTATAAGGTTTAATGTGTTAATTAGGAATAAACCAATGGAGCTAGGGCTAGTCTGCCCCGCATGTCAGTGCCACCCCCCACCCCCCACCACCAAAGAAATGCAAAAGCATTGCACAGTGGCGATGTTTTTGCATTTGAGGAGTAACTCCCAGCCAGCGCAGCTCCTGCGGCTGCCCGGGTTGCAGCGGCTGCATATGACATCACGCAGCCTCCGCGGCCTGACCCCCAATGGTCCGGCCACGCCTGCGTTGGCCGGACCGCGCCCCCTAAATGGTGGCTTAATGCTGCCGTCCAGCCCCCTCTTGCCCAGCGACCGCCTCTGCCTGTCAATCAGGCAGAGGCAATTGCTAGAGAACAACGGCCTTCGGTCGTCCAGCATGCGCTGCAATAAACTGCAGTGAGCGATCGGGTCAGAATGACCCCCTTTGTCTTTGCAATATACCATACCCATGTACAGTAACGTGTATTCCAGGGGCAATGCATTTTTTAGTCTTTCTGTAGTCTTTTAATGAAAGCAAAGAGTCACCCAATTGATTTGGGACTCAATTGTGGTAATCTATGCATCAACTCCATATTTTATACTCTGTAGTTTTACCTGGGTCAAAACTTTTTTTTTCTTCAATTTATTTTATTTTATAAATCTAAATATTTATTACATAATAGGTTTTTTACTTGTGTACACAAATCCATATTTTGTTTTTATGGCAATATTGCTTAACTATATGAACCTTGAACACATACATATACTGTACTATACATCCCAACATGGGGGGTCATTCCGAGTTGTTCGCTCGTTGACGATTTTCGCAACGGAGCGATTAATGCGAAAATGCGCATGCACATGGTACGCAGTGCGCATGCGCTAAGTAATTTAGCTCAAAACTTAGTAGATTTACTCACGTCTGAACGAAGAATTTTCATTGTTGAAGTGATCGGAGTGTGATTGACAGGAAGTGGGTGTTTCTGGGCGGAAACTGACCGTTTTCTGGGAGTGTGCGGAAAAACGCAGGCGTGCCAGGAAAAAACGCGGGAGTGTCTGGAGAAACGGGGCAGTGGCTGGCCGAACGCAGGGCGTGTTTGTGACGTCAAACCAGGAACAAAACGGGCTGAGCTGATCGCAGTGTAGGAGTAAGTCTCGAGCTACTCAGAAACTGCTAAGAATTTTCTATTCGCAATTCCGCTAATCTTTCGTTCGCTATTCTGCTAAGCGAAGATACACTCCCAGAGGGCAGCGGCCTAGCGTGTGCAATGCTGCTAAAAGCAGCTAGCGAGCGAACAACTCGGAATGAGGGCCATTGTTGCAATGCAAATCACTCAGGGTATACCTAGTACTTCTGAAATGCCCTTGTTGCCCCCAAAATATCATTGGATTTAAAAAAAACTCATTGGATTGAGCAAATATATGGGAGCCTGCTTACTTAAAAGGGGGCCAGATAATCTAGGTGCGGTCTCTCATCTCCGACATAGATGAGCACACGGATGTTGACTCTTTGCATTGAAATTCTCTGATCAGAGGTCTATCTTCATTTGGATTTTTTAAACCCATGTAACACATTTTATTAAGACAAAAAAAAAAAACATAGTAGGTAACAGTATATAACTGTACAGAGGAATTTTTTTTTTTTTTTTTTTTTAAGTATTGAATATATAAAGGAGACTATATGTATTTAAGATTTTCCAAATACTGGGTACACACATTTAATTATTCACCAATACGTGGCAATGTTAAGGAATGCCTTTTAATTACACTAATAATAGCACTTTCCCCTAAATTGCATGTAGATCACTAAGATGTTTGTGAGTTATTTTATTTATTTATTTATTATTTATTAACAGTTTCTTATAAAGCGCAGCAAATTCCATTGTGCTTTACAATTGGAACAACAGTTAGAGAACAGATCTATAACAGATGTAGAGGTAGAAAGGCCTTGCTCGCAATCTTACAATCTATAGGAAACTAGGTATTGACACAAAAGGATAAATGTTATCTATTTCATAATGGTCCACCAGATTGCAAAGGTTCTTAATGGGCTGTATGATACGGTCACCAGGCAATGTTCGCCAAGGGTCAGGAGGATGTGAGAGTGAAGAAAGACAAAATATGTGAGGTTATATGTGGACTGTACCTAGGGGATGTAATTAGATAGGGAGGCATTGAAGGTTATTTGGTTGGCTCCGGAGTTAGAGGATTCTCTTCCACTGCACATTGCTAGCAAATTCAATTTTGACTCTCCTACATACTGGTTAATAAATCTGGACACTTTGATGGCCAATTTCACTGACAATGGGTGATAAATTAACCCCTTGTTGTTTCCAACACTGGCAACTAAACCTGTCATGTTTCTTAAATAGTTCCACATGGTTTTTCCAAGAAGCTTGACTTCTACACAAAGCAAGGTTTCAGAGTTATTGGATTGGCATATCGATCACTGCAGAATAATGGACTTCCAGATTTACTAGACATAGACAGGTAAAAGTTATGTTGATTTTTAAACTACTGGGATCAATAAAAGTATCATATTGCATTGTCTTTCTAGGCAGCCTCCCACCACTGGTGTTTACTGAGGTGAGTAGGTTGCTGTACAAAAACTTGTCTGTTATGTGGCTGAGTTGTATGATGTTCTGGACCAGTTGTATTAGCTGCACCCTGCAAAGCTACATGTCAGGAACCCTTCTTAACCACTGTATGTGTTAGCATTAATCCAGATGTACGCATTGTTATAGTTGAGGGAGGCACCCCACATTAGCTCCAGATGGGTTGGGGCTGAAATGCTGACAGTTGTGATGCTGGCGTTGATGATAAGAAGAAAAAAAGGTGCAAGATGGAATTGTCCTTGGGCCCTTCCACCCACCCTTATGTTGTATAAACAGGACATGCACACTTTAACTAACCAATCATTTCAGCAACAGGGTCTGCCACACGACTGTGGCTGAAATGACTGGTTTGTTTGGGCCCCCACCAAAAAAAGAAGCAACCAATCTCTCCTTGCACAAACTGGCTCTACAGAGGCAAGATTTCGACCTCATCCTCCGATTCCTAACCCCTTTCACTGTGTACATCCTCCTCCTCACAGAGTATTAATTCATCCCCACTGGAATCCACCATCACAGGTCCCTGTGTACTTTCTGGAGGCAATTGCTTGTACAGGTCTTCCCGGAGGAATTTATAATTCATTTTGATGAACATCATCTTCTCCACATTTTGTGGAAGTAACCTCATACGCCGATTGCTGACAAGGTTACCGGCTGCACTAAACTCTCTTTCGGAGTACACACTGGAGGGGGGGCAAATTAGGTAAAATAAAGCCAGTTTGTGCAAGGGCATCCAAATTGCCTGTTTTTCCTGCCAGTATACATACAGACTTTTTGACATGCCTACTTAGATGCTGTCACTCATATAATCCTCCACCATTCTTTCAATGGCGACAGAATCATATGCAGTGACAGTAGACATGTCAGTAATCATTGGCAGGTCCTTCAGTCCGGACCAGATGTCAGCAATCACTCCTGACTGCCCTGCATCACCGCCAGCGAGTGGGCTAGGATATCTTATCCTTTTCCTTGCAGCCCAAGTGGCGGAAGAAATTGAAGGAGGAGCTGTTGACAGGTAATATTCCGCTTGAGTTGACAATTTACTCACCAGCAGGTCTTTGCACCTCTGCAGACTTGTGTCTGCCAGAAAGAGAGATACAACGTAGGCTTTAAACCTAGGATCGAGCACGGTGGCCAAAATGTAATGCTCTGATTTCAACAGATTGACCACCCTTGAATCCTGGCAAAGCGAATGAAGGGCTCCATCCACAATTCCCATGTACTTTGCGGAATCGCTCCATCTTAGTTCCTCCTTCAATTTCTCCAGCTGCTTCTGCAAAAGCCTTATGAGGGTAATGACCTGACTCAACTGGCAGTGTCTGAACTGACTTCACGTGTGGAAAGTTTGAAGGGTTGGAGAACCTTGCTCAAGACAGAAATCATTCTCCACTGCGCTTGAGTCAGGTGTATTCCCCCTCCTTTGCCTATATTGTAGGTTAATGTATAGGCTTTAATGGACTTTTACTGCTCCTCCATCCTCTCAAGAATATAGAGTGTTGAATTCCACCTCGTTACCACTTCTTGCTTCAGTTGATGGCAGGGCAGGTTCAGGAGTGTTTGCTGGCACTCCAGTATTCGGCACGCGGTGGCAGAAAGTCAAAAGTGGCCCGCAATTTTTCGGGCCACCGACAGCATCTCCTGTACACCCCTGTCATTTTTAAAAAAAATTCTGCACCACCAAATTAATTGTAGGTGCAAAACATGGGATGTGCTGGAATTTTCCCAGATGTAATGCACGCACAATATTGGTGGCGTTGTCCAATATCACAAATCCCCAGGAGAGTCTAATTGGGGTAAGCCATTCTGCGATGATGTCCCTCAGTTTCTGTAAGAGGGTGTCAGCTGTGTGCCTCTTACGGAAAGCTGTGATACATATGGGGTAATTCCGAGTTGATCGCAGCAGGAATTTTGTTAGCAGTTGGGCAAAACCATGTGCAGTGCAGGGGAGGCAGATTTAACATGTGCAGAGAGAGTTAGATTTGGGTGTGGTGTGTTCAATCTGCAATCTAAATTGCAGTGTAAAAATAAAGCAGCCAGTATGTACCCTGCACAGAAACAAAATAACCCACCCAAATCTAACTCTCTCTGCACATGTTATATCTGCCCCCCCTGCAGTGCACATGGTTTTGCCCAACTGCTAACAAAATTCCTGCTGCGATCAACTCGGAATGAGGGCCGAAGCGTAGCCTGCCTAGGAACAAATTGGCATTTGCGAGATGCTGCAGCTGTTGCCGCTGCGGGAGGCCATACATCTACCCAGTGAGCTGTCACAGTCATATAGTCCTTAATCTGCCCTGTTCCACTTGTCCACATATCCGTGGTTAAGTGGACACTATATACCAGGGACGTGCGGTGAGCTAAATGGCTCAGGAGACACTGGCTAACCCAAGAGCCAGATTTACATGCAATATATGAGCCAAAGGGTACATCTGGGCATTATACACAGGTGCTGCAGTATAAACTCCTGGAAATCTGGTGAGTTTTGATTAGAGATGTGTGGAAAGGATACACAGGTGAGGCACTGCCTCACCTGCCATAGACTTTTTACTCCAGAGTTTGGGCTATAAAAATTATTAAAATAATGCAAAGAGGATATTTCAAACAAATTATCAGTATTTTTCATATATTTTATTCAGTCAAAACTCTGGTTTAAACGTAAGTATGACAGGAAAGGCCCTGCCTCACCTGCCTCACCCCACCGCACGTCACTGCTATATACAACCGCATTTTGTAGGACACTGGTGACTCTTTTTCTGACGTCTTTGTACATTCTCGGTGTCGCCTGCCTAGGGAAGTGGAACCTAGATGTGATTTGGTACAGGGGACACAATATCTCCATCAATTGTCTAAATCCCACTGCAATAATGGCACATACCGAACGCACTTCTAACACCAACATAAGTGTCAAGGCCTCAGTTATCCGATTTGCAACAGGATCACTGCTGTCATATTTCATCTTCCTCACAAAGGACTGTTGGACAGTCAATTGCTTAGTTGAAGTAGTACAAGTGGTCTTCTGACTTCCCCTCTTGGATGATGACTCCCAGCAGCAACAACAGCAGCAGAAGCAACTGAAGGCGTACTACTCAAGGATCCTCTGGAGGAATTCCGGTTAGGAGAGGACTCCTCAGTCTTGACAGTGACATGGCCTGCAGGAATACTGACATTCCTGACTGAGGAGGAAGTTGACGTTGAGGGAGTTGGTGGTGTGGCTTGCAGGAGCTTGGGTACAGGAGGAAGAAGGGATTTAGGTGTCAGTGGACTGCTTACGCTCTTACCCAAAGTTTCACAACTTGACACTGACTTATGATGAATGCGCTGCAGGTGACGTATAAGGGAGGATGTTCTTAGGTGGTTAACATCCTTACCCCTACTTATTACAGATTGACAGAGGCAACAGAGGGCTTGACACCTGTTGTCCAGATTTGTGTAGAAATAATTCCACATCGAAGAGGTGGATTTTTTGGTAGTTTGCCCAGGCATCACAATGGGCTTCTTCATCCCACGGACAACAGGTGTCTCCCCGGTGCCTGACTTAAACAAACCACATCACCATCAGAATCCTCATTGTCAACTTTCTCCTCAATGCCAGCAACACCCATATCCTCATCCTGGTGTACTTCAACAATGACATCTTCAATTTGAATATCAGGAACTGGACTGTGGGTGCTCCTTCCAGCACTTGCAGGGGGCGTGCAAATGGTGGAAGTAGCCACCTCTTCCCGTCCAGTGTTGGGAAGGTAAGGCATTGCAACCGCCGACACACTTGGACTCTCCTTGGGGATTTGTGATACCATCTCAGAACATACAGTTCTTTTCTGTGCTCTTTCCAGCTTAACTCTTTTCATTTTTCTAGCAGGAGAATGAGGGCTTCCATCGTCATGTGAAGCTGAACCATCAGTCATGATCATATACCAGGGCCTCAGCCATTCCTTGCCACTCCGTGTCGTAAATGGCATATTGGCAAGTTTACATTTCTTCTCAGACCATTTGAATTTATTTTTTTGGGTCTTTTTACTGAACTTTGGCTTTTTGGATCTTACATGCCCTCTACTATCACATTGGGCATCGGCTTTGGCAGACGATGTTAATGGCATTTCATCATCTATGTCATAGGTAGTGGCAGCAGCTTCAGCACTAGGAGGAAGTGGTTCTTGATCTTTCCCTATTTTATCCTCCAAATTTTTGTTCTCCATTATTTTTTTGGAGTTATATAACACAATATGCGGCACAGGAATGACTAATGGCTGATGGCCAGGACACTACCACTGGTCTGATGCAGCACAACACAGCAACACTGTAAGGGACTTGTTGTTGTTGTTATTATTATTATAATACGGCAGCAGTGGACATATAGCAGCAGCGTATACCACTGTGACTGCCTGGTCACTGGAATGACTGATGACCAAGACACTAACACTGGTCTGATGCAGCACAACACAGCAACACTGTAAGGGACTTGTTGTTGTTGTTGTTATTATTATTATAATATGGCAGCAGTGGACATATAGCAGCAGCGCATACCACTGTGACTGCCTGGTCACTGGAATGACTGATGGTCAGGACACTGCCGCTGGTCTGATGCAGCACAACACAGCAACACTGAACTGATGCAGCAAAACACAGCAGCAATGGACATATGACAGCAAGAGGAAACAACCGCTGTGACTGCCTGCTCATTGGAATGACTGATGGCTGATGCACAGGACACTACCACTGGACTGATGCAGCACAATACACCACCACTGAACTGATGCAGCACAACACAGCAGCAATGGACATATGGCAGCAAGAGGACACAAACACTGTGACTGGACAAATACAGCACAAGACACTACCACAGAAGACACTGAGGACGGAGACACATCCTCTCTCTACACTCTCCAATGTTGGAGTGAAAATGGCGGAGACGCACAGCTCCTTATATGGAATCCAAACCCTGCGAGAATACGACAGCGGAATGATGACGTTTTGCCTCATTCTGGTCTCCGAGTCAGGTGGGAAAACCCGAGCCTGGCTCAGAAACTGACTCGAATGGTGAAGTTCGGTACAGTTCGGTTCTCTGAGAACCGAACCCGCTCATCCCTACTCCTGGTTATCGCCCCCAAAAGGTCCCTTCCTGGCAATCACTCTGCATTGATATTCTCACTGCGAGCGACATCACAAAGGTACCTTGGCATGTGCACAGTGCGATTGCGGTGCATGCACAGTCTACTGATAATTGTTAATCTGCGTGAACATCGGCATTGCGCACAGAGCTGGTCTTAATCAATATGATGCCCTAGGCAAGATTTTGGCTGGTGTCCCCTAGCACCACCGCTTGTTCTGCCTCTCACCCTGCACCCCTTTCCGAGCACCATCACCCCTCACCCATAGCTGTCCTTATTTTGGTGTCCCTACCCCCTTTATTTTAAAAAGGAACAGTGCGCACATTCGGCGCACAGCCCAAAATGGGGTGTGGTTTTGCTGGCAAGGGGCATGGCCACACATTAGTATCCCCAATTCAAATTATGTCACACAGTACTGCAACTTTATTCACATGTTATCATGTGATTGTGTCCCTAATTCACGTTACATCACACAGTAGTACCACTTTACCTTATAAACGTTACTCCTCACAGTAGTGCCCCTTATTCACATTGCCAGGGCCGAAACTAGGATTTTGGGCACCCAATGCAAGGCAGCAATTTAGCGCCCACCATGCACACACACACTTTGGAATCGTGTCAAAAACACAGTAATAAATAGCTGGCAAAGTGACAACCTGCATGCCAATCAGGACCTAGGGCCAATTAAAGAGGAGGAGTACAAACTTTCTGGGGAGGGGTGATACCTAATGTGGGTTATCCTGGCTGCAGAGAGGAGTCCCTAAAACTGTCTGGTGTTGTATATCTGATATGAGCCATGCAATAACTGTATCTCTCTCTCTCTCTCTCACACACACACACACACACACACACACTTGAAGGGGGGGATGACTCCCACTGTCCAACTGCTGTAGGACTACAAAGCCCTGCATGCCAGTCAGGACCTAAGACCACTGTTTGGGAGGCAGCAGCTGTCCTGGCGTATAGACCTCACCTCAGTACCCAGACTAATTATCGGCTGCTGCTGCTTCCTCTTGCCGTTTCCTCCTCTGGTGGAGTTGCCGTGCAGGAAGGAGGAGGCACTGAGGAACAGGCCCGGGGGCAGACATAGTTTACACAGGCACAGGAGCGAGTGTGTGAACGGTCACTCTCGCCCCATTCATGAATGTTCTAGTTGCTGGATGGTCTAGTTTCCCCGGAGTCCACATTGGTGGTACTGAGGAGCTGGGACCTGCAGCGAGGGTTCTGTCTGGGACCCGGCAGTAGGTATCCCCTTGGGGCCCTGTCCTCCTCTGGTGGAGCTGCGGGAAGCGGAAGGCACTGGGGAACAGGCCTAGGCGCAGACATCACTTACACACACAGGAGTGTGTGAGCGGCCATGGACCAGCGCTCAGGAAATAAAAGGAGGCAGCTGGAGAGTCCATGGTCACCTTCCCTGCCCTATTCATTAGCCTTCTAGTTGCCGGGGGGAGTTTCCCAGGAGTCCACATTGGTGTTGCTGGGGAGCGGGTACCTGCAACGAGGGTTCTTGGACCTGGCAGAAGGTAGCCGCTTATGGCTAAGACAAAGGCGTTTCCCAGGAGTCCACATTGGTGGTGCTGGGGAGCAGGTACCTGCAGCGAGGGTTCTTCGACCTAGCAGCAGGCAGCCATTTAGGGTTGAGAGGACATCTCTGCACCCTCTCAAATTCTGCACCCGGGGCGCATGCCCCCTTAGCCCCCACCTAGTTGCAGCCATGACATTACATCACACTGAATGGCCCCTTATTCACATTACACCATACCATATTGCTCTTTATTCACATTAGACGACACAGTAGTGCCCTTTCTAATTCTATATGTAACACCACACAGTAGAGCACCTTATACACATAATGCCACACATTAGTAATACATTTATGCACATAATACCACACAGTAATGCCCTCTACACATATGACACACATTATTAATGTCTTTATAAACATAATGCATACATTATGCCAACCTTTATTAATGTCTTTATACACATAATGTCCGCTACACATATGCCGCACATTATTAATGTCTTTATACATATAATGACACACATAATGTCCCCTACACATATGTCGCACATTATTAGTGCCCTTATACACATAATGACACACATAACACCCCTTACACATATGACACACGTTATTAATGCCATTACACAAATAATGAAACACATAGTACCCCTTAAACATTTGCTGCGCATTATTAATACATTTATACACATGACACGCATAATGCCCCTTACACATATGCCGAACACTATTGCACAACCAACGCACTCACACACAGCACTCACACGGCCACTAACACTGTGACCTCTGCCTCTGCTTTGATGCAGATGTGTCCTCATACATCTTGCCTCTATACGCCATGCAGCAGAGATGCCTGGCGTGAGTCAGCTGGCAGCTCTGCTAACGTTGGGTGCCTTTTTCGATGAAAATGCATCTTATTTGCATTGCTATGTGGCTAGGATGCACAAGCAGCTTCTGCTGATTAAAATGATATGCAGCATGCCTATATACAGTGTGCGACTGCGGCTGTATCTGCCTACAAAATGCTATACACAGAATATAGGCATGCCACATATCAATTTAATCAGCAGAAGCTGCTGGTGCCCAGAGGCATACCAACTGCCCTAGGCATTTGCCTAGTTTGCCTATGCCTAGGGCCGGCTCTGATTGCGCACCAACATGAATTAGGCCTATTGTGCAGATCTCTCTGCAGATCAGATAAACGCTCTCATCTAATGAGCTATTTTTTAGCTACTTTCTTCAATGGAATCGGGAGATCAGGCATCTCAAATTGAAAAGCTGCTCATATGATGCGATATCCCGATCAGACTTTGTAAAGAACGTCTGAAGCCAGTTATCCATCCTGCATACAGTACATACCTATCAGGTAAGTCGAAATCGGGTGATCAGTCCGATACTTGTAAAGGTGTGTACCCAGCTTACCTGTAATGCTATTCATATGTTTTTTTATGTGACAATTGGGTAACTAATACTACACATTCTTTGCATCATGTATAGAATGCAGATATCCTATATGTGTGACTGCTAGTTGATCTGTAGCTTGCATTTCATTTATACTGAAAATTTGATATCTCTTTAAAGGGAAGCAGTTGAGTGTGACCTCATATTTCTAGGCTTACTGATCCTAGAAAATCGACTTAAGCCAGAGACAAGTGCGGTATTGCAGGAGCTCAGCGAAGCCAACATTAGAACTGTGATGGTGACAGGTACTGTATATATTTATTCATATATTTATTGTAATTGATAATAAGAACTGTAGTTTTAGACTGGTAGGTGTTAGAATTCAATACATGTTATAAATCTGAACAATTGTATAACTCTACAAGTTAGTTTAATGATGACCCATCATTATTACTAGAGATGTGCGCCAACCCTTGTAGTTTGGTTTAAATTCGTTGTTGGATTTTGGTTTCGCCAACACTGCCCTCACATGTTTTGGATCTGTATTTTTTTTTTTATTGATAAAACTGCTAAAATCACAAAAGATGGGCTTGTTTTTGTTCCTATAGTATTATTAGCCTCAATAACATTCATTTCCAGTCATTTCCAGACAATTTTGACCACAACACAGCTCATAATATTGTGTTAGAGGTGGCTGATTACTAAGCGTCAGAGCAGCGGAACAAACACATGGCAATTTATAGCACATCTATAGCACATCTATTTTAACAAATGACAACAACTTTATACGGCTACTCTCACAGTGCTTAAATATTATTAGTGTGTAAACACATACAATTTTTTTAAATTTTTATTTGTATGGTTTTTTTTCAACAAATGACAACAACTTTACAGTGTCTCTCACAGCACTTATATTTTTTACTTCATACTGCGACTCAGAGCCATGACTAGACTATTTAGTGACCTGTGCCAGAAAGAGAATAGGTACGTGCCACCTGGTCCCCCCCCCCCCCCTTCCCTTTTTTTCCAATAGGGACATAATGCAAATGCTTATTGGGGAAGGGACATGACAAAAGATCCAAGAGAAAGTTCATGCTATGATACCCCAATATATATATATATATATATATATATATATATATATATATATATATATATATATATATATACATATACACAAAGAAATATGTTGCGTTAAGTCCACTCAGGTCCTTATTATAGCTTCCAAAGCAAGTTCTTTGTCCTTAATATATATGTTTAGTGCTGCCTCCTCTGGTTTGAACCTTACCACGGGTTCATCTGACACATGTAAAAGACAGAAAGTGAGGGGCTAGCAGAACACTTGTCTGCAGTGTCCGTGGAGAGCGGAGATCTGAGGCCGGAAAACACTTTAATACACTGCAGTCGAGCGTTCTGCTAGCGAGAGACCTGGAGCTGGAGCCACCGCTGCTACTACCACCAGCCGTACAGCGTTTACACGGTGAGTCATCTGGAGGTATCGCAGGAGGAGCGTGAGGCTTATGATTTCTTTCTTAGATGTATGTGAACCTTTTACTTTGTAATTAAATCATTGATACTTTTATACTCACCTGATGCGTCCCTCACTTTCTGTCTTATAGATAGATAGATAGATAGATAGATATAGATATAGATAGAGAACAGAACGAGGCAGCACTCAGATTTAGTAATAAAGCAAATGAAGTGTATTCACATCATCACATCTACATTTTGGGGAGAGAATCCCCTTCATCAGGATGAATATATATATATATATATATATATATATATATATATATATATATATATATATATATATAATATATATATATATGTAGTTCATAGCTGGGCGGCACTCAGAAACTGTAATAAGTCATAAAGGTGAACAAGCCCCGTGGGGCAACTTTAATGTGACGTTTCGGTGTACAAAAAACCCCTTCCTCAGACAACCAGTTTAAACAATAACAGTGCTTTAAATAGACAAAACGTGTAACATCTTACCCTCCTCTCCAGTGTGTCCCCAGGCTCGCGTGGACGCCGTCCTGCAGTGACACTTCCGGCCGCGGGTCTTCCGTCGCGCCGGAAGTGACGTCACCCGTCCGGCTCGGTCGCCATGGTTACACACTGTTAAACAGAGCAGTGCGTAATCAGCAATGTGCGGAATACATAAACAGTGTCATGTAATAAACCTTATAAGATACTTAGTGCAAGGATTAAAAGCTATTAAAAAAGCCGTGCATTATGGTACAAAAATGACAAGTTAATAATGTGGGACAACATTGAAAATTTGATGTGCTCCTTAAGTGAACAAATAATGAAATGAATGCATACCATATACATTCTTATTCTCCATGTAAAATTACTCTGTGGTTAAATAGTGCTCACCACGTTTAATATAATCTCATTATTAGAACTTCACCCTATAATAAGGAAAACTATACTTCTACATGGCATTACTGCCCTCTGGTGTACAAAATTATATTGAACATATCACTGGAAAGCAAAAATCTTTCTAGGTTACTGTTAACACTCTGGAGGCCTAGTGAACTTATAAAAAGTGTGCTAGACCCAGGGTTTCATTAAGCCCTTTTGGGGATAGACAGTCCAATCGGAAAGTCCATCGGGACTCCAACTGTAGGAGGTTTTTGCCTCGATCGCCCCCACGATATGATGGAGGTATATGATCTATCGCCTTATATCTAAGGCTGGACAAATTGTGTTTACACTCTACAAAATGCCGGGCCACCGGCTGTTCACTTGTGCCTGATATCAATGCATTTCTGATGGCCGATCTATGTTGGGTGAGCCTGACTTTGAGCTGACATTCAGTCTTACCAACATAGTAAAGGCCGCAGAGACAGACTATAACGTAAATTACAAATCTGCTGGTACAGGTGAGAGGCCATTTAATACTATATTGTTTCCCCGTGTGTGGATGGGGTATGGTATCCCCTGTTAGCAAAAATGAACAAGTAGTGCATCCCAGACATTTATGACAGCCGTTCTTACGGCTGAGAAAATTTTGGGGTGTTGGTGGCGTCAGGAAGCCAGTAACGTCAGTTTTTACTATCAGATCCTTAAAGTTTCTGAATAACTAGGTCTTAATCGGGTTTTATGGAAACATTTCAAATCTGGATCCGTATTGACCATGTGCCATAAATTTTTAGCCTGTTGTGTTGTATGTAGGCTTTGTGTGTTATATTCATTCACCCAGGTCACCACCTTTGTTTCTGTAGTTTTTCTACCCAAAGGGTCTGTGGCTTTCTGTTGACTCACCCACTGGGCCCCATCTCTGGCTTTTTTCAATTCTTTTATATCATAGCCTCTTTCTCGAAATTTATCACCATGGCATCCAATTGGCCCGATGCCTTTTCTCGGTCACTATTGGCTCTGCATACACGCAAGAACTGAGAGTACGGGAGACCCCTGGTGGTAGATTTAGGGTGGAAACTATTGGCATGCAGAATGGTATTACGGTCAGTGGGTTTTGTGTATAAAGACGTATATATTTGTTGATTCCTGATCTGTATAAGGATGTCTAGAAAACATATTGCATGGTCACTACTGATCATGTTGAACTTAATCGGGTTAACAGAAGCATTTTGTTTCTCTATGATGGAAGTCAGAACTGGGAGATCATCTTGCCAAAAAATCAGAAGATCATCTATGTAACGATGATACATAAATAATGCATTGGAGATAAGTTGGTCTTCAAAGAAGATACCTTTCTCTGTCTCCCACATGTAACAGTTTGCAAAAGAGAGGGCCACTGAGGACCCAATTGCACAGCCAGTGACCTGTTTATAAAACACCCCATTAAACATAAAATAATTATGCTCTAAAGTAAACCGTAACAGTGATAAAAACAGATCAATATCAGGTGCCTTATAAAGTGCATTACCAAAAATTAACTTACGGACAGCTTCCACACCAGCCTTGTGCGGAATACATATGTATAAGCTGGTGACATCAAGTGTCACCAACGTGACACCCTCCAGAATAGCCTGCATCTGTGCAAATTTCTTTAATAAAGTGCTGGAATCCTTCAAGTGCGTGAGGGTGTTTTGGATACACGGCTTTAGGAAGGTGTCCAAAAAAATTGGCACTGGCTAGCACAGAGACCCACGGGCAGAAATGATTGGTCTGCCCGGTGGTCTCTGTGCGTCCTTGTGGACTTTGAGTAGTGTGTAAAATACTGGAATAACCGGAAAGGCTGTGGAAAGTTTGTCCACCAATACCTGGGTGAGCAACCCCTGTTCAACTGCTTGTTTCAAAATAGAGTCCAGCTCATGCTTAAATGACAAGGTAGGGTCTTGGTCCTATCTTTTTTATGTAGAAGTGTCACTCAGTAAACGATCACACTCCTGAATGTACGCTACTGTGTCTTGGATGACGATGGAACCCCCCCTTGTCAGCTGCGCGGATGATGATATCTTTACGTGCTTGTAATCCTTTCAGAGCGTCCCTTTCCTCCAGAGACAGATTGTGTCTAATCTGCTTCTCTGGTATATCCAAACTGTCCTCCAGGAGCCAATGAAATGTTTTTAAGGTAGGGTTGGAGGATTGAGGGTCAAAATTTGAACGCGGGCCCAGGTGCTGTATCCGCTCAGGTAGTGGTGTGGAAATATTCGTCAGGGGTTGTTTGGAAAAGTGTTCTCTCAATTTCAATGTTCTGTTAAATTTATATGATTCCACTTTCCATTTAAATTTGTCAGCTCTATTTGTTGGAATGAATGACAGACCTTTGTTTAAAAGACTTTTTTCTGGAACTGTGAGCGCATACTTAGACAGGTTGAATATTGTTTCTACTTGTGTTTGCGTTGTCTTCCCCTTTGTTTGTCTTTGCGACTGTCCCCCCCCCGCCGCGTTGGCCTCTTCCCCGGGGCGACCGCGTCCACCCGGGTGCGTACCCCTAAAGGGGTTAATGCTGTAGTATTGGGAGTGGCACTGTGGGTAGTCTCTTCAGATTCACTAGCTGGGGTTTTTTGTATGCCTGCAGGTTCTGTCTTCCCCGGAAAGTGTTAGGGGTCTGGTGTAGCCAATTGTATACCCGGTGCGGAGCATAGTCGGCCTGAACCTTCCTGTGTTTTTCTTTATTGTATCTCACCACGTCATTTCTGTAAGTCTCCAATTGATCTTTAAGTTTAACCATCCAATTCCCAGCCTGATCCTGCGTCAGTGTCTCTAAGTGTTTCTGCTCAAATGTGGCAATCTTATCTTTAGTTAAATTCCACTCCTTCGTTGATTCTTCGATCACTAACAATATAAGGTCCATGGAACACTTACTGAGGAAGGAAATCCAGCGCTTACAGAAACTTGTGTTATGTCGGCCAATTGTTGGTGAATTATGGACCCGAAAGCCCCGGGGTATCTGTTTCGCTCTAAAATAGTCAGACAATGTATGGCTGTGATACAGAAAATCGGTTTCCCGTTTCGTTAATTTGAATAATTCCTTGTAGATCTCCGCATTTGATTCTATGCATTCCTCCATGAGGGCAGTATCTTTGTGTAGAATATTTTCGGCATCTACATCAGAAAAGCTTAATGTTTCATAATTGTCGCATTCCATTAAAAATGAGGTAAAATCCTCATTACCAGTAGACGTTGCCATATTATATCCAATGTGCCTTCACCTTTCCTTATCAGGAGATAAAGTGCTTATGTGCCATAAAGTGCCCAGTTCTCAAAGTGCAACGTGCTAATCCACTGCCGGATGAAAATTTCAAACAAAGTGCAGGTGCAGACTTGTGCAAACAGTGGTACTGTGGAGGGAGAATTTTTTTCAGCCGGTTGCCTTGGGTCAAGGCCAGCGAACTTATCCACCGCAGCAGTGCGCTGTAACCATATACGTACCAAAATAGGACCCTGGCACTCCGGTCTTACGAATAGCCCGCTCCGGTGCCTTCCCCTCAGAGTTGTCCCTGCTTTACATAGTTCATAGCTGGGCGGCACTCAGAGACTGTAATAAGTCATAAAGGTGAACAAGCCCCATGGGGCAACTTTAATGTGACGTTTCGGGGTACAAAAAACTCTTTCCTCAGACAACCAGTTTAAACAATAACAGTGCTTTAAATAGACAAAACGTGTAACATCTTACCCTCCTCTCCAGTGTGTCCCCAGGCTCGCGTGGACGCCGTCCTACAGTGACACTTCCGGCCGCGGGTCCTCCGTCGCACTGGAAGTGACGTCACCGGTCCGGCCCCCTTGCCATGGTTACACACTGTTAAACAGAGCAGTGTGTAATCAGCAATGTGCGAAATACATAAACAGTGTCCTGTAATAAACCTTATTAGATACTTAGTTTTGACCCTCAATCCTCCAACCCTACCTTAAAAACATTTCATCGGCTCCTGGAGGACAGTTTGGATATACCAGAGAAGTAGATTAGACACAATCTGTCTCGGGAGGAATGGGACGCTCTGAAAGGATTACAAGCACGTAAAGATATCATCATCCGCGCAGCTGACAAGGGGGGTTCCATCATCATCCAAGACACAGTAGTGTACATTCAGGAGTGTGATCGTTTACTGAGTGACACTTCTACATAAAAAAGATTGGACCAAGACCCTACCTTGTCATTTAAGCATGAGCTGGACCCTATTTTGAAACAAGCAGTTGAACAGGGGTTTCTCACCCAGGTATTGGTGGACAAACTTTCCACAGCCTTTCCGGTTATTCCAATATTTTACACACTACCCAAAGTCCACAAGGACGCACAGAGAGCACCGGGCAGACCAATCATTTCTGCCCGTGGGTCTCTGTGCGAGCCAGTGTAAATTTTTTTGGACACCTTCCTACAGCCGTGTATCCAAAACACCCTCACGCACTTGAAGGATTCCAGCACTTTATTAAAGAAATTTGCACAGATACGGGCTGTTCCGGAGGGTGTCACGTTGGTGACACTTGATGTCACCAGCTTATACACATGTGTTCCGCACAAGGCTGGTGTGGAAGCTGTCCGTAAGTTAATTTTTGGTAATGCACTTTATAAGGCACCTGATATTGATCTGTTTTTATCACTGTTACGGTTTACTTTAGAGCATAATTATTTTATGTTTAATGGGGTGTTTTATAAACAGGTCACTGGCTGTGCAATGGGGTCCTCAGTGGCCCCCTCTTTTGCAAACGGTTACATGTGGGAGACAGAGAAAGGTATCTTCTTTGAAGACCAACTTATCTCCAATGCATTATTTATGCATCATCGTTACATAGATGATCTTCTGATTTTTTGGCAAGATGATCTCACAGTTCTGACTTCCATCATAGAGAAACAAAATGCTTCTGGTAACCCGATTAAGTTCACCATGACCAGTAGTGACAATGCAATATGTTTTCTAGACATCCTTATACAGATCAGGAATCAACAAATATATAGGTCTTTATACACAAAACCCACTGACCGTAATACCATTCTGCATGCCAATAGTTTCCATCCTAAATCTACCACCAGGGGGCTCCCGTACTCTCAGTTCTTGCGTGTATGCAGAGCCAATAGTGACCGAGAAAAGGCATCGGGCCAATTGGATGCCATGGTAGATAAATTTCGAGAAAGAGGCTATGATATAAAAGAATTGAAAAAGACAGACCCTTTGGGTAGAAAAACTACAGAAACAAAAGGTGGTGACCTGGGTGAATGAATATAACACACAAAGCTTACATACAACACAACAGGCTAAAAATTTATGGCACATGGTCAATACGGATCCAGATTTGAAATGTTTCCATAAAACCCGATTAAGACCTAGTTATTCAGAAACTTAAAGGATCTGATAGTAAAAACTGACGTTACTGGCTTCCTGACGTCACCAACACCCCAAAATTTTCTCAGCCGTAAGAACGGCTGTCATAAATGTCTGGGATGCACTACTTGTTCATTTTTGCAAACAGGGGATACCATACCCCATCCACACACGGGGAAACAATATAGTATTAAATGGCCTCTCACCTGTACCAGCAGATTTGTAATTTACGTTATAGTCTGTCCCTGCGGCCTTTACTATGTTGGTAAGACTGAATGCCAGCTCAAAGTCAGGCTCACCCAACATAGATCGGCCATCAGAAATGCATTGATATCAAGCACAAGTGAACAGCCGGTGGCCCGGCATTTTGTAGAGTGTAAACACAATTTGTCCAGCCTTAGATATAAGGCGATAGGTCATATACCTCCATCATATCGTGGGGGCGATCGAGGCAAAAAACTCCTACAGTTGGAGTCCCGGTGGATTTTCCGATTGGACTGTCTATCCCCAAAAGGGCTTAATGAAACCCTGGGTCTAGCATACTTTTTATAAGTTCACCAGGCCTCCAGAGTGTTAACAGTAACCTAGAAAGATTTTTGCTTTCCAGTGATATGTTCAATACAATTTTGTACACCAGAGGGCAGTAATGCCATGTAGAAGTATTGCTTTCCTTATTACAGGGTGAAGTTCTAATAATGAGATTATATTAAACGTGGTGAGCACTATTTAACCACAGAGTAATTAAACATGGAGAATAAGAATGTATATGGCATGCTTTCATTTCATTATTTGTTCACTTAAGGAGCACATCAAATTTTCAATGTTGTCCCACGGTATTAACTTGTCATTTTTGTACCATAATGCACGGCTTTTTTAATAGCTTTTAATCCTTGCACTAAGTATCTTATAAGGTTTATTACAGGACACTGTTTATGTATTTCGCACATTGCTGATAACACACTGCTCTGTTTAACAGTGTGTAACAATGGCGACCGGTGCTGGACGGGTGACGTCACTTCCGGCACGACGGAGGACCCGCGGCCGGAAGTGTCACTGCAGGACGGTGTCCACGCGAGCCTGGGGACACACTGGAGAAGAGGGTAAGATGTTACACGTTTTGTCTATTTAAAGCACTGTTATTGTTTAAACTAATTGTCTGAGGAAGGGGTTTTTTGTACCCCGAAACGTCACATTACAGTTGCCCCACGTAGCTTGTTCACCTTTATGACTTATTACAGTCTCTGAGTGCCGCCCAGCTATGAACTATGTAAAGCAGTGACAACTCTGAGGGGAAGGCACCGGAGTGGGCTATTCGTAAGACCGGAGTGCCAGGGACTTATTTTGGTTCGTATATATATATATATATATATATATATATATATATATATATATATATATATATATATATATATATATATATATATATATATATATAGGCAGGGGCGGATCCAGAAGAAAATGAAAGGGGGGGCACCATGATAGGGGAACAGTGAGTTTTATGTACATGTACCTAAGGCACGTGTGCTCCCAGATAAGGGGTGTGGTATCACAGGGGGCGTGGCCTCACAGAATACGCCATCAGGTAATGATTGGCTGTAGACACGCATCCTGGCTTATTGCCAATGTTTCACCCTGATGAAAGGGCTGATTGGGCCTTGAAATGTTGGTCACCTGTTCCATTAGCTATGGGAGCCTGGAAGGCACCCAAGCACAATATAATTATTATAGTTTTTAGTTGGTGGTGGCAGGTGCAGCATACCTTGTTTTGGGCACTGCACTGAAACTCAGACTGCAGGACACAAACTGCCCATTTTGATTAGCAAAAGCAGCCAACTTATTCTCCAACAAGCAGCATAAGACATCTGCAGGACAACCCTGTCACAATCACACGGGCCGCCTTCTCAAAGCTGAGGCTGAGTTTGACTGCACCTAGCATGGTAGTAAAGGAAGTGGAGGAGGAAGCGCTGGGAAACTGTGCGGTGCAGTGAGGGCTAATGAGGCCTTCTGCGCCGTCATAAGTAACAGTCTTACTCGATGCTCGCATTTGAACCCCGCGCCTGAGCTGGACTCTGGCCGGCTGGTAGTGGGGGAGGTAGGTTGCGGTGTGAGCAGGGGGAGGCTGGAGCTGCAGCTCCAGCCTCCCATTGGTTACCACACGGACTTGCTGATAGAGCCGCGACGGGTCCTAGTGTTGCCGGCTCTTTTATCAAATCTAACTGATGGACTTAGCAGTAGCTGTTGCTGTTCTCCTTTTGAAAAAAAAAAAGAAGTCAGAAATGACAGGGGGGCACAAGCCCGAGTACCCCTCCCTGGAACCGCCTATGTATCAGGGCCAGATCTAGACCTTGAGGCGCCCTGGATGACAAAATAGGGGCGTGGCTTTATGGAGAAGGGGCGTGGTCAGTTTTGCCCCCTGTAGCTGTGCCCACAGTAGTATTGCCCCCAGTACTGTGCCACCTATAGAATTACCGGGTGGTCTTCAGTATGCCGGTGGTCGGGCTCCAGGCGACCAGCATACCGGCGCCGGGAGCCCGACAGCCGGCATACCGACACTTATTCTCCCTCGTGGGGGTCCACGACCCCCCTGGAGGGAGCGCCACCGTGCCCGTAGCATGGCGAGCGCAGCGAGCCCGAAAGGGGCTCATTTTCACTCGCCACACTGTCGGTAAGCCGGCGGCCGGCCTCCCAGCGCCGGTATGCTGGTCGCCGGGAGGCCGGCCGCCGGCAGATCGTAGTGAACCCGAATTACCCCCAGTACTGTGCCCTCTGTAGAATTCAGTGGCGTGTGGTGAGGTCAGTGGCTGGTGAGGCACTACAGCGAAATGTCCGCTGAATCCTGCCAATGACCCCTTCCACCGCCAAGCCAATGCCTGCTACTGCCTCTGAGCCGATGCCTGCTGCCACCACCAATGGCTTACAAACTCACCCACCATCAACTGACCCAGCCCTCCGCCACTAATTTGCATCTCAGTCCGATGCCACCAATGCCCGCTGCCTGCCTGCTCATCATACTTGTGATATATTGTACAATTTTATAGAAAAAAAAAATAGTGTGTGGGACTAGGAAGGGAGTTGGCGGAGGACATGAATGCAATTTTGTTGTCCAGAACTTCCATTAACTTAATGGAGAAGGGTCTGGATGGGTTAAAAAATTTAAAAATAAATGTGTGAGGTCCCCCCTCCTAAGTATAACCAGCCTCGTGCTCCTTGAGCCGGTCCTGGTTGTTAAAATACTGCGGGGAAAATTGGACAGGGGATCCCCGTATTTAGACAACCAGCACCGGGCTCCACTAGCCAGGGACATAATGCCACAGCCGGGGGACACATTTATGTAGGTCCCTGTGGCCGTGGCATTAACCCCCCCAACTAGTCACCCCTGGCCGGGGTTCCCTGGATGAGTGGGGACACCTTAAATCAAGGGGTCCCCCCCTCCAGGCACCCAAGGGCCAGGGGTGAAGCCCGAGCGGTCCCCATCACCCCTGGGCGGTGAGTGCCAGGCCATAAGTGTAAAAAAAATAAGAATATTGTTTTTTGTTGTGGAACTACAAGGCCCAGCAAGCCTCCCCCGCTTGCTGGTACTTGGAGAACCTCAGGTACCAGCATACGGGGAAATAAGGGGCGGGAAATAAGGGGCCCGCTGGTACCTGTAGTTCTACAACAAAAATAATACCCAAATAAAAACAACACACACACCTTGAAAGTAAAAATTTATTAAAGCACACACACTCACACATACTTACCTACATCCCACGCCAATCACGTCCACTTGTCCATGTAGAATGCAATAGGGGTACCTGTAAAAATGAGAGAGAGATTACTTACCTACATCCCACGCCGATCCCGTCCACTTGTCCATGTAGAATCCAATAGGGGTACCTGTAAAAATTTAAATTATACTTACAAACTTCAACACAGGAGGGAGGGGGGGGAGGAGTTACAAACTTCAACACAGGAGGGGGGGGGAAGAGAGAGAGAGAGAGAACGAACACACACACACCACTGGACACCTCGGATAAAGGTGCCGCTTCTGCCCTGCAGCTGCTCCGGCGGAGGGAGTTTACCAGCGGCTCTTGTCTTCATTGGGGTGGCACGGGGAGACAGCAACACATGAGGGGGGGGGGGGAGAGGCAGAGATGGCCATAGGCATAGGCACACTAGGCAATTGCCTAGGGCATTTGAAATGCCAAGGGGCATCAGCAGCTTCTCCTGATTAAAATAATATGCGGCATGCCTATATTCTGTGTGAAGCATTTCATATGCAGATACAGCCACAGTCACACACAGTATATAGGCATGCTGCATATTATTTTAATCAGTAGAAGCTGCTTGTGCATCCTAGCCAATAGCAATGCAAATAAGATGCATTTTCATTAAAAAAAAAGGTGCCAGATGTTAGCATTGAGGCAATATTTATGAGGACACATCTGTATCCAAGTAGAGGCAGAGGTCACAGTGTTAGTGGCAGTGTGATTGCTGTGTGCATGTGAGTGGGTTGGTTGCACAGTAGTGTTCAGAATATGTGTAAGGAGCATTATGTGTGTCATGTAAAAATGCATTAATAATGTGCAACATATGTGTAAGGGGAACTATGCGTGTCATTATGTGTATGTAAGTGAAATCATTTGGTCAATAGATAATGAAATTGTGGGAAGAGAGGTTATGTAGTAGAGTGGTAATATGATCAGTTTAGGATTAGACATGTTTAGTTTACGTAATCTCTGGGACGTCAAGGAAAATATAGAAAAGAGGCAGTTGGAGATGAGTGAGGAGAGCGTGGTAAAAGTCAGGGGAGGACAGGTAGATATGAGTATTATCAGCGTAGGTATGATATTGAAAGTCAATAGAGCTTGTGAATTCAGCAAAAGAGGACGAATAGAGGGAGAATAGGAGAGGTCCCAGAACAGAAAGTTGGGGACATCAACTGTTAGTGGAAGTGTGAAGGGGGGGGGGGTGGAGGAGTCATGAGAGGAGACAGAGAAGGAATGGTAGAAGAAGTAAGAGGACAGCCAGGTAGGGGCAGTATCACATAGACCAAGTGAGTAAAGTATTTAAAAGAGGAAAGGGTGGTCCATAGTGTCAAAGGCAGCAGGTAGGTCAAGTAGACTGAGCAGAGAGTAGTGGCCATTGGATTTGGCAGCAAGGAGGTCATTGCTGACTTTTATGAGGGCAGTTGCAGTGGAGTGGAGAGGATGGAAGCCACACTAAAATAGGTCAAGTAGGGAGTGTAAGGAAAGAAAGGCAGTAAGGTGGTTGTAAACAATGTGCTCAAGGAGTTTGTAGGAAAAGGATAGAACTAGAGAGATGGGTCAGTAGTTGGAGAGAATTGGGATAAAGAGTATTTTTTTAAGAGTAGGTTGCATGTTTGAATGCAGAGGGGGCAATGTCTGATGAGATAGAGAGATTGAGGAGATGTGCAAGTTGAGAACAGGCAGAAGGAGAGATGTAAAGTAGAAGGTGGAGGGGATTGGATCAAAAGGTGGAAGACCAGATAATGATCATGACTTCATCACCATATGGAGGAAAAAGAAGACAGAGTTAGTGAGTAGATGGGGAGGAGTAAGCTGGGAAAGGATGGGGTGGGGTACTGATGGTTTGGTGGGATGTAATGTCCTGATATATGGAGTAATTTTTAGCTGTGAAGTAGGTAGCAAAGTCAAGGGCAGAGAGTTTGGAGAGAAGGCGAGGAGAGAGTGGACAAGGGAAAGTGTTTAAAATGGTGAAGAGACACTAGAGTTTGAGTACTGGGAGAAGATGAGGTTTGTTTTAAATATGACCTTTTTAGAGAGAGAAAAGCCAGCACTGTAGGATAAGAGTGTAAATTTGAAATAGAGTCAGCATTAGAGCATGATATTTTCTGCTGTAGCTCGATGGTATGTGAACACTTTTGCAGGTATCTGGTGCTTCTATAATGCCAGAGTTGAGGAATGGATCTGAAAGGGCGAATAGTTGTCTCTGGAGCAATAGAGTGAAGAGCAGAAATAAGTTAGGCATTGTATAGGGAAGTGAGAGAAGAGAGAGAAGAGGGGAGGGGAGAGAAGTGAGTTGAGCAGGTATGATAAGGATATGGGATAGCATGAATGTTACACTTAGTATTGGTAACCTTAGGTCGCTGAGGTCGAGAAGGAGAGAGGTATAAGTTAAAAGAGAGAAGATGATGGTCACAGAGGGGAATGGGGAATAGGTGTAGTTGGAAATATCACTACAGTGGTTGAAGACCAGATCAGTTGAGTGCCCACCCACATGGGAGGTTAAGATTAAGGAGTTTAGAGGCAGGGAATTTTGTCGGGATATCGATTGGGATTTTTAAGTCACCTAAGATAATGTGGGGAAGTTCTAAAGAGAGGAAGTGAGGGAGCTAGGAAGCAAAGTTGTCATGGAAATTGGAGGGAGGTCCATAGGGGTAGTAAATAACAGGTATTCAAAGGTGAACAGGTCTATTTCCCTAAATATTAGACATGACAGGGCTTGCATCTCAGAGTTCGAGCCTACCCAAACGTACTGTACCCAATCTTGAGGAATCCGGACCAGCCACTCGGATTTACCCATCAATTTCGGACTTCAGGTCAAAACTAAATGTCATCAGCCAACTTTTGGATTCTATATAAGACACCTGCAGTGGTGATTCTTGTGCCAGTTCCCCTCACCCACACTTCTGCGCACTCTGCTTGGCTGTATTGCTCCTGTGTCTGCCGACTCCAGTGTCCATCCAATATAGAGGCTGCTCCGGTGCTGCTATGATTTGCTCCATCCATACACTCCAGTGGTCCATACACTCCAGTGGCTTCTCCTGTGCTCAGTGCTGTGCTGTGTCCATTCACTCCTGTGCTCTCAGTGTAACCATCTGCTCCAGTGCTGCTGACGCACCTGTCGAGTGTCTATCCATGACAATTGTAGGGAATACCGCACTGACCAATGATACTATGCTAACCAGCATAAACAAACCAAAATTTAAACAAGTACATGGGTAAATTCCTCTCAATGTGGCCTAATTCAGCCCTTAGCAGAGTGCGCACATGTACCTTGGGAGCCCAGTGAGATGCTAAAAGCATCTCAGGGCTGCGATTGCCTCTGTCTGATTGACAGGCATAGACGGTCGCTGGGTGGGAGGGGGCATGCCAACAGCATTAGAACACAGTTAGCGGGGGTGGGTCGCAGCGGCTGTGTGACATCACATGCCACCACTGAGACCCAGGACGCAGCGGGTAGCCACCTGCCAGCGTGCAGGAACTGTGCAGGCAGGGAGCTACTTACCGGGTTGAAAAGCATCGCCGCTGTGCAATGCTTTTGCACCCATGCAGGGGGGCAGAGCCAGACATAGGAGGCGGACTAGCCCTGTGCTGGGTTTCCTCTCGCATGTCTGAGAAACTGATCGTAGATGTGCTACATTTAGCGATCAGATCAGAATCACACCCCCAAACAGGCCCAAATTATGTGATTTTAGCAGTTTTTATAAATTTTGGGGGGAAAAACCCCATACAAATTCAAAGCAAAAACCAAAATATGTGAGGGTGGTTTTGGCAAAACCGAATTCAAAACACAAATTTATTAGAGATCCAAAACAAAGATATTCACTGGCAGTCAATCAGCAGTGGAAAGTGTCCGTAAATGGCTGTGATTTCAACTTTCAGCATTTTTGCTAATTCGGTTGAATATACTGTGAGTTTGGTATAATTTATTAGTTCACATACAGTATATGGTATAGTTGCTGTGAATATACCAGAGGATGACTTGCAACAATCATATCTCCATTCTCCATGCCTTAATTAAACCTTAGGAGTTTGACAACTGTTACATGCCTTCAGAGGCACCAAGAGGGTAGGAAATGGATACTAATTACCTTGGCCCAGGCTTGTTGTTGAAGGTGCCCAGGTCTGCTGCCCTCCCATTTTAACCTGTAAGTGGCAGAAGCCTTTCTCACCAAGCACAGGCTGCTCTATGCTGGGATGCTGTGGGTCATCCAGGGAGGCTGCTGCCGCTGAGAAGCATCGGTCTCCTCTGCTTGCATGATGTGTAGGGGGGAGTGATTGAAATGACTGCCCCCCACCCCTGGATCTGCCTCTGGCTGAGGGGTGTGGCACCTGCCATGAATTCTAGTGCAACTTTTGTGCCCCTTTCCCTGCTAACTGCATCTCTGGCTGGACACTATTCAACTTGCAGCAGGGAAAGGGTTAACAGTGCCCTGAGTGCTGCGTCTGGCACATGGACACTGACGAGTCAGCAAGAGGCGTATGGATCCCAGTGAGAGAGACGGCTTGTGCTGTGGCAGTTACAGCCATATGCCGGTGTGAGAGTGGCGGTGCGGTGTAGTGCTTGCTGCCGTGCAGGTGTAGACTCACTGCATACCAGGAACCACACCCTCTCACCTTCAGGTCATGGATACTCCAACAGACCTGGAACACCAAATGGTTCTGGACACGACAATATAGGGGGAAGGAGATGGTTGAGTGCCGTTCCTCATAACTGCGGACCGAAACACCCTCCGAAACTAAGGGAAATAGAGCTTTTGGGCTAGGTGAAGGTCATCCTTGGCACTCTGCCTCAGAGCCCGTATTTCACCTATTAGTACTCTTGCACCAGGTGTAAATTCAACCTTGCACCGGCGTGCAAGGTTCACCCAGAACAAAGGAGGATAGGTAGGGAACAGACGGACACAAAAAGGGGCACACGGACAGGGGAAAAATACTATTTTAAATTACTGGGGAGTGGGCGCCAAACAGCCTACCCACCTCTCCCCACACACTTACTTGGTCCTACTGCCCCCCTAAATGCACACAGGCCAAAGGCCTGACTTTACCCTCGGGCCTAGCGCCTGCCTATCTTGGGGCCAGGTGGAGTTAGCTGGGCCTAGTGCCCAGATCACTCTTATACAATGGGGCTGAGGCTTACAAGCCTGTCTTACTGTGGGCTTATTCTTGGTGACCTGGGCCTAGTGCCCAGAGTCACCTTATACCTGTTATGACTATTAAGCTCCTGTGTGTGCACATGCAGGAAGAACCTGAAATGAGGTCAGCTGAAGCCAGGTGAAAATGAAACAAGGCTTATTGCAGTGAAAGAACCAGTAAGATATCAGCATACAGAGAATGGATCCTTGATAAACATGGAACAGAATGCATTATTCCCAGATAATAGTAATGGCTTGATATTTAACAGGGAGTATGATTATGCTTGAATTTAGATACAGTCCAGATTAATTGCAGAGGTGAAAATGAACATGAAGAAATCCAGGTTTAAACAAAGCAGAGGGAAAATAACATACCAAAATGAAGTTACCAGGCTGGGGTGGAAACAGACTGCAAATAATAATTCAGGAATGCAGATATTGCTCCAGCAGGGCAAGAAGTTTCATAACAAGGCATAGGTGAAACCAGGCTCCAGGAAATATCTCAGAGATGCAGGTATGGCAGAAGCAGGACAGGATAACTGGAGAGAGCCTAATCACAATCCACATGGAACCACAATGATCTGCACATGAATGCTGGTGAGCAGGAGTTAAATAGCAGCACAAGGTGTTGGCCACAGCTGCTCACAATCAAGTAATCAACCTGCAGGGACAGAGTGTGCAACTGCCATTCAGACCTAAGGCAGCAAGTGAGACCCATAGAGGCAGGAATGAGACATAATGCAAGGCAACACAAACACACAGACATTCCTAACAATACCTCCTACTGGGGCACACTTCAACTAGGGCCTAATACCCTCTACTGTGCAACAGGCCTAATGCCTGAGATTAGCCACGGGCCCATTGCCCGCCTACTGCGCCACAGGCCGGTGGCCTGACTATGCCCACAGGCCTAATGCCCGATCCCTGATGGTCTAGGGAGAAAAGGAGGGTGTGTGTGACAGGTGCTCTCACAGAGGGCCTACCTTTCCCAGTGGGAGAGGCACCAGGGGGAGCTTCATTAGCTCTTTTTCTTCCAACCCCTGGTGACCTCTCCGGCACTCCTCTTCACTCTTCTGCCGCTGGCCTATCCTGGCCAGTGGCGCCGCTGCCCCTCTTCTGCGTCCAGCCATCACTGGACATCTTCTCCGCTGACGCCCGCGTCTTCAGGCCCCTTCCGCAGCCACAGGAACAGCATCTGTGCCGTCTGTCTTCTGGTGCTGCCCGGCTCTTCTGCGCTCTTCTGTGCGGTCTTCTTCCTCTTCGGCTCCCACCCAGTGTCTGACATCACTCGCCGGGGGCAGGGCCTATGAAGCAACGAGCACCAATTGTCTCAACGCGTCTGATTCCCATTAGCCGGTGCCCTGTGAGCCACGATTGGCTCACGGACGGCGCCAGATTCAAAATCACGCCGGCACTTCCAATTGGCTGCCAAAACGGTGCCAAGTTTGAATTGCCGCTGCTGCAGCGCTGCCCGTTGCCGCTTCAGGGCCGGTGCAGGGAATCAATACGTGGTCCCTGCACCAGACACCCGCCACTGCTGCTCAACCAACACTGGGGACAGACAAGCTGCCCCAGTGCTGTCTACAGTCTGGAACTGCAGGGGACACAGACCCCTGCACTCTGCTGGGAGCCTGGCGCTGGGAGCGGACACACCGCCCCAGCGCCTACACACATCTCAACACCGGGATACTTGGCAGTTGGGCGGTGGCTATCTTAGGAAGACACAGAGCAGCAAATTGGAGCGGGGCGGGGCTGTGTAGTAACTTACCCTATTCAGTGGTGTTCTCGGTGACTGGAGGGAAGGAAGTGTGGCAGCGGAAGTCAGAGGGCAGATGCACCACCGCTCACAGATGCTTATTACAAGCAGTGAGAGCCCCAGTTATCATTCCTCATTTGGCAAGATCAAACTATAAGATTTAGCTCTCCAGAGACCTGCAGCTCATGTTTGTTATTGTTGAACAGAAAAAGAGTGAATTTTCCAGGCAAAGAAAGATACATATTTGGAGTTTAGCAAAAGATACTTTTGTTGCAGAAATTATCTGGAAACTAAAAAGAAAGTAACAGTCATGCTGCAAGCAGTAAACCATTTATTTTCAAGGAAAGGAAATCTCTGCCTCCTTTAATCAGAGCAAGCCTATCCTTGCAAAACTTCCATTTTTAGTGTGAGACTCTGAACTTGAATAAGCAGTATACTGTATATACAGTAGCGGATCTTGCCACGGGCAAGCAGGACTTTTGCCCGGGGCGCCGCCTTCCGGAGGGCGCCGGCGCCATCCGGAGGGCGCCGTACCATGGCAAGATCCGCTACTGCTGTGCCCCCTGCTGCCCGCTGTGTCCCGCTGTGAAGGGCGTCCCGCGTAGAGTCTAGTTTCCCTTCGTGGAGAGGACCTTTGCTGGGCGGTGCGCGATGACGTCATCGCGCACCGCTTAGCAATTCAGCGGCGCCACTACTGTACAGGGGGCATAAATGACCACACCCCCTGTATGAAGCCACGCCCCTATGTCCTGCCCGGGGCGCAAAAAGGCCTTGAACCGGCCCTGTGTATATACTAGGGAACATTAGTCATTTTAAAAGAGTTCTCCAATGAGAACAGTTTAACGTACTTAAACTAGTGTATGGGGACCCATTCAGTGGTTAAAGTGGGGCGGAACGGGGCGGAACTGCGTTCCGTCACCTCTAATTGCAGGCGGAACTAGTTCCGCCTCCGCCCGGCCACAGCATCAGGTCCCTGCTGCATTGCAAAGGTAGCAGCGGCCGCCAGCCAATCCCGGCTCGCAGACCGGCTGCAGCACCAATCAAAAAAAGGGGCGGCTTTTTTAAAATCTGGCGTGAACCAATCACGGCTCGCGGACCGCCAGCCAATGAGAAGCTGCCATGTGGCAGCTTCTCATTAGCTGGCGGTCCGGGAGCAGTGAATGGTGCACAATTGGCGCCAGATTCAAAGTGCGGCCTCGCTGCTTTGCAATAGCAGCCGGTCCGTGAGCCAGGACTGTCTGGTGGCCGCTGCTAGCTTTACACCGCAGCCGGGGACCTGATGCTCCAGCCCACAGCCACTGAAGCACACAGCCACACTGAGGAGAGTGCTGCTGGACTGAGGAGCAGCAATGACAGGGGCGAGGATTTGACGCCGGGCAGCTCATGGACCAGCAATGGAGAGACAGCGGCAGCATTTTTTTTGAGGCGCCAGCTGCGAGCAAATTGCGGCTAGTGACCCAACAGCCAGACGGCGGATTAACGTAGCAGCCTTCAGGTGTCCCAGCCTTCAGGTACCCCGCATCTTTGTCTGTTACCATGCGACAAGCACACAACCTCCCTGCTACTGTCAATTTCCTCATTCAGGTCCCTTCATTTTGCCAATAGGTTGCCAAGTGACTCCGGGCTCTGTATGCCCGCAGCAATGACTAGAGCTCTGTCGACTGTTCATAGACACTGCACAGTCGTGTGGGATTGGGGCAGATATCTGTGTTATCTGGTGGGTGCAGGCTGACAGCGCATGGGTGGATGCTGCATTCAGTGGGAGCCTCTCACGGTCACCCTGCATGGCTGACTTCCACATTTCTCCTCTTGACAACCAAAGTCCGCTACAGTGACACTAGTGACTGTCTGTTTGGACACTTAGTTGTTCAAAACTCCCAAGGTGACTCCAGGAGGGGAGAAATCCTTTTCCACCTTCGGGAAAGAAATGGAGCTACAGGGTCTGGCAGAAGTGGGTAAAGGGTGCGGAGAAGGGAGAGAGCTGGTTGGCTTGCTCTCAAGCCTCCCTATTTGAGTAAGTACTTCAGTGGCATCAGAGAGAGCCAGCTGCCACCTCCCACCTCATTGCACCCAGGCCCATGGAAGCTGCAGTGTCCTAAAACATATAGGATATGCACGTATGCAAAATATATCTAATTATTAGACACATTATTGCTACACTTATCGCATGAGGCCCCTGTTTCTAAAAAGTGAAGGGAATGTTCTGTGTGGGGGGATACTTGCCAGCGGTTGTGTGTAAGTGGCTCTGATATTGTGGGCATTGTGTGTGTAAAGGGCACTAGTATGTGGGACGGGCAATGTGAATAAAATTGTGCTACTGTGAGACATTATTTTGAATTGGGGTACTTTTGTGTGGCCACGCCCCTTCCTTGTGAGGCCACACCCCTTTATGTGGCGCGCGCGCCTTAGGCGCGCACTAAGCAGGGGGGGTCATGGCGGAGGTGAGTTCCCCCACCTCTCCAGGACCACTTTAAGCCCTGGACCCATTAGTAGTGCGATTTATATGTGATTATTTTTAATTTACTTTATTATACCCCTTTCACACCGCACAAATAACCCGGTATCAACCTGGCATATTGCCGGGTCAACACGGGTCAGCGTGTGGTGTGAAAGCGACATAGCCGAAATCCCGGGTCGCCTGACCCGGCAATTCAACCTGGGAATAAAGCAGAGTTATTCCCGAGTTGAATACCGGGTCAATGGCAGCGTAAACGGGCTCCTTCACTACAACAGGGAGAGGCGGCGCGGAGATGATCTCATCTCCCAGCGCTGCTTCCGCCCCCGCTGCCGGCCCTGCCCCCCGCCACTATAGCAACCTGCCCAGCATATTGCTGGGTCGGGGAAGCCAGCAGCAGCGTCCAATGCCGGATCCCACCCGGGAAGGACCCGTTTCCAATTACCGGGTTAAAGCCGGCATTGGCGGTGTGAAAGGGGTATTAGTTTGATAAGATTGTTAACTGTTGATAGTAAATTCTATTTTTTTTTTTGCTCTATTATGTGCCGTTTATATATATATATATATATATATATATACAAAGTGCGTGGTTCTGAAATCAAATTGATGTAGTAGTAAGTGAAGTACTGGCGTACAAGAGTTTCATGTACTGTATATTGGGGGTAATTCCAAGTTGATCGCAGCAGGAATTTTGTTAGCAGTTGGGTAAAACCATGTGCACTGCAGGGGAGGCAGATATAACATGTGCACAGAGAGTTAGATTTGGGTGTGGTGTGTTCAATCTGCAATCTAAATTGCAGTGTAAAAATAAAGCAGCCAGTATTTACCCTGCACAGAAATAAAATAACCCACCCAAATCTAACTCTTTCTGCACATGTTATATCTGCCTCCCCTGCAGTGCACATGGGCCCTCATTCCGAGTTGATCGGTCGCAAGGCGAATTTAGCAGAGTTACACACGCTAAGCCGCCGCCTACTGGGAGTGAATCTTAGCTTCTTAAAATTGCGACCGATGTATTCGCAATATTGCGATTACTAACTACTTAGCAGTTTCAGAGTAGCTCCAGACTTACTCTGCCTGTGCGATCATTTCAGTGCTTGTCGTTCCTGGTTGACGTCACAAACACACCCAGAGTTCGCCCAGGCACTCCCACCGTTTCTCCAGCCACTCCTGCGTTTTTTCCGGAAACGGTAGCGTTTTCAGCCACACGCCCCTGAAACGCCGTGTTTCCGCCCAGTAACACCCATTTCCTGTCAATCACATTACGTTCGCCGGAGCGATGAAAAAGCCGTGAGTAAAAATACTTTCTACATAGCAAAGTTACTTGGCGCAGTCGCAGTGCGAACATTGCGCATGCGTACTAAGCGGATTTTCATTGCGATGCGATGAAAAATACCGAGCGAACAACTCGGAATGAGGGCCATGGTTTTGCCCAACTGCTAACAAAATTCCTGCTGCGATCAACTTGGAATTACCCCCATTGTATCCAGTATAAGTATCCAATGCTTGTGTAAACCATTGCCATGCTTTTACAGCAAGTAAAGACTTTACCAACAAGTTCCAGTGCAATAAAACCTTAATTGACTGAGCTAAGTTAACAAATACTTACCAAGGGTATGGGTCATTAGGTCGACCACACTTAGGCTGACAGTCATTAGGTCGACCACTATTGGTTGACAGTGTCTAGGTCAACACCTGAAATAGGTCGACACAGTCATTAGGTTGACATGGAAAAAGGTTGACATGAGTTTTTTTTACTTTTTTTGGTGTCGTTTTCTTCGTAAAGTGACCGGGAACCCCACTTAGTGCTCCGTGTCCCCTTGTATGGCGAGTGAGCTTTGGGCAATGTAACTCGCTGCGCTCAGCACAGGTTACTATTCACAATCGTAGTCCACGTTGATCGTAAAGTATGAAAAAGTTAAAAAAATTTAATAAAATGTGAAAAAGGCATGTCGACCTTTTTCCATGTCGACCTAGTACATGTTGACCTAGTGACCACGTCGACCTAATGCATGTCGACCAATAGTGGTCGACCTAATGACTGTCGACCTAAGTGTGGTCGACCTAATGACCGTATCCCCTTACCAGCATGGTGTAGCTTTCATGATCCTTACCTGGTTATTACAGTGGCACACAACGTCCCCCTCTGTAAAGCGCTGTGGCACTGCAAAGTGCCGCACATACTACTGTTTCCCCCATTTTGTGTAGAAGGAGTGGCCATGTCTCCATGATAAGGCCGCACCTTGTACCCCATCCTGTCCCTGCTCTCAATGGCTCTACATACCTTTTCATGCTGTTATGACCAGTTCCAGAGCGCTTTTGCTAAAAGTAAAAATCTCTTCATACAAATGAATATGGTTACTACCTGTACACACTACCATATATCCTGTCTTATTATAGGTGATAACCTTCAAACAGCTGTGACAGTTGGGAAAAATTCAGGGATTATTCCTGATAACGGTAACATCATTATGGTGGAGGCCTGTGAACCTGATAAAGATTTACCGGCATCACTTACTTGGAAATCCATGATGGAAAACCAAACCGACGGAAACATTTCAAAACCAAAAGTATGTTTTGTACTTTTCTTAAAATAACTTATTAAGGCCGCCCAGTCAGTGTAATTCAATGGCAGACTTAATTTTAGTAATGCTTAACTACTTTTACGTTATATGATTTTTATTACCAGAATCCAATTTTCTGTCATTTGTATTGCTTTGGGTATACGTTCAGGATCCCGGCTGTCGGGATCCCGGTAGCTGTAATACCGACACTGGTATCCCGACAGCCGTAAGACCACTGACGATGGAATCCCAAAAGGATCAGAATCCCAACAACAGAATCCCGACATCAGGATCCCAAAGGTAAGTATTAATGGCTGCCTTAGGTTTAGGCACACTCCAGGGGGGGTTAGGTTTAGGTGCACTCCAGGAAGAGTCAAGGTTAGGCTGCAGGGTGGGGGAGGTTACGGTTAGGTTGCAGAGAGGGGGGGGGGGGGGTGTTAGGCACCACTGGGTTGGGCACTAAGGGTGGAGGGTTAGGTTTAGGCACCACCAGGGGGAGGTTAGGGTTAGGCACCAATAGGGGAGTTTAAGGTTAGGCTGTAGACAGGGAGGGTTCGGGGGTAGGGGAGGAAGGTTATGTTAACGAATGCACCCCTGTCGGCATTGCCGTGATTAGGATGCTGGCATCAGGATACTGACTACCGGCATCCCAACTGCCAGCTTTTCATACTGAAACTTTGCTCTGGATTTGATGCTATACTGTAGTATGCAGGGTGAGATCAGTAGAGAGGGGAATACCCTGGAAGAATTAATCCTGGACACAGTGGAACCGAGAGTGGGAAAGTGCTGAGTTGGCCATGCCCCCTTCCAGAAGCAGGGTACAAAGCAGGGTACAGCAGAGCTGTTGGCACCCCTACCTGGACAAATAATTTTTATGAAAAGGTTTTGTCCGGTATAATGATTATAGAGGTTTTTATGAGGCATGAGGGAGAATTAGCAAACTTCCAAGAGAGGTAAAGTGAAGTTGCCCATAGCAACTGTTAGGCGCGGCAGCTCGCGCCAGCGCCCGACCGTTGCTAAGCAACGGTCCTGGCGCGTCACGTCCGCCGCGCCTTCTACTGCTCCCCGCTTGGCGCCTGGCAATGCCAGGGCGCTGAGCGTGCTGAGCCGCTGGGTCCTTGGCAACGGGGACGCCACAGGCGGACCATGTTCCCCGTTGCCATATAACTAATTGCACCTGTCAGTTTGGAGTCGTGCAGCAGGTCAGCTGCACAACATAATTAATTAGGGTCTCTGCTGTGATTGGAGGAATTCCTTGTTATATTCTCCCTCACTACCTGACACAGACGCCGGTGATAGCTTCTGTCTAGCTGCTTCCTGCCTTGAAGCGTTCCTGTCCAGGAGTCCTGTGGCTTTGCCTGTTCCTGATCCAGTATCCTGTTTCTTGGTGTCCACTGGTTTGTCATTGTAATTCTGCCTGTCCTCCGGTCCTGAGAGCCTGTGTTTGCTACTTTGGGGGTTCCTGTCCTTTTGCCAGTATTCGTTCCGGTTTCGTGAGTAGCGGCTTTGCTGCGTTCCTCGGCCTAGGCTGTAGCTACTTGTTGTATTTGCTTTAGAATTTCTGCAGAGGGTTCTGCGTATGCGGTCCTCGCCGGTACACAACGGTGTTGTGTCGGCGTGTGAACAGCACTGCCTTTGTTGTAGTTTTTGTCTTGGCGGCTGCGCCGCACATACTTTATTTAAGTTCTGTAGCACCCCTAACTAGGTACTTCCTTCTCTAGTAAGAGGTTCCCCTTGTCATCGCCCCATCTCCAACTAAGACCGGGGGTCATCGGAGTTGGGCAGACATAATCCGCCCTTCAAACGCAGCTGCCGTGGGCCCAAGAAACCATAGCCATGCAGGCGTAGGCTGACAACCAGGGTGAGACAACGGAGTTAGGGCTCCTTGGGGGTGCTGTCGAGCTCCGTTTATACTGCAGCTTGCGTTCCAGTGCTTGGGAATTGTCCACCCTGAGTACCAAGTACTGCGAACGTAACAGCAACCAATTGGATTCTACAGTAGCTGTCATCTCTTAAACTGTGCTAGATAAATCATAGGTTAAAGCTGCTTGGTTGCTATGGGCAACTTCTACACTTTATCGCTCTAGATGGTTATGATTCCTGAACCAAAAGTGCACCTTCCTGACCGCTTTTTGGGTAACCGAAAAGATTTCTTTAATTTTAAGGAAGCCTGTAAACTTTACTTTCGTTTAAGGCCCCGGTCCTCAGGTACAGAGTCTCAGCGGGTGGGCATTGTGATGTCTTTGCTCCAAGGCGATCCACAAACCTGGGCATTTGGGTTAAAATCCGATGATGCAACCTTGCTAACAGTGGATGCCTTCTTTAAGTCATTAGGCCTTTTGTATGATGACCCAGATAGGGAAGCATCGGCTGAGAGCCACCTACTTGCACTTAAACAGGGAAAAAGTCCTGCAGAGGTATATTGTACAGAATTTCGCTGCTGGTCGAACCACTGTGGCTGGAATGATCCTGCCCTGCGCAGTCAGTTTCGCCTCGGTCTGTCTGAAGTAATCAAGGATAGTCTCCTTCAGTATCCAGCTCTGGAGACTTTAGATAAGCTCATGGAGCTCGCTTTCAAGATAGACCGCTGTCTCCGAGAGCGGAGGGCTGAAAGAGGGGCTAGTTTCAGGGCTGGTCCATGTGTGTATGCTCTCGCTGAGGATGTCGAGGAGCCTATGCAAGTGGGTCTTTCTCGATTGTCTCCAGAAGAGAGAGCCAGAAGGCTAAACTTAGGACTCTGTTTATATTGTAGTGGCAAGGGACATGTTGCACGCAGTTGCCCAAATAAACAGGGAAATACTCTGACTAAGTGAATTGTGAGGGGGTTCACTTAGGTCTGTAGTTAGTCTCCTCACATGATTCCTTGCTAGTACCTGTTGAAATTTCTTCGGGGAGCCTTAGTTCTTTTGTATCAGCCTTCATTGATAGTGGAGCTGCTGGGAATTTTATGGATCTAGCTTGGGCTCAGGCTCTGGGAGTTCCGCAGCTTCAACTTGATAGACCAATTACCCATCGGACCCCACCAGTACAATTAACAGTGGGAGTGTTACATTCTGAAAAAATTTAGTTTCTTCTCACTCGTTGTCCGGCCGTGCCTGTGGTAATAGGTCACCCCTGGCTCGTCCTCCATAATCCAACCATTGATTGGCAGTCTGGGGAGATTACTCGGTGGGGTTCTTTTTGTACCAAGGGATGTATGTCTCATCTGGTCCGGGTCGCTGTCGCCACTCCGGAACTCTTACCTTCGGTATATCAGGATTTTGCTGATGTTTTCTCTAAAGGTAATGCTGACATCTTGCCACCCCATCGGTCTTATGACTGCTCTATTGATCTCGTTCCCGGTGCCACTCTGCCTAAAGGGTGACTTTATGCTTTATCCGGTCCCGAGACAGAGGCCATGGATGATTATGTGCCGGAAAACCTGATAAAAGGTTTTATTAGGCCCTCGAAGTCTCCATTAAGTGCAGGGTTTTTCTTTGTTGAGAAGAAAGACTGATCTCTAAGGCCATGCCTAGATTACCGGGCCTTAAATAAAATATCCATTAAGAACACCTACCCCATACCTTTAATTTCGGTATTGTTTGACCAGCTCCGCACCGCAGTTATTTTCTCTAAGATCGACCTCAGAGGAGCATATAATCTCATCTGAATAAGATCTGGGGATGAGTGGAAGACAGCCTTTAGTACTCAGTCCGGACATTATGAATATCTTGTAATGCCGGTCGGTCTGTCCAACGCTCCTGCGGTGTTCCAGGATCTAATTAACGATGTCCTCCATGACTTTCTAGGAAACTTCATGGTCGTTTATTTGGATGATATTTTAATTTACTCAGAGTCTCCGGAACAGCATGTTGTCCATGTGCGGCAAGTGCTTCAAAGGTTACGAGAGAACCATTTGTATGCTAAATTGGAGAAGTGTGATTTCCACGTCACAGAGGTGTCCTTTTTGGGATGTATTATCTCTCCAAAAGGGTTTTTCATGGAACCAAAGAAACTCCAGCCTGTCTTAAATTGGGCACAACCCACCAATTTAAAGGCTATCCAAAGATTTTTGGGGTTCGCAAATTATTATAGACGTTTTATTCATGCCTTCTCTGACTTGGTCGCTCCTATCGTGGCATTAACAAAAAAAGGAGCTGATCCTTTTAATTGGTCGCCTCAAGCCGAATCTGCCTTCTGGGCTCTGAAACAAGCCTTTGCTTCAGCTCCAGTCCTCAGACACCCCAACCCAGACCTTCCTTTTATTGTCGAGGTGGACGCCTCAGAGGTTGGTGTGGGAGCCATCCTGTCTCAAGAGGACCCCGAGTCTCGGGAGTTACACCCTTGTGCCTTCATGACCAGGAAATTCTCGGCTGCTGAATCCAACTATGATGTTGGTAATCGGGAATTGCTGGCAGTCAAATGGGCCTTTGAGGAATGGAGGCACTAGCTTGAAGGAGCAATACATACCATTACGGTGTTTACTGATCACAAGAATTTACAGTACATAGAATCTGCAAGACGGCTTAATTCCCGACAGGCGCGTTGGGCACTATTCTTTACATGGTTCAAGTTCATCATCACCTATAGACCCGGTTCTAAAAACACCAAAGCCGACGCCCTGTCACGCTGTTTTCTTCCGGCTCACCAGAACCATTCTTCTGCAACTCCCATTATTCCAACATCTGTCATCCAGGCTGGCCTCACACAGGATTTATTCACACAGCTTGCCCAGGTTCAGCAGCAGGTTCAGCAGCAGGCTCCCAGTAATACGCCTGTTGGTCGTCTCTTTGTTCCCGAGCTCTTGAGAAGCAGTGTCCTTGCAGAGTTTCATGATAATAAGGTTGCTGGCCATCCTGGTGTCACTAAAACCTAGGAATTGATCGCTCACTCTGTGTGGTGGCCTAATCTTTCTTAGGATGTTAAGGAATTTGTTCTTTCTTGTCAAGATTGTGCTAAGCACAAAGTGTCCCGATCTTTGCCTGTCGGGCAGCTCATGCCTCTTGTAATTCCATTTAGGCCATGGTCACACATTTCTATGGATTTTGTGGTAGATCTTCCTCTTTCTCCTGGGTTTCAGGTCATTTGGGTGGTCGTAGACCATTTTAGCAAGATGGCTCACTTCATTGCCTTACCCCGGTTACCGTCCACTCAAGTTTTGGCAGTTCTGTTTCTCTGTCATGTTTTTAGGCTTCATGGATTACCCGTGGATATTGACCGAGGACCGCAGTTTTTTGCCTGTTTTTGGAAACATTTTTGTGCTTCATTAAACATGAAACTCTCCTTAACCTCTGGATACCATCCACAGCCTAACGGGCAGACAGAACGTGTCAATTAATCACTAAAACAATATTTACGTCTTTATACTGCCAAACTTCAGAACGACTGGTCAGATTATCTTCCTCTGGCCGAATTTGCTTACAATAATTCTTACCATTCAGCTACCAAGGTGTCTCCGTTCTTTTCAGTTCTGGGTTTTCACCCTAGTGCCAATTCTTTTTTCCCTCATTATCCAACTTCTTCTCTGGATTTGAGCACCCGTCTCAGAAATATTTGGAAGAAGGTACACCTTGCTCTTAAGAAATCCGCCTTTCGGGGAAAAATTTTTTTCAGATAGGTTCCGATGCCCATGCACCTTTAAGGTAGGAGATAAGGTGTGGTTGTCAACCCGCAACATCAAGCTCCGACAACCCTCGGCTAGATTGGGACCCAGATTTATTGGACCGTTCTTTATTGTCAAAAAAGTCAATCCAGTGGCTTTTCGGCTACGGTTGCCTAAGTCACTTAAAATCGGCAACACTTTCCATTGTTCTCTTTTGAAGCCATATGTTCTTTCCAGGAGATTTCCTTGGGAAATTTTCCAGGGTAGACCTCTGGTAGATGTTCAGGGTCAACAAGAATTCTTAGTGGAGAAGGTCTTAGATTCTAAACTTTCTCGTGGTCGGCTCTATTTTTTGGTCCATTGGAAAGGGTACGGCCCAGAGGAAAGGTCTTGGGTCCTGGACAAGGATTTGCATGCCCCTAGGCTTAGGAGGTTGTTCTTTCAGGAATTTCCTTATAAACCCGGATAAAGGGGTTCTTTAACCCCTCCTCAAGGGGGGGTACTGTTAGGCGCGGCGGCTCGCGCCAGCGCCCGACCGTTGCTAAGCAACGGTCCTGGCGCATCATGTCCGCCATGCCTTCTCCTGCTCCCCGCTCAGCGCCTGGCAACGCCAGGACGCTGAGCGTGCTGAGCCGCCGGGTCCTTGGCAACGGGGACGCCACAGGCGGACCGCGTTCCCCGTTGCCATATAACTAATTGCACCTGTCAGTTTGGAGTCATGCAGCAGGTCAGCTGCACAACATAATTAATTAGTGTCTCTGCTGTGATTGGAGGAATTCCTTGTTATATTCTCCCTCACTACCTGACACAGACGCCGGTGATAGCTTCTGTCTAGCTCAGGGGTGGGCAATTATTTCAGCTGAGGGGCCACTTGACATTTCCTGTCAGTATCCGAGGGCCACATACAAAATAGCAGCTCGCCCCACTTGCCAAAAATATAGGGACGTGGCTTCATGTGGAAGGGGTGTGGGCAAAAAATAATACAGATTCATATTAGGCTGGACAATAGTCTCCATTATTCAAATTGCGCCACACCGCGCCACTTACGCACATTACACCAGGTAGAGCCCCTTTTACACACATTACGGCAGGTAGAGAGCCTTTTTACACATTAACATTTTATTTAGGATAATTATTGTGCAGCAAGCAAATTATCCAGTGTCTTATGGCCCCTGGGGAAAGGTGTGACACGGTGACAGAACACGGTGGGGGTGACACAGTGACAGAACACGGTGGGGGTGACAGAACACGGGGGGTGTGATACAGTGACAGAACACGGTGAGGGTGACACGGTGACAGAACATGGGGGGGGTGACCCGGTGACAGAACACGGGTGTGTGACACGGTGACAGAACACGGTGGGGGTGACACGGTGACAGAACACGGGGAGGGGGGGTGACAGTGACAGAACACGGGTGTGTGACACAGTGACAGAAAACGGTGGAGGTGACACAGTGACAGAACACGGAGAGGGGGGGTGACGGTGACAGAACACGGATGTGTGACACGGTGACAGAACACGGGGGGTGTGACACAGTGACAGAACACAGTGGGGGTGACAGTGACAGAACACGGATGTGTGACACGGTGACAGAACACGGGGGGTGTGACACAGTGACAGAACACGGTCGGGGTGACAGTGAAAACACGGATGTGTGACACGGTGACAGAACACGGGGGGTGTGACACAGTGACAGAACACGGTGGGGGTGACAGTGACAGAACACGGATGTGTGACACGGTGACAGAACACGGGGGGGGGGTGACACAGTGAAAGAACACGGGAGGGGTTGGTACAGCGAGAGCTAAAGATCTCTCCCCCAAACCTAAAAACAGTGACGCCACTGCCCGCACACACACACACACACACACACACACACACACACACACACACACACACACACACACACTCACTCACTCACTCTCTCTCTCTCTCTCTCTCTCTCTCTCTCTCTCTCTTTCTTTCACTTTTCCCATTAACTTACTGATCTGGCTGGCAGTGGCAGGAAGGATGGATCTGCAGCAGTCTGGCTCTTGTCCCGTGTAGCTCCGCCCCCTGAGGTCCTGTGTAGCCCCGCCCCCTCATCGACACGTAGCCCCGCCCCCTTCTCGGCTGAACACAGCCGTTGTCACTGGGGACTCTGGAGGAGGCTGCTACAACGCAGCAGCAGGAGCAGCAGGGGAGAGAGGCGCCGCCGGCAGCTTGGAGGTACTGCAGTGCAGAGCAATGACAAGCAGCTCAGCCGGTCGGGCCGCTTGTCATTGCTCGCTGGTGGGAAGCAGTGGGCCGGGCAGGATCGGTTTGCGGGCCGCATCCGGCCCGCGGGCCGTATTTTGCCCACCCCTAGTCTAGCTGCTTCCTGCCTTGAAGCGTTCCTGTCCAGGGGTCCTGTGGCTTTGCCTGTTCCTGTTCCAGTATCCTGTTTCTTGGTGTCCACTGGTTTGTCATTGGAATTCTGCCTGTCCTCCGGTCCTGAGAGCCTGTGTCTGCTACCTTGGGGGTTCCAGTATTCGTACCGGTTTCGTGAGTAGCGGCTTTGCCGCGTTCCTCGGCCTAGGCTGTAGCTACTTGTATTTGCTTTAGAATTTCTGCAGAGGGTTCTGCATATGCTGTCCTCGCCGGTACACAATGGTGTTGTGTCGGCGTGTGAACAGCACTGCCTTTGTTGTAGTTTTTGTCTTGGCGGCTGCGCCGCACATACTTTATTTAAGTTCTGTAGCACCCCTAACTAGGTACTTCCTTCTCTAGTAAGTGGTTCCCCTTGTCATCGCCCCGTCTCAGTCTACGCCTTGTCTCCAACTAAGACCGGGGGGCATCGGAGTTGGGCAGACATAATCCGCCCTTCAAACGTGGCTGCCGTGGGCCCAAGAAACCATAGCCACGCAGATGTAGGCTGACAACCAGGGTAAGACAATGGAGTTAGGGCTCCTTGGGGTGCTGTCGAGCTCTGTTTATACTGCAGCTTGCGTTCCAGTGCTTGGGGCTTGTCCACCCTGAGTACCAAGTACTGCGAACGTAACAGCAACCAATTGGATTCTACAGTAGCTGTCATCTCTTAAACTGTGCTAGATAAATCATAGGTTAAAGCTGCTTGGTTGCTATGGGAAACTTCTACACTTTATCGCTCTAGATGGTTTGCTGCATATTCCTTAAAAGGCCTTGGCCAAGGGCATTGTAGAGCACTGTGGTTTCCATCCCAGAATTTATGCATATACATGCTTTATATTTAATAGCATTATTGTTAATAATTGTCTTGATGTCAATAATTAGTGACTTAATTGCTTTGATAATAGGAATGCATATTGTTTTCAGGATTCCCATATTGCTGTTAGTGATGAGTGGATAAATAAAAAAAACTCCACTGTTTTGGGGAACTTTCACTTTGTACTGTCTGGAAAGTCCTACGCGATTATAACTGAACACTTTTACAATGTACTACCAAAGGTAAGTATAGAACTTTAACTTTCATTAACTGTATACTCTGCATGTTGCTACATTGATAAATCAACTTTTTTGAGACCCAAATATTTTATTAAAAGGTATGCTTTCTTTAACACAGGTGGCTTTAAATATGCCATCATGGGCATCTTAAGGGGCAAATATATTAAAGTCATAAGCACCTTTATATATGAATCCTCAGGCAACATAGTGCATGACATCTGAAACCTCTTTGCCTGCCCCGTCATACGTTTGGACCTTTCTGGATCTCACCACACCTTCAGATGATGTTATATGCTGCTCCCAGTGAAGTCATACACATTCCTTACCATTGGCTACTGTATGGTGAGAATTATCACACTTTAATTAGGTTGTCAGGAGGGGTGTGGTTCATCAAATCGACAGTATCTAGGTCGACAATGTTTAGGTCGACCACTATAGGTCGACAGTCACTAGGTCGACATGGATGAAAGGTCGACAGGGTTTCTAGGTCAACATGTGCTAGGTCTACAGGTCTAAAGGTCGACATGAGGTTTTTGTTTTTTTGGTGTCGTTTTCTTCGTAGAGTGACCGGGATCCCAAATTAGTGCACCGCGTCCCCTTGCATGGCTCGCTTCGCTCGCCATGCTTCGGGCATGGTGCCTTCGCTTCGCTCGGCACACTTTACCGGTCCAATCGTAGTCCACGTGGATCGTTAAGTATGAAAAAATTCAAAAAAAGAAAAAAAATGTGAAAAACTCATGTCGACCTTTAGACCTGTTGACCTAGCACATGTCGACCTAGAAACCCTGTCGACCTTCCATCCATGTCGACCTATTGACTGTCAACCTATAGTGGTCGACCTAAACATTGTCGACCTAGATACTGTCGATCTTCAGACCGGATCCCGTCAGGAGAGCACTTGGATAATATACAGGTATTATGGAAGGAAACCCTGGACTAAATGGTGAGCTCTGTAAGAATATGTACTAGCAGCATCATAGAAACTAGGTAATGTCCTGTAACAACAATATTTAATGCATTCATCTCTTATTATTTATATTAGATGAGTGTAAGTGAAATTAAAAGTATAGCATTAAACTCCATTAAAATGAGGCAAATACCCAAACCATGTATGCTTGCAAACAATAATAATAATAATAATAATAATAATAATTATATATATATATATATATATATATATATATAGATAGACAGAGAGAGAGAGAGAGAGAGAGAGAGACAAGAGAGAGAGACATATATATATATATATATATATATATATATATTTATATTTATACATACATACAGCAGGTAAAATAAGTATATCAACATTTGAATAAAATACAGTATATTTGTAATGGGGCTATTGTAATGAAATTTTCATCAAATGTCAGCAACAGCCCATGTAATCATACATGCAAAGCAATCAAACTATAGAAGTCCATAAATGAAGTTACAGTATGTGTGATTATGTGAAATGACACAGGGAAATTGTATTGAACATGCTTATTGTAATTTATTTAATACTTTGTACAATAACCTTTGTTGATAATGACAGCTTCAAGATGCCTCCTGCATGGAGAAACTAGTTGCATGTATTGGTCATGTGTGATTTTGGCCCATTCTTCCACACAGTCTTCAGATCTTCTATGAACTCTGATCTTCTTTCCAGAGATTTTTAATTGGATTCAAGTGAGGTGATTGGCTGGGCCATTCTAGCAGCTTTATTTTTGTTTCTTTCTCTGAAACCAATTGAGTGTCCTTGGCTATGTGTTGGGATCATTGTCTTGCTGAACTGTCCACCCTCATTTTCTCTACAGCATCCTGGTAGATGGCAGCAGATTTTTATGGCATCCAAAGAGTTCAGTTTTGGTCTCATCTGACTGTATTCTCCCAGTATTTCACAGGCTTGTACAAATGTTGTGCAGCAAACTTTAAACAAGTTACAACATGCTTTTTCTTCAGCAATGGAGTCTTGCATGGTGAGCATGCATTCAGGCCATGGCGATTGAGTGCATTACTTATTGTTGTTTTTTTTAAACAATTGTCCCTGCTAATACCAGGTCTTTCTGAAGATCTCCACAAGTGGTCATTGGCTTTTTGGACAACTCTTTTGCTAATTCTTTTCACTCCACTGTCAGAAATCTTGCGAGAAGCAGCTGTTCGTGGACGGTTTATGGTGAAATTATGTTATTTCCACTTCTGGATTATGGACTCAACAGTGCTCACTAGAACATTCAGAAGTTTAGAAATCCTCCTGTACCAATGCCATCAGTATGTTTGGCAACAATAAGGTCACAAAGGTCTTGAGAGAGTTTTTTGCTTTTACCCATCATGAATGTTTCATGTGTGACACTTTGGTAATGAGACACCTTTTAATAGGACATGAGTTGGCACTGAACTCGTTTATATTAATTTGCACTGACAAGAGGCAGGATTGCTTTCTAATTACTGATAGATTTCAGCTGGTATCTTGGCTTTGCATACCTTTTAGCACCTCCCTTTCTTCATGTGTTCAGTACTTTTTCCCTATGTCATTTCACATTATTACACATAACTTATATATAGTGGCACAGAATAAAAAATTATATCACAAGGCCCTCTTTTAGAGATGAGTCGGCCCTTAGCAAATGTATCAATAGTGGGCCCACATGATTTGAATAATACATAGTAGTAACAGCAATTGTATCCTAAGAGATGCACTTACTGTTTTCTCTTTTCCTGGTACAACTTGTTCCCCATTTGAGAATCACCTTGGTCAAGCAAATCAAGCTTTTGGTTCCGTTATTAGGAAAAAAAGTGGTGAGACCTCCCTCTGGATGAGTCAGGGCAAATTCTACCTTTATCCTATTAAGTCCTGGGTGTTTCAGACTATCCATAAAGGTGCTCAGGACATCATTTATATTGTAGGTATAGAGTACCACAAAACAGTATGACATTTTTTAAGATGTCACATTTATCAAAGTAGAGGTTTCATTCTTATGTATTTTTAGAATAAAAAAGCAATAGCGAGCAGTGGTGGCTCCTACCATTTGGAGTGATGTTGACTATGTCAACTATAGTCCAATTGGTGGTTAAGATGGCTGTGGTACCTGCCAGACCAATTGTGCTTGCACAAAAAGATAAGAGACGTTGGGCAGCCCTGAGAAGCCTGGCATGGCTGGCAGAAAGACAGACAGGGGAGTGCTTCCCACTGGCATCACTGTCTGCTATTACACTCTGGACAAACAATCCAAGGGGGAGAAAACACCTTCTCCTGGGAGTGCCTGAATGGCATGTGATGAGCAGATAATGCTTCAATTGGGAAGCCCCTGCCAGTAAATTCAGTGTATGGACTCTGTCTAGCTCACTGGGAGTGGTGACATTTACTGGGGAGCTTTTAATGATCGCTATATATACAGTAGCTATCATTTAATAGACTGTATCTAATAAATAATAGCTAGAAGCTGATTGGTTGGTATGAACAACTTAGTACTTTATAGAAGGTTTTACATATTCCCCACTGGTGCCTCATGGACAGCATACTGTGCATGGAGTTACATTGACTGCAGTGGTCAGCAGCTAATTCAGATAACCGGGATTAAGTAGTCCCAGGTTTGTACATTGCTGTTATTTACATGATTTTTTTGTTTTTGCAAGAAAGTTACTTACTTCCTGCCAACATCAGGAGTACTGCTTCAGTAACACGTGCTTCATAACAATCTGAGTATTACAGGTTGAGTATTCCTTATCCAAAATGCTTGGGACCAGAGGTATTTTGGATATGGGATTTTTCCGTATTTTGGAATAATTGCATACCATAATAAGATATCATGGTGATGGGACCCAAGTCTAAGCACAGAATGTGTTTATGTTTCATATACACCTTATACACACAGCCTGAATGTCATTTTAGCCAATATTTTTATAACTTTGTGCATTAAACAAAGTGTGTGTACATTCACACAATTCATTTATGTTTCTTATACACCTTATACACACAGCCTGAAGGTCATTTAATACAATATTTTTAATAACTTTGTGTATTAAACAAGATTTGTGTACATTGAGCCATCAAAAAACAAAAGTTTCACTATCTCACTCTCACTCCAAAAAGTCCGTATTTCGGAATATTCCGTATTTCGGATATATGGATATGGGATACTCAACCTGTATTAGTAATGACTATATTAGATGTAGTGTATTGGAACTTAAGATGTTGCACTTTTGCTCATCCTTTTTGACACTTTTCTGTCTTGAAGATACTGCTAAATGGAACCATTTTTGCTAGAATGACCCCGAGTCAAAAATCTAATCTTATTGAAGAACTTCAAAAATTGGAGTAAGTGTAAAGATAAAGTTACAACTAAGCATTCTAGTTGTTATATAAACCTACATGATGTCACTGACTATTGTGATTGAGTCCCTTTCCTGGTTTTCCAAAATCTGTTGACTAACATTTTCCATGTAAAATAACCCTTGTGCTATAGCTGCTTTACTACTAAACTAAAACATAAGTAAACATATAAAAGGAAAAGATTAAAAGTAAAATGTGTCTGAACTACTATTTATACAAGCTTTCATTGCTTTAGATACTTTGTTGGGATGTGTGGAGATGGAGCAAATGACTGTGGGGTAAGCAAATATTATAGATAAGAAAACACCTCAATTTATGTTGTGATAACATTCAGTGTTGATATTGTTATTTTTTATGCGGGATGGTATCGGGATCCCAACTATTGGGATGCCAGCAGTCAAAATACTGACAGCAGCATCCCGAAGGTCAGGATTCCGACACCAAGGTGGTAAGGAGACTAGCCCTAATCCCCAAACCCCCCCTAACTCTAATTGGCATCTCTCCTTATCAACATAACATTTTATTATTTCACTATGTCAGTAAAACTCCTGCATGCATCTTTTCCTCTGCATACCTCCTGCCTCCCCCCACCTCTCAGTAAATCTCCTGTGTGACACTTTCCCCCCATAAAGCTCCTTTCTGTCTCTCCCACCATCTCTGCACATTCTTCCTATTGCCATATAGTGTCAGCTTGTGACCCTGACTCTTACTCCAATGGGTGTGTGGTTCTCTTATGCACTTCTCCTCCCTCCTTTCTTGATTATTTTACTACCTGGTTTCCAGCCCACTCACGGACATGTATACAAACCCTTCATCCATTGCTGCCAGTGATGGCAGCTGCCCATGGACTGCTGCACAGACCACGCATTGCATGGAGGGGAGAGGGGAGGGGCTAGCACATATAAACATACATGCAACATTGTATGCAGGGGGGTTTTAATAGAAGAAGGGACCCGCATGCACCCTCTATCAGGGGTCCCCTCCTCTCTGGCAGCAGTAGACTCTGGCATAATGCCAAAGTCTACTGCGCATGCACAGGTCTCCTGAAACATAGCGCCCGCGCCTTGTTCACGGAGACATCGCCAGTGTGCATGCGCAAATCACTCGGAAATGGAAGCGGCGGCCATTTTCCGAGTGATTTCTGTCCACAGTGCAGGGCTGCCACCACAGGACTCCGGAGGGGTTAGTATAATATATATGGGTGCAGTATCTGCGGTTTGGGTCCCATGTGCACTGCACACACTGCACTAATTATAGAAACACCTATGGTTGTGTGTAATATATGTGCTAGCTGCCTTTCCACAGGGATCAGCAGTGTTGTGCGTTTCAGAGCCACCTTTGCCCGGGACAAAGCATTCAGCTTCTCTTCTCCTATCTAAGCCCACCCCCAGATTGCCTGGTGTCACAGGAGTCTGCGGCAGGGCCCTCTGTGTGTCTCTGCATCTGTCTCCTCTTCTATGTGTATGTTCCTATCTCTCCACATCTGTTAGTCTGTCTATATTTAGTTTGTTTACCTTTCTCTCTTTAACAACCCCATGGTTGTCTGTCCTTTCTTTCTACCATTTATGAGTCTGTCCCCTTTACCCCTCTTATCATGTCTTTCCCCAACCCTTTTTCTACCAATGGGCAACACTCCCTTTTCCGTTGTGTGCCCTCACAATCCACTTTTCCTCTTGTGCTCTACCTTCCCCCTCCCCATTATTATATTTTTTCTCTCTTCAAACCTTACATTTTTCTACCTCTTCTTCTGAAATTGATGGCATACTGGTATCTGCGATATGGACAAATGTTGGCGCAGCTGTGTCCAACACCACATACTGTAGCTGAATCTGAATATGGCAGGGAAACATAACACTTTGATTTCTGTCATTTTTTTTTCATCTACAGAATAGTAAACTATTAATTCATTATAAGTCTTATTCATTAAGATAAAAATAAAAGAATGGATACAGTGAAGAAAGTCCTAAGCAGTACAATACATTGCCCAGGACAAATGAGGGCTCTGGCTGTAACATCATGAGGAAAGTGGGGTTAGGGAGTAATTTGGGTCACAGCAATATAATAAATGTGAGGTGTTTTTCTCCAGTAGGCTTTTCTGAGGTTTCAGTGATACACCAGTATAATTCCTGGAAAACACTACTGCTGCATATAATCATTAACATTCACCGTGCTGCTCCACTCTCATAAGGTGGATACACACTAGGCAATGTGCTCTACAGTATGAGCAACGTTGCCTAGTGTGTTCCTTTCCCTGCCTTTAGTGTGTACACTCTGAGCGATATGCAAACGATATCGCTCAGTGACGTCATGCCGTGGCTGGGCTGTGCATGCAGCTTTTGGATGACAGTCCAAATTGAGCTCCATGTATGGCTGACAGCGATTATCATTAATAACTCACGGGGCCATGCATCGCTTGTCGTTCGGCAGTGCACACACTAGTCAATATGGTAAATGACTTCGCTCAGGAAGGGCAAAATGAGCGACGTTGTTTACTTTATTGGCAAGTGTGTATGCATCTTTACTGTACCTCCTCCCTGAACCACTTGAACATAGTTTATATTACAGCTCTCCATTATATATCACTTCATACTTCCCAACATTGCCTGAGTCTAAATAACTATATAAATAACTGTTAATAAGAAAAAAATACTGTTGTACAATTGTTGTAGTAATATAGATAAGCTTCCTCTAAAGCTTAAAAGCAGATATTTATTCTAACCATTTAGAAGTCTGTCTACTGAAAACAGTGGCGTAACTAGGCATTTTAGCACTGTGTGCAAGAAATGGCATTGGCGCCCCCCCTATGCAGTCGCGTGAAAAATATATAGGGGCGTGGCTTCATGGGGAAGAGCATGGCCACAAAATAATGCCAATTCATACTACGGTGCACAGTAGCGCCACTACACCAGGTAGAGCCCCTTTTTACACATTACGGCAGACAGCATCCCGTTTTTACACCTTATGGCAGACAGCGTCCCCCTTTTTACACATTACGGCAGACAGCATCCCCCTTTTTACATATTACGGCAGCCAGTGCCTCTTTTTACACATTATGGCAGACAGCGTCCCCCTTTTTACACATTACGGCAGACAGCATCCCCCTTTTTACACATTACGGCAGACAGCGTCCCCCTTTTTACACATTACGGCAGGCAGCGTCCCCCTTTTTACACATTACGGCAGCCAGTCCCTCTTTTTACACATTACTCCCCTTTTTACACATTATGGCAGACAGCATCCCCCTTTTTAATATAACCACAGGGTGGAGGAAAGGGTATAGGAGTGCGCTTGAAATAAGCAGCAAATGTGTCAATATTCTGTGTTGGAGGGTACTCTCAACCTCCACCACATAGAGAATTAAAGGACAGAAGTGACAGAAATAGACCAAAATGCGCTAAAAGGGTGTGATAAAAATAAAACTGAATACGTTCACCACTTTTTTCTCCTCCACGTTTGCGTATGTGGATATATTCCTCATGTGCATGTAAGGAAATTAAAGAGAAAAATATGCCATATGGTGAAGCACAGTTTAATACATTAAAAACATATCACAATTTCCAACATCAACATTTAAAAAGTGCAAGTGCAGTTATGATAACAACAAGTGTAGGGGATCCTTTGGAGGCTGCAAAGTAAGCAATTACCGGCTGGCTGTAAGACTATTCGCAAGGAACAATCCTGACAGTGCATAAGTCCGTTAGATAGCCCGGGTTCCACAGACCACATATGCAGATGGCTCTCCTGTCGGTTCTCAGTCCGGTCAGCTGCCTCCGTCTCCCCACACGTCCACCAACGCGTGGATACACACCTTGAAAAGACCCGATTTGGCGGGTTGAAATGCGTTGGTGGACGTGTGGGGAGACGGAGGCAGCTGACCGGACTGAGAACCGACAGGAGAGCCATCTGCATATGTGGTCTGTGGAACCCGGGCTATCTAACGGACTTATGCACTGCCAGGATTGTTCCTTGCGAATAGTCTTACATCCAGCCGGTAATTGCTTACTTTGCAGCCTCCAAAGGATCCCCTACACTTGTTGTTATCATAACTGCACTTGCTAAATGTTGATGTTGGAAATTGTGATATGTTTTTAATGTATTAAACTGTGCTTCACCATATGGCATATTTTTCTCTTTAATTTCCTTACATGCACATGAGGAATATATCCACATACGCAAACGTGGAGGAGAAAAAAGTGGTGAACGTATTCCGTTTTATTTTTATCACACCCTTTTAGCGCATTTTGGTCTATTTCTGTCACTTCTGTCCTTTAGCATCCCCCTTTTTACACATTACGGAAGACAGCGCCCCCTTTTTACACATTACGGCAGACAGCGTCCCCCTTTTTACACATTATGGCAGACAGCGTCCCTCTTTGTACACATTACGGCAGCCAGTCCCTCTTTTTACACATTACGGCAGCCAGTCCCTTTTTACACATTGCGTCCTACAGCACATGAGCTGCTTCCTTCTGGGACCTATTCACCTGTGTTACATATTTCATGCCCACAGCTACCTGCAGAGTCGGACTGGCCCACAGGGGTACCAGGGAAACCACAGATAGGCCCCACTGCCTGAGGGCCCACTCCTTCCTCTAGGGATCAGGTTCCAGACTGTGCACTTGTATTATACATGGTAGATATGTTGCATTACACTGCACTAAACTATTGTGTATTTCAAGCCTCTGTGGAGGCTGGCCACACCCCCTTTGTAGGCTGGCCACACCCCTAAGTATGGGCCCCTATCACTGCATTCCCCCGGTGGGCCCTTAATACCCCAGTCCGACACTGGCTACCTGTATAATGAGACCAGCCGGTGCTGCCCTCCCTGCCACAGCCCCATGCACAGCAGCACACCAGGCAGGGACACATTTGAGCCTCTGGATGTGCAACAGATTGTAGTAGGGAGAAGTTGCCGCCCGTGCAGGGAGCATCCCGCCGCTGGTGCCCGCTCACCTTTTGCTGCCTCCGGGTCATGTCGGTGGGCTGCTTGGCATTGAACGGGTAGGCGATGCACCTCATAACGAAGACTAACATCTGCAGCCGGTTCTTCCGCTCCCTCTCCTCCCGCTGCGCCCGTTCCTGCTCCTCTCTCCCCTCACTGCTGACAGACGGGCTGGCAGGTCTCGCTAGGGTGGAGCGGACAGCAGTGTCTCTGGGATCCCGAGCAGGTGCATGTTGAGGCCGGTTAGAAGGGGAGACCCCACCACCAGATACGACCAGCACATCCCGCCGCTCCTCTTCCAGTAACTTGTCCGACTCTTCCTCGCTGGAAAACGGATCCAACATCCCGGCTGACCGCTTGTGGCAGCGCGCACTTCCCCTTTCGCTTTCAGATGCCCGATCCCTGGAGCTGGATGAGCGCACACCTTTCCGTACACGTTGAGTTACAGATCACTCTTTCCTATGATCAACAAGAAGCGGAGGGTGGGGAGAGACGGGCGGGGGGTAGGGGGGGTGATGCCGATGGTGCGCCTTCAGTGCATGTGCACTGTGGGCAAGGCACCATCGGCACACACCTAGTTACGGCACTGACTGAAAACACATTATGCCATAGAGATGGAAGCCTTGTGTCAGTACTGCACCCAATTGCACTATCAATAACTTCTGGGAATGCACTTTGTAAGTGAGCCCTAAATTACTGCCCCATGTAGGTTATATAAGCTGAGGCTGTTTCTGGCACACAGGTGCAGATGCACACACGATTTTCAAAGCATAAAGATTATGAATGTGAAATGTATGGCATCTGTGGAGATTGCTAGGTGTATAGAGCAATGGATGGACTTCTAAGCTTAGACTGGTTGGAAAGGAAATAGTTTGAAAAAACATCCCCAGAACATAATTTTTTTTCATGTCCTTGGGGAGTCTCTTCACGGGATTCCTTTTGATCATTCCAAGACAACTTTATGTGGAACTTTCTAGGTTTATTTCAACTAATGCAGAAATATTCAAACCTATATTAGTGATATAATGCATAGACCTATTCTCATGGAAAAATCTCAAATTAACAGGTTTTTTTCCGGTTTTGTGAAGCCGGGAAAAACCCGGGTTATAGTTCCTAACACCCTTTCACACAGTACATTTAACCCGGATTATTCCCGTGTCGAACCCTTTCAGACAGAACCTGTCAGCCCTGCAATAGACTTGTGTGTCATAAGAAATGGACTGTTTTTATGGCACACAGAGATGATGTCATGAAAAGTGGGTGGTGACTGCTCACTGCATTGCATTAACCATAGCTGACGAGTTACTGCTGAGTAGCCCGGAGTTCCTGAGTTCTTGCTGTTTTTTGCTGTTTCACACAGCAAATGAGAGCCTGATGCAGCTGCTTGCACTGTGCTACCTGGCACAGTCTTATGCCAAGAGGAGAAGGGAGCAATTTCTGGTGGAGAGGGCTAATACTAGACGCCGGTATGAGATTTACCAGCACGACTAATCGATCGTTGTGGACCAGAGACCGCAGGCATGGACAAGCTTTCTGGGCGACCGTGGAAGCTTATCAGCCAGAGCAGTGGATGGCACACTTTCGGATGTCGCGTGGTACGTTTTACTACCTGCTGGAACTTCTCATTCCAGCGCTCACCAGGGGAAGCACCAACTACTGCAAGACCATCGAGCCATGCAGGAGACTGGCGATTGTGTTGTGGTGGTATGCAACCCTTGGGGAATACCGCACCATCTCCTGCTTGTTTGGTGTTGGCATATCGACGGTGTGTGTGCTAGTGAGGGAAATGACCCAGACATTGCTGGAAACCCTTTACCACCGCTTCATCTCCTTACAAAAGGGTGACCGGCTGGATGATAACATAAAAGGTTTCCTGCGACGTAAATATCCCCAGTGTGCTGGAGCCATAGATGGGACCCACATACCCATTATTGCCCCCAGAGACAACCCAGCCGATTAATATAACCGAAAAGGCTGGCACTCCATCATCCTGCAGGCTGTAGTGGACCATAAGTATTGGTAAGTAACATGGTGTGTTTTAATATGAGTCATATGCTGGGCCCATGATGTGTATTGTTAAACACAGCTAATATGTATACTGTTCAGTTTCACAGATGTCTTCATTGGCTGGCCGGGTTGTGCTCACGACTCCTGGGTACTTGGCAACTCTGAATTGTTCCAGATTGCAGAGGAGAACCAACATGGCTGGTTGTTCCCTAGAGAGGTAAATATATCTCTTTTGATGGGTTATATTATTCGCAGCAGAATAATAATACAATAGATTGCAATTATGGTATAAGGCTGGCCTCTTACGCTGTGTAGCAGGGGTGTTAAACTATAGCAGCTGTGGAACTAAACCTCCCACCATGCCCCTGGCACAAATTTTCTATTTGGGGGGTGCTGCAACTGTGGCAGGGCATGCTGGCATGTGTAGTTCCACAACAGCTGGAGGCACACAAGTTTGACACCATTTTGTTTCACCATGGAATATGGGAAAGGTTTGCAGTGAGGATCCTCACAGCTGTGAGCCCAAAGGTGGGAAAGGATGGATGGAGGGGAGGGTTAGGCTGCGGAAAGGGAGGGTTAGGCGGTAGGGGAGGGGTGGGAGGGTTTAGGATACTTATCTCACCCATGTCAGCATTAGATTGTTGGTATTCCTAATTATTCATCGTACTTTCCTGTACATTGGCCCTCATTCCGAGTTGTTCGCTCGTTCTTTTTCATCGCATCGCAGTGAAAATCCGCTTAGTACGCATGCGCAAAGTTCGCACTGCGACTGCGCCAAGTAACTTTACTATGAAGAAAGTATTTTTACTCACGGCTTTTTCTTCGCTCCGGCGATCGTAATGTGATTGACAGGAAATGGGTGTTACTGGGCGGAAACACGGCGTTTCAGGGGCGTGTGGCTGAAAACGCTACCGTTTCCGGAAAAAACGCAGGAGTGGCCGGAGAAACGGTGGGAGTGCCTGGGCGAACGCTGGGTGTGTTTGTGACGTCAACCAGGAACGACAAGCACTGAACTGATCGCACAGGCAGAGTAAGTCTGGAGCTACTCTGAAACTGCTAAGTAGTTAGTAATCGCAATATTGCGAATACATCGGTCGCAATTTTAAGAAGCTAAGATTCACTCCCAGTAGGCGGCGGCTTAGCGTGTGTAACTCTGCTAAATTCGCCTTGCGACCGATCAACTCGGAATGAGGGCCATTATGTATGCCATCTATACTATATATATAAAAAAATGTTTCCCATTACAGAAATCAAAGTTAGTTGATGGGGTGGAGATCCCGGTGCACCTTATTGGAGATGCGGCATACCCTTTGAGGCACTGGCTCATCAAGGGCTTCACACAGCATCTCCCACTCTCTCCGGAACAAGTGAATTTCACCCACACTCTCAGCTCGGCCAGGATGGTAGTGAGAACGCCTTTGGGAGACTGAAGGGGTGCTGGCAGTGTCTACTAAAGCGCAATGACATTGCCATCACCCTGGTGCCGAATGTGGTTGCTGCTTGCTGTATCCTCCACAACTTTTGCGAGATACTGTACAGAATCAACACTTTTTACCGGAGTGGAATGTTAAGGACTCTGAACTGTGCGATACTCCGGTAGAAGCAGCAGAAGCAGCCTATGAGGGGGAGATAAATAGTGGCAGTGCTGAAGAAATCCGCAACACCCTCACTGCTAACTTAACTACTATGACACAGTAGAGGACAAGGGATATGTTACAGAAAGGTTTTGTTTTTATTGTTGATGACAAAGTTTTGGTTTTATTGTTTCTGAAAAAGTTATGAACACGTTACCTCCCATGTATCATTTTAAATATAACATCTTTACAGTTTAAACGGCTTCTTACATTTTTGAACATAAATAGGCCATAATGTGTGTAGAGGTCTACACTGTAGACATTCGGCACATAAATATTAGGCATAATGTGTGTAGGTAATGGCCAGGTATGGGCCGGACACTTGACAGGCCTGTAAAGTGCTGAATACACATGAACAATTTCAAAAAGATAAAGACAAAGAATGAAGATTATTTGCCACTGTAGGCACATAAATAGAGGGCATAATGCTTGTACATTTCGCCTAACATACACCCCTATCTGTAGAAGTGGCTGAGGTAATGGCCAGGTGCGGGCCGGACACTTGACAGGCCTGTAAAGTGCTGAATACACATGAACAATTTAAAAAAGACAAAAGACGAAGAATAGTGGATGGTTGTGAGTAGTTCCATCTGGATAAGTATACTCAGTGCCATGCGGAGTATTATTCCCTGTGCCATCTGGACTATTATGCACAGTGGCATGGGGACTGCTGTGCATTGTACCATGAGGACTCGTCTGCTTATTGGCAATTGGACCGCTACGCGCAGGGCTGTGTGAAAAATGATTCCCTGTGCCATCTTGATAACTATGCACAGTGCCTTGTGGAGTAGCATTAGGTGGATTTGAGGAGTTGGTTTCCATAAACTCTGCTATGATGCTGGTAGTTGGAAAAATGGTCCTCAGACTAGTGAGGAAGATACACTGGGTAAGGGTGTGGATGGTGCAAATTGTGTAATCTAGACACCAGACCATTAAGAAAGGACATCTGTGCCTCTGTTTTCCCTAGAAATGCGTTCATGCATACCCACAAGCAGTAGCGGCTCTTGCCACGGGCAACCAGTACTTCTGCCCGGGGTGCCGCTGTCCCGGGGGCGCTGCCGCCGTGGCAAGAGCCGCTACTAACTCGGCGGCAGAGGTTTTGTAAAGGTCCTCTCCGCGAAGGGAATCTAGACACACAGTGAGGTAGCGTCTAGTTTCCCTTTGCGGAGAGGACCTTTCTGTGCAGCACTCATGACGTCTCTCCCATAGCTCAGAGGAGCGGCGCCGGAGACAGAGTGCAGTGGTCGGGAACAGGAACGGGGCTGGTAAGTATTTTTTCTTTGTTTTACTAGGTGCACAGCTACTTGTGGGCACAACTAATGGGGGCACAGCTGCAGGGGGCACACTAAGGGGGCCACAACTACTGGGGCCACAGCTGCAGGGGGCACACTACTGGGGCCCCAACTAATGGGGGCACACTAAGGTGGGCACAACTACTGGGGACACAACTACTGGGGGCACAGCTGCAGTGGGCACAACTAATGGGGGCACAGCTGCAGGGGGCACACTAAGGGGGGCCACAACTACTGGGGGCACAGCTGCAGGGGGCACACTAAGGGGGGCACAACTACTGGGGGCATAACAGCTACTGGGAGCACAGCTGCAGGGGGCACAACAGCTACTGGGAGCACAGCTGCAGGGGGCACAACAGCTACTGTGGGCACAGCTCTACAGGGTGCACAACACTACAGGGGGCAAAACTACAGGCAGCAAAACTGACCACGCCCCTTTCCTATGAAGCCAAACCCCAATTTTGGACATTGGACTCTCGCAGCTGATTTACCAGGATTCTTGTCATTATGCGCTAGCTTGCTCCATCTTTGAATTTTTTTTTTTCCATTCAGGTACGTCAAAGACTAGAAATGGAGGTAAAAAAAACTATTTAAAAATCAAATAGCAGTGATGTCAGCATATACAGTATGTGCTTAAGGACTCCTACCTCTTGCGCACTAGCTACACACTGCAACATATACACTTTGAGTATCGGTAAAGACAAAGTTATCATGTATGATGGAAGTGCGCAGTTGTACAAACACTGCATGCTATGCACAATTTATCCTTTCTAAAGGATAATTTGTGCTATTCGTGCAGGTGTGTACAGGCCTATGATGTTGTTAGCAGTCATTATTTCTCATAAATGGTCCAACAGTTAATGTGGCCTTCTGATATTGATGAAATACATGACAGTCAGGAACTGAATGTGCAACGCAGCATTTAAAAATAATAACAAGTGCAAACAACATCATTGTGGAATATGACCCATACTATAATCTGGATTTTAAATAAAACTAAAATCTTAAGTGTGTTTAAAGTAAAACAAAAACAACTTACTGTTCCTACGCAACTTTGGGATCTCACTCTGCGCAGAAGTCGGTGTCCCAGCCGGAGTCCCTGTGCTGCTTCCACTGGCAGGCATCTACCTCAATAGTATTGTTGACTGGGTCCCCCACACCAGCCATCAGATCGGTGTGGCTGATCTCAGTGAAGTCATCACAGAACATTGGTGGCGTTGGTGGAATGGATTGGCTGTTCTCCGGGGTAGCGCTTTGTGAGATCGCACAACTGGACGATGAAATGGCAATGGGATTAACCAGTGCAGAATTGCCAAAAACTTAATTGCACTGATCATAGTAAGCCCACTCCATTCTAGCAGCACCACTTTTCCTCCTGTTGTGGTCATGAATTTTGTTGTAGTATTTTCTGAGAGCTTTCAGTTTATTTACTACCTGCTGTGTGCGCTCAATGCCCCTTGAGGTAAGCAATGTTGGTATACACTGTGGCGTCCTTCACTGTCCCAGTGATCTGCTTCCGGATCTCCTCCACCCCTCTAATAGCAAGCAGCTCCCTTATCTCTGACTCCTTCCAGTGCACCATGCTGTCTCTTTCATCCGTCTCCCCTGCAGCACAATTGTGACTTCAGACGCCAGCACCAGTGCAACGCCCGCTCAGCCAATCAGAGAGACCCTGCTGCTCAGCCAATCGCCAGTGCCCTGCCAGCTCAGCCAATCAGCGCTGTTAACCGTGACTCGTTTCTAAAATCCCAGGTTCAACCCTTTCAGACAGCCGGCAACCCGTGTACGATCCGGGAAAAACCCTGGTAGAAACCTGGGTTGAAGTTCTAGGAATACAGTCCCGAGTTGACCTTTTCAGACAGAAAAAAATCCCGGGTCAACCCTTCTAGAGCCGGGAAATTACCGGGTTCTTTTCTCTGTCCCTGGTGTACCTATATAGTGTATGCACATGGAAGGCAAATATGTGCGTTGATGTAAAATGAAACCTCCCTGAGCTTGTATGTTTTGTACAAAACTATGACAATCTGACATCTTTTAACATTTGGCCGTATGTATTGCCCATATGCAATCCAGCTATTTGGCACTGATTAATGGCAAAGTGGGCACAGATTAAGCCATTAATGCCTTTGTTTTCAATACGTATTAAATTATTTTGTAAGCAAACTCTCTCACACATACAGCATGTATGTATGAAATTATATGGATACAGAATCATTTTGTTTATTCAAACTCATAATACTTAATACATTTTCTTTTAAAGGCACTTAAAATGGCGCATGCTGGAATTTCTTTGTCAGAGTTAGAAGCATCTGTTGCATCTCCTTTCACTTCAAATATTCCTAATATTACATGTGTTCCAAAGCTCATCAAGTAAGTTGTCCTTCTGTCCTTCATCTGCAACAGGTATACAACATAGAATGTTGGGAACTGTTTTTGACTTGAAATAAATACAAATAAAGTATTACTGTGTCTGAAAGATACTAAAACTAAGCAAGAATGTCTCAATGTATTATACTGTATTGTGTAATTCACAGTCTATAACCACTGTTTCATTGACATCTAGACAAAGGGGGTCTCATTTAAAGTAAAGAAAATAAAACATTGTGCATCAGAGTGGAATTAAATTTAAACTGTGCGGACATATTTTGGATCATTTTTCAACTCTAAAGAGTTATCATAATGTGATTTTGTAGGGATATAAAAAGCATGTAATGAATTAAAAAAATAATTTATATTGCAAAACTGCCAAAAAATAGACACAACAAAATCTAATGTAAAAATAAAGCTGTATTGTGTGTGAATGTAAAAACACCAACTTGCTTCTCATCATGATTTGTCTGGGTATATACATTAGCGCACTTTGGTAGTTATTCATGTTTGTTAGTAAACCATAACAGTTACCAATTAGGCAAAATCATGTTACATTGCAGGTGGAGCAGTTGTAACATGTGCAGCCAGAGTTAGATTTGGGTGAGCTATATTATTTCTGTGAAGGGTAAATACTGGCCGCTTAATTTCTACACTGCAATTAAGATTTCAGTTTGAACACACCCCACCCAAATCTAACTCTATCTGCACATGATACATCTGCCCCACCTGCAGTGCAACTAGAGATGTGCACTTGAAATTTTTCGGGTTTTGTGTTTTGGTTTTGGGTTCGGTTCCGCGGCCGTGTTTTGGGTTCGACCGCGTTTTGGCAAAACCTCACCGAATTTTTTTTGTCGGATTCGGGTGTGTTTTGGATTCGGGTGTTTTTTTCAAAAAACACTAAAAAACAGCTTAAATCATAGAATTTGGGGGTCATTTTGATCCCAAAGTATTATTAACCTCAAAAACCATAATTTCCACTCATTTTCAGTCTATTATGAATACCTCACACCTCACAATATTATTTTTAGTCCTAAAATTTGCACCGAGGTCGCTGGATGACTAAGCTAAGCGACCCTAGTGGCCGACACAAACACCTGGCCCATCTAGGAGTGGCACTGCAGTGTCACGCAGGATGGCCCTTCCAAAAAACACTCCCCAAACAGCACATGACGCAAAGAAAAAAAGAGGCGCAATGAGGTAGCTGTGTGAGTAAGATAAGCGACCCTAGTGGCCGACACAAACACCTGGCCCATCTAGGAGTGGCACTGCAGTGTCACGCAGGATGGCCCTTCCAAAAAACACTCCCCAAACAGCACATGACGCAAAGAAAAAAAAGAGGCGCAATGAGGTAGCTGTGTGAGTAAGATAAGCGACCCTAGTGGCCGACACAAACACCGGGCCCATCTAGGAGTGGCACTGCAGTGTCACGCAGGATGGCCCTTCCAAAAAACACTCCCCAAACAGCACATGACGCAAAGAAAAAAAGAGGCGCAATGAGGTAGCTGTGTGAGTAAGATAAGCGACCCTAGTGGCCGACACAAACACCGGGCCCATCTAGGAGTGGCACTGCAGTGTCACGCAGGATGGCCCTTCCAAAAAACACTCCCCAAACAGCACATGACGCAAAGAAAAAAAGAGGCGCAATAAGGTAGCTGTATGAGTAAGATAAGCGACCCTAGTGGCCGACACAAACACCTGGCCCATCTAGGAGTGGCACTGCAGTGTCACGCAGGATGGCCCTTCCAAAAAACACTCCCCAAACAGCACATGATGCAAAGAAAAAAAGAGGCGCAATGAGGTAGCTGTGTGAGTAAGATAAGCGACCCTAGTGGCCGACACAAACACCGGGCCCATCTAGGAGTGTCACGCAGGATGGCCCTTCCAAAAAACACTCCCCAAACAGCACATGACGCAAAGAAAAAAAGAGGCGCAATGAGGTAGCTGTGTGAGTAAGATAAGCGACCCTAGTGGCCGACACAAACACCTGGCCCATCTAGGAGTGGCACTGCAGTGTCACGCAGGATGGCCCTTCCAAAAAACACTCCCCAAACAGCACATGACGCAAAGAAAAATGAAAGAAAAAAGAGGTGCAAGATGGAATTGTCCTTGGGCCCTCCCACCCACCCTTATGTTGTATAAACAGGACATGCACACTTTAACCAACCCATCATTTCAGTGACAGGGTCTGCCACACGACTGTGACTGAAATGACGGGTTGGTTTGGACCTCCACCAAAAAAGAAGCAATTAATCTCTCCTTGCACAAACTGGCTCTACAGAGGCAAGATGTCCACCTCATCATCATCCTCCGATATATCACCGTGTACATCCCCCTCCTCACAGATTACCAATTCGTCCCCACTGGAATCCACCATCTCAGCTCCCTGTGTACTTTGTGGAGGCAATTGCTGCTGGTCAATGTCTCCACGGAGGAATTGATTATAATTCATTTTAATGAACATCATCTTCTCCACATTTTCTGGAAGTAACCTCGTACGCCGATTGCTGACAAGGTGAGCGGCGGCACTAAATACTCTTTCGGAGTACACACTTGTGGGAGGGCAACTTAGGTAGTATAAAGCCAGTTTGTGCAAGGGCCTCCAAATTGCCTCTTTTTCCTTCCAGTATAAGTACGGACTGTGTGACGTGCCTACTTGGATGCGGTCACTCATATAATCCTCCACCATTCTTTCAATGGGGAGAGAATCATATGCAGTGACAGTAGACGACATGTCCGTAATCGTTGACAGGTCCTTCAGTCCGGACCAGATGTCAGCATCAGAAGTCGCTCCAGACTGCCCTGCATCACCGCCAGCAGGTGGGCTCGGAATTCTGAGCCTTTTCCTCGCACCCCCAGTTGCGGGAGAATGTGAAGGAGGAGATGTTGACAGGTCGCGTTCCGCTTGACTTGACAATTTTCTCACCAGCAGGTCTTTCAACCCCAGCAGACTTGTGTCTGCCGGAAAGAGAGATCCAAGGTAGGTTTTAAATCTAGGATCGAGCACGGTGGCCAAAATGTAGTGCTCTGATTTCAACAGATTGACCACCCGTGAATCCTTGTTAAGCGAATTAAGGGCTCCATCCACAAGTCCCACATGCCTAGCGGAATCGCTCCGTGTTAGCTCCTCCTTCAATGTCTCCAGCTTCTTCTGCAAAAGCCTGATGAGGGGAATGACCTGACTCAGGCTGGCAGTGTCTGAACTGACTTCACGTGTGGCAAGTTCAAAGGGCAGCAGAACCTTGCACAACGTTGAAATCATTCTCCACTGCGCTTGAGACAGGTGCATTCCACCTCCTATATCGTGCTGAATTGTATAGGCTTGAATGGCCTTTTGCTGCTCCTCCAACCTCTGAAGCATATATAGGGTTGAATTCCACCTCGTTACCACTTCTTGCTTCAGATGATGGCAGGGCAGGTTCAGGCGTTTTTGGTGTTGCTCCAGTCTTCTGTACGTGGTGCCTGTACGCCGAAAGTGTCCCGCAATTCTTCTGGCCACCGACAGCATCTCTTGCACGCCCCTGTCGTTTTTTAAAAAATTCTGCACCACCAAATTCAAGGTATGTGCAAAACATGGGACGTGCTGGAATTTGCCCAGATTTAATGCACACACAATATTGCTGGCGTTGTCCGATGCCACAAATCCACAGGAGAGTCCAATTGGGGTAAGCCATTCCGCGATGATCTTCCTCAGTTGCCGTAAGAGGTTTTCAGCTGTGTGCGTATTCTGGAAACCGGTGATACAAAGCGTAGCCTGCCTAGGAAAGAGTTGGCGTTTGCGAGATGCTGCTACTGGTGCCGCCGCTGCTGTTCTTGCGGCGGGAGTCCATACATCTACCCAGTGGGCTGTCACAGTCATATAGTCCTGACCCTGCCCTGCTCCACTTGTCCACATGTCCGTGGTTAAGTGGACATTGGGTACAGCTGCATTTTTTAGGACACTGGTGACTCTTTTTCTGAGGTCTGTGTACATTTTCGGTATCGCCTGCCTAGAGAAATGGAACCTAGATGGTATTTGGTACCGGGGACACAGTACCTCCAACAAGTCTCTAGTTGGCTCTGCAGTAATGATGGATACCGGAACCACGTTTCTCACCACCCAGGATGCCAAGGCCTAAGTTATCCGCTTTGCAGCAGGATGACTGCTGTGATATTTCATCTTCCTCGCAAAGGACTGTTGGACAGTCAATTGCTTGGTGGAAGTAGTAAAAGTGGTCTTACGATTTCCCCTCTGGGATGACCATCGACTCCCAGCAGCAACAACAGCAGCGCCAGCAGCAGTAGGCGTTACACGCAAGGATGCATCGGAGGAATCCCAGGCAGGAGAGGAATCGTCAGAATTGCCAGTGACATGGCCTGCAGGACTATTGGCATTCCTGGGGAAGGAGGAAATTGACACTGAGGGAGTTGGTGGGGTGGTTTGCGTGAGCTTGGTTACAAGAGGAAGGGATTTACTGGTCAGTGGACTGCTTTCGCTGTCGCCCAAAGTTTTTGAACTTGTCACTGACTTATTATGAATGCGCTGCAGGTGACGTATAAGGGAGGATGTTCCGAGGTGGTTAACGTCCTTACCCCTACTTATTACAGCTTGACAAAGGCAACACACGGCTTGACAAATGTTGTCCGCATTTCTGTTGAAATACTTCCACACCGAAGAGCTGATTTTTTTGGTATTTTCACCAGGCATGTCAACGGCCATATTCCTCCCATGGACAACAGGTGTCTCCCCGGGGGCCTGACTTAAACAAACCACCTCACCATCAGAATCCTCCTTGTCAATTTCCTCCCCAGCGCCAGCAACACCCATATCCTCCTCATCCTGGTGTACTTCAACACTGACATCTTCAATCTGACTATCAGGAACTGGACTGCGGGTGCTCCTTCCAGCACTTGCAGGGGGCGTGCAAATGGTGGAAGGCGCATGCTCTTCACGTCCAGTGTTGGGAAGGTCAGGCATCGCAACCAACACAATTGGACTCTCCTTGTGGATTTGGGATTTCGAAGAACGCACAGTTCTTTGCGGTGCTTTTGCCAGCTTGAGTCTTTTAATTTTTCTAGCGAGAGGCTGAGTGCTTCCATCCTCATGTGAAGCTGAACCACTAGCCATGAACATAGGCCAGGGCCTCAGCCGTTCCTTGCCACTCCGTGTGGTAAATGGCATATTGGCAAGTTTACGCTTCTCCTCCGACAATTTTATTTTAGATTTTGGAGTCCTTTTTTTACTGATATTTGGTGTTTTGGATTTTACATGCTCTGTACTATGACATTGGGCATCGGCCTTGGCAGACGACGTTGCTGGCATTTCATCGTCTCGGCCATGACTAGTGGCAGCAGCTTCAGCACGAGGTGGAAGTGGATCTTGATCTTTCCCTAATTTTGGAACCTCAACATTTTTGTTCTCCATATTTTAATAGGCACAACTAAAAGGCACCTCAGGTAAACAATGGAGATGGATGGATACTAGTATACTTATGGATGGACGAGCGACTGCCGACACAGAGGTAGCTACAGCCGTGGACTACCGTACTGTGTCTGCTGCTAATATAGACTGGATGATAATGAGATGAAATCAAAATATATTATATCACACTAGTACTGCAGCCAGACAGGTAGATATATTTATTATGTAATGACTGATGACGGACCTGCTGGACACTGTCAGCTCAGCAGCACCGCAGACTGCTACAGTAAGCTACTATAGTAGTATGTATAAAGAAGAAAGGAAAAAAAAAAAAAAAACCACGGGTAGGTGGTATACAATTATGGATGGACGAGCGACTGCCGACACAGAGGTAGCTACAGCCGTGGACTACCGTACTGTGTCTGCTGCTAATATAGACTGGATGATAATGAGATGAAATCAATTTATATTATATCACACTAGTACTGCAGCCGGACAGGTAGATATATTTATTATGTAATGACTGATGACGGACCTGCTGGACACTGTCAGCTCAGCAGCACCGCAGACTGCTACAGTAAGCTACTATAGTAGTATGTATAAAGAAGAAAGAAAGAAAAAAAAAACCACGGGTAGGTGGTATACAATATTATATATAGATTATATACAAATTATATATATATATATATATATATATATATTAAACTGGTGGTGATTATTAAACTGGTGGTCAGGTCACTGGTCACACTATCAGCAACTTGCAAGTAGTACTCCTAAGCAGACAATCACAATATATATTATACTGGTGGTCAGTGTGGTCACAATGGCAGTGTGGCACTCTGGCAGCAAAAGTGTGCACTGTACGTTATATGTACTCCTGCTCTCAGACTCTAACTGCTCCCCACTGTCAGTGTCTCCCCCACAAGTCAGATAATACAGTCACACTATCTATCACTTCAGCAAGTAACTAGTCTAGTACTCCTCCTAATGCTCCCCAAAATTACTACTGTGTCTCTCTCTACTGTCTCACTCTCTTCTCTATAAACGGAGAGGACGCCAGCCACGTCCTCTCCCTATGAATCTCAATGCACGTGTGAAAATGGCGGCGACGCGCGGCTCCTTATATAGAATCCGAGTCTCGCGATAGAATCCGAGCCTCGCGAGAATCCGACAGCGGGATGATGACGTTCGGGCGCGCTCGGGTTAACCGAGCAAGGCGGGAAGACCCGTGTAAAAAAACATGAAGTTCGGGCGGGTTCGGATTCCGAGGAACCGAACCCGCTCATCTCTAAGTGCAACATGGTTTTACCCAATTGCTAACTTTTTTTGTTTGCTATCAAACCTGAATAAGGCCCTTTGGGCATGAATACTAATTGCATCTGCTTTGCATTAACAAAATTCAATGTGGATATTTCTCTATATGCATAGTAGTACCCAGAGTAATCCCTGGGCATAGGCCAAACAGACTATCTCCAGGGGCCATTGATCCAGGTGGCATCAGCAGTAGAAATATAATTCTTGGTGGTAGAATTAGCTGCAGTTTAAGGGGCACCAGCTAAAATCATACCTAGGGCTTCAAATTGGTCAGGGCCAGCTCTGGTTTTATCCATCTTTGTAGTGAATTATATGACGCTAAATACAATGTATATGACTATTAACCAACGTGTTGTTTTCTCTTACAGGGAAGGCCGGAATACGCTTGTTACATCATTCTCCCTCTTTAAATTCTTGACTATGTACACCCTGATTGGACTAACTGGCATGCTGCTTCTTTTTTGGGTATGGCTATCATTCTACCCTCCATAGAAGTACCATCCAATGATGTTGATGTTTGTTAAGCACAACAAAACAAAAGTATTTTCTTCAATGTTACTACAATGAAAAGTTTATCATACTGTAGCTATAATACTTTCACCTGCTTATTACTGTATATTCTGCTTGGAATTGTGTTCTCTGGGCTTCATTTATTTTACTGCTTCATTTATTGTCTGCATAAAATAATTAACTGCAGCACATAATTACATTAGCACATATTTTACACGGCTACCTATTTTTTTAAGCAATTATTAACCTGGTTTACACCAGGAATTAAAATGTACACTGTATAAAAGCCATTGTAAAAGGAAAATGCATCAAGATGAAGTCGAATTGACATGGGCGAAAATGGGGGGACAAAAACTTGCAAAAAGCCTGCAAATTCGGCAAAACAGGTGGATTAGTGGCAAATTTGCCAATCCACCTGTTTTTCAACAGTGTCGGAATTTCCAACAAGTCGAAAAAATGGCACTTACATTGAATAGGGCTTATAGAAATTCTCCCTAAAAATGGCAAAAAGTTCAGTTTTTTCGATCTGTTGGGAATTCCGACAGGAACTGAATATACCTCTATAACATTTAGGGCCTAATTCAGACCTGATCGCTCCGCTGTGAATTTGCAGAGGTTTGCGATCGGATAGTTGCCGCCCAGCCAGAGTGAAAAATCACCCTGTGCAAGACGGCGTATGCCGTGTGAAAAGCTTTGCTAACGCTGGCCAGCTGCAAATCCGTTTGCAACTCACTCACCATCGAATGATTTTTCCAGTCTGTGTGTAGCCCAGGACTTACTCCTACAGTGCGATACAAACAGGCTGATCAGGGCCGGAGTTGACGTCACACACCCACCCAGAAAACACTTGTGAACGTCTGCGTTTTTCCTGACACTCCTAGAAAACGCCCATTTACCACCCCCAAATGTCTGCTTCCTGTTACTCAACCTGTGTTTGCCTGCCCATTATGATCCGCACATATGCACAGTCATTCGATAATCAGTCACCTTGCGATTTCGCACAACAGCGATCAAGTCTGAATTAGGCCCTTAGCCCATTGTGTATTAAATATGAAATTGGCGTATTCATTTCCTTGTAATTAAGTGTTTAAAATATAAATGTGTTCTGATAATCATTCTACCACAGCAATACTGTTTTTTTTTTTTTTTGTTTTTTTTTTTAAAGTATACCAACGCAGTAACTATATTTTGTTTTTATAGCTACACAGTGACAAAACAAACCTTGCTAGACCTCCATTGCCTGATATGTTTGGGTATTACATGTACTCTGATAGAATCATAGACAGAATTTTATGCATGTACAGTCCTTTATTATAATTGTTTATTTTTTATTTATTAACAGTTTCTTTTATAGCGCAGCAAATTCCGTCACGCTTTACAATTGGAAATAACAATTATATAACAATATATATATGCATATAATGCACATAACTAAGTTTAATGTGCTTGATCTTTAACCACTTAACTGACGATTTGTACCTTCAAAAGCATTAACAACATTGTTTTTTAAAATGTATTTTATTTAATAAAGTTGAAAAAGTATTTTTTAAAATATTTAAACATTATATTATGCACATCTGCAGAACGGATCTCCTTGTCAAAAACGGGAGGACAGGGTGGGACGACTCAGTTGCATGAAATCTGACCATGCCAGTTAAGTGGAAGTTGTATTTATACATACAGGACATAATCTCACTTGTAAATTCCTTCTTTCAGAAACAAACCCTTCTTGGAAACTATCAGTTCCTTTTGCAAGATTTTGCTATAAGCTTTTCAGTCGCCTTAACTAGTAAGTATCCTTTTTCTTTTCTACTAGTGTCTTGTTATTTTTGTCCAGATCCAGAGAACTACTGCAGACAGAGCCGGCCTTAGGCATAGGCAAACTAGGCAAATGCCTAGGGGCACAAGCAGCTTCTGCTGATTAAAAATAAGATTTTACTTACCGATAAATCTATTTCTCGTAGTCCGTAGTGGATGCTGGGACTCCGTAAGGACCATGGGGATTAGCGGCTCCGCAGGAGACAGGGCACAAAATAAAAGCTTAAGGATCAGGTGGTGTGCACTGGCTCCTCCCCCTATGACCCTCCTCCAAGCCTCAGTTAGGATACTGTGCCCGGACGAGCGTACATAATAAGGAAGGATATTGAATCCCGGGTAAGACTCATACCAGCCACACCAATCACACCGTACAACTTGTGATCTGAACCCAGTTAACAGTATGATAAACGCAAAGGAGCCTCTGAAAAGATGGCTCACAACAATAATAACCCGAATTTTTGTAACAATAACTATATACAAGTATTGCAGACAATCCGCACTAGGGATGGGCGCCCAGCATCCACTACGGACTACGAGAAATAGATTTATCGGTAAGTAAAATCTTATTTTCTCTGACGTCCTAGTGGATGCTGGGACTCCGTAAGGACCATGGGGATTATACCAAAGCTCCCAAACGGGCGGGAGAGTGCGGATGACTCTGCAGCACCGAATGAGAGAACTCCAGGTCCTCCTCAGCCAGGGTATCAAATTTGTAGAATTTAACAAACGTGTTTGCCCCTGACCAAGTAGCTGCTCGGCAAAGTTGTAAAGCCGAGACCCCTCGGGCAGCCGCCCAAGATGAGCCCACTTTCCTTGTGGAATGGGCTTTTACTGATTTTGGCTGTGGCAATCCTGCCACAGAATGTGCAAGCTGAATTGTACTACAAATCCAACGAGCAATCGTCTGCTTAGAAGCAGGAGCACCCAGCTTGTTGGGTGCATACAGGATAAACAGCGAGTCAGATTTTCTGACTCCAGCCGTCCTGGAAACATATATTTTCAAGGCCCTGACAACGTCAAGCAACTTTGAGTCCTCTAAATCCCTGGTAGCCGCAGGTACCACAATAGGTTGGTTCATGTGAAATGCAGAAACCACCTTAGGTAGAAATTGAGGACGAGTCCTCAATTCCGCCCTGTCAGAATGAAAAATTAAGTAAGGGCTTTTATATGATAAAGCCGCCAATTCTGACACACGCCTGGCTGAAGCCAAGGCTAACAGCATCGACACCTTCCATGTGAGATATTTTAAGTCCACAGTGGAAAGTGGTTCAAACCAATGTGACTTTAGAAAACTCAACACCACATTGAGATCCCAAGGTGCCACTGGAGGCACAAAAGGAGGCTGTATGTGCAGCACCCCTTTTACAAATGTCTGAACTTCAGGTACTGAAGCCAGTTCTTTCTGGAAGAAAATCGACAGGGCCGAAATTTGAACCTTAATGGACCCTAATTTTAGGCCCATAGACAGTCCTGTTTGCAGGAAATGAAGGAAACGACCCAGTTGAAATTCCTCTGTAGGGGCCTTCTTGGCCTCACACCACGCAACATATTTACGCCAAATGCGGTGATAATGTTTTGCGGTTACGTCCTTCCTGGCTTTGACCAGAGTAGGGATGACTTCTGGAATGCCTTTTTCCCTCAGGATCCGGCGTTCAACCGCCATGCCGTCAAACGCAGCCGCGGTAAGTCTTGGAACAGACAAGGCCCCTGCAGTAGCAGGTCCTTTCTTAGAGGTAGAGGCCACGGTTCGTCCGTGAGCATCTCTTGAAGTTCCGGGTACCAAGTCCTTCTTGGCCAATCCGGAACCACGAGTATAGTTCTTACTCCTCTCCTTCTTATGATTCTCAGTACTTTTGGTATGAGAGGCAGAGGAGGGAACACATACACTGACTGGTACACCCACGGCGTTACCAGAGCGTCCACTGCTATTGCCTGAGGGTCCCTTGACCTGGCGCCATATCTTTCCAGTTTTTTGTTTAGACGTGACGCCATCATGTCCACCTTTGGTTTTTCCCAACGGTTTACAATCAGGTGGAAGACTTCTGGGTGAAGTCCCCACTCTCCCGGGTGAAGGTCGTGTCTGCTGAGGAAGTCTGCTTCCCAGTTGTCCACTCCCGGAATGAACACTGCTGACAGTGCTATCACATGATTTTCCGCCCAGCGAAGAATCCTTGCAGCTTCTGCCATTGCCCTCCTGCTTCTCGTGCCGCCCTGTCTGTTTACGTGGGCGACTGACGTGATGTTGTCCGATTGGATCAACACCGCCTGACCCTGAAGCAGAGGTTTTGCTTGACTTAGGGCATTGTAAATGGCCCTTAGTTCCAGAATGTTTATATGAAGAGATGTTTCCATGCTTGACCACAAGCCCTGGAAATTCCTTCCCTGTGTGACTGCTCCCCAGCCTCTCAGGCTGGCATCCGTGGTTACCAGGATCCAATCCTGAATGCCAAATCTGCGGCCCTCTAGTAGATGAGCACTCTGCAGCCACCACAGGAGAGACACCCTTGTCCTTGGCGACAGGGTTATCCGCTGATGCATCTGCAGATGCGATCCGGACCATTTGTCCAGTAGATCCCACTGAAACGTTCTTGCATGGAATCTTCCGAATGGAATCGCTTCGTAAGAAGCCACCATTTTTCCCAGGACCCTCGTGCACTGATGCACTGAGACCTGGCCTGGTTTTAGGAGGTTCCTGACTAGCTCGGATAACTCCCTGGCCTTCTCCTCCGGGAGAAACACCTTCTTCTGGACTGTGTCCAGAATCATTCCTAGGAACAGTAGACGTGTCGTTGGAATCAGCTGCGATTTTGGAATATTTAGAATCCACCCGTGCTGACGTAACACTACCTGAGATAGTGCTACTCCGACTTCTAACTGTTCCCTGGATCTTGCCCTTATCAGGAGATCGTCCAAGTAAGGGATAATTAAAATGCCTTTTCTTCGTAGAAGAATCATCATTTCGGCCATTACCTTGGTAAAGACCCGAGGTGCCGTGGACAATCCAAACGGCAGCGTCTGAAACTGATAATGACAGTTTTGTACTACAAACCTGAGGTACCCTTGGTGAGAAGGGTATATTGGGACGTGGAGATAAGCATCTTTGATGTCCAGAGACACCATATAGTCCCCTTCTTCCAGGTTCGCTATCACTGCTCTGAGTGACTCCATCTTGAATTTGAACCTTTTTATGTAAGTGTTCAAGGATTTCAGATTTAAAATTGGTCTCACCGAGCCGTCCAGCTTCGGTACCACAAACAGCGTGGAATAATACCCCTTTCCTTGTTGCAGAAGGGGTACCTTGATTATCACCTGCTGGGAATACAGCTTGTGAATGGCTTCCAAAACTGCCTCCCTGTCGGAGGGAGACTTTGGTAAAGCAGACTTCAGGAACCGACGAGGGGGAAACGCCTCGAATTCCAGTTTGTACCCCTGCGATACTACCTGTAGAATCCAGGGATCCACTTGCGAGTGAGCCCACTGCGCGTTGAAATTCTTGAGACGGGCCCCCACCATATCCGAGTCTGCTTGTAAAGCCCCAGCATCATGCTGAAGACTTGGCAGAAGCAGGGGAGGGCTTCTGCTCCTGGGAAGCGGCTGCATGGTGCAGTCTTTTTCCTCTTCCTCTGCCCCGGGGCAGAAAGGAGTGGCCTTTTGCTCGCTTGTACTTATGGGAACGAAAGGACTGAGTTTGAAAAGACGGTGTCTTTTTCTGCTGATGTGAAGTGACCTGGGGTAAAAAGGTGGATTTTCCAGCCGTTGCCGTGGCCACCAGGTCCGATAGACCAGCCCCAAATAACTCCTCCCCTTTATACGGCAATACTTCCATGTGCCGTTTGGAATCCGCATCCCCTGACCACTGTCGCGTCCATAACGCTCTTCTGGCAGAGATGGACATAGCACTTACTCTTGATGCCAGGGTGCAAATATCCCTCTGTGCATCACGCATATATAGTAATGCATCCTTTAAATGTTCTATAGTTAACAAAATATTGTCCCTATCCAGGGTATCAATATTCTCAGTCAGGGAATCCGACCATGCGACTCCAGCACTGCACATCCAGGCTGAGGCGATTGCTGGTCGCAGTATAACACCAGTATGTGTGTATATACTTTTTAGGATATTTTCCAGCCTTCTATCAGCTGGTTCTTTGAGGGTGGCCGTATCAGGAGACGGTAACGCTACTTGTTTAGATAAACGTGTGAGCGCCTTATCTACCCTAGGGGGTGTTTCCCAACGCGCCCTAACCTCTGGCGGGAAGGGATATAATGCTAATAATTTTTTAGAAATTAGCTGTTTTTTATCGGAGGAAACCCACGCTTTATCACACACCTCATTTATTTCCTCTGACTCAGGAAAAACTATTGGTAGTTTTTTCACACCCCACATAATACCCTTCTTCGTGGTACTTGTAGTGTCAGAAAGGTTCAATGCCTCTTTCATTGCCGTGATCATGTAACGTGTGGCCCTACTGGACATTACGTTTGTCTCGTCACCGTCGACACTAGACTCAGTATCTGTGTCAGGGTCTGTGTCGACCCACTGAGGTAACGGGCGTTTTAGCGCCCCTGACGGTGTCTGAGACGCCTGGACAGGCACTAATTGATTTGCCGGCTGTCTCATGTCGTCAACAGTTTTTTGCAAATTGCTGACATTATCACTTAATTGTTTAAATACAATCATCCAGTCAGGTGTCGACTCCCTAGGGGGTGACATCACCAACACAGGCAACTGCTCCGCCTCCACATCATTTTCCTCCTCATACATGTCGACACACGCGTACCGACACACAGCACACACACCGGGAATGCTCTGATAGAGGACAGGACCCCACTTAGCCCTTTGGAGAGACAGAGGGAGAGTCTGCCAGCACACACCCAGCGCTATATATATACAGGGATAACCTTATATAAGTGTTATTCCCTTATAGCTGCTGTTATTATCGTTATTTGCTGCCAAAAATGCCCCCCCCCTCTCTTTTTTACCCTGATTCTGAAGCAGGACTGCAGGGGAGAGTCAGGGAGCCGTCCTTCCAGCGGAGCTGTGAGGGAAAATGGCGCTTGTGTGCTGAGGAGATAGGCTCCGCCCCTTCACGACGTCCTTATCTCCCGCTTTTTTGTGTAAAAATGGCAGGGGTTAAAATACATCCATATAGCCCAGGAGCTATATGTGATGTATTCTTTTTGCCACCTAAGGTATATACTGTTATATTGCGTCTCAGGGCGCTCCCCCCCAGCGCCCTGCACCCTCAGTGACCGGAGTGTGAAGTGTGCTGAGAGCAATGGCGCACAGCTGCGGTGCTGTGCGCTACCTTAGTCTGAAGACAGGATGTCTTCTGCCGCCGATTTCACCGGACCTCTTCGTCTCTTCTGGCTCTGTAAGGGGGACGGCGGCGCGGCTCCGGTGACCCATCCAGGCTGAACCTGTGATCGTCCCTCTGGAGCTAATGTCCAGTAGCCTAAGAAACCCGATCCACTCTGCACTCAGGTGAGTCCGTTTCTTCTCCCCTTAGTCCCACGATGCAGTGAGCCTGTTGCGAGCAGGACTCACTGAAAATAAAAAAACCTAAACTAAACTTTTATTCTAAGCAGCTCAGGAGAGCCACCTAGATTGCACCCTTCTCGGCCGGGCACAAAAATCTAACTGAGGCTTGGAGGAGGGTCATAGGGGGAGGAGCCAGTGCACACCACCTGATCCTTAAGCTTTTATTTTGTGCCCTGTCTCCTGCGGAGCCGCTAATCCCCATGGTCCTTACGGAGTCCCAGCATCCACTAGGACGTCAGAGAAATGATATGTGGCATGCCTATATTCTGTGTGTGACTGCGGCTGTATCTGCATACGAAATGCTACGTTGCGTGTATTCCTGGAAATCACTGTAATGTAGCATTTTGTATGCAGATACAGCCACAGTCTCGCACAGTATATAGGCATGCTGCATATCATTTTTCATCAGCAGAAGCTGCTTGTTCATCCTAGTGACATAGCAATGGAAATAAGATGATTTTTCATAAACAAAAGGCACCCGACGTTAGCAGAGCTGCCAGCTGACTCATGCCAGGCATTTCCTGCAGAACTAGCGGCGGTGCTAGGGGGCACCATCCAAATTTTTTCCTAGGGCATCATATTGGTTAGGGCCGGCTCTGACTGCAGAGAACAGCCTGATAGCACAAGTGATCTGCAGCAATGTTTCTGCTCTGTTCTTCCTCTAGTGAGTCTGAATGCTCCTGCACCGAAGCTTGCTCGGCACCGACCACCGGGACATCTTCTCTCTCCTCCTTTGTTACTCTCAATTCTAATGCATTTAATTTTCACAACGGTAGTCCAGATTACTGCTTTCCTCTTGGTTCAGCAGCAGCCATGGTTCAGTGAAACTGATGTTTTCAGGTAAGAGCTATGTCCACTGTAGGTTTCCCTTATTTTTCATCAGATGAGCATTTTTCAGCATTTCTGGAAGCATGTCTGGTTTCAGGACTAATTAGCTCAGACTAAGCTTCTTTGCATAGTATACAGAACCCTGCATTGCTGACATACTATAAGGCTTTTCTTAAAGATGCTAATTTGGAGGCTTGCAGTGCAAATGCAGTTATGGGAGGCCATTCACTTATTTTAGCACAAATGGTTTATCTCACGTGTTGCTGTTACTGTGTTCTACAACAAGATCAATTTCTAGATCAATTTTAGAAGCATCAGAAGCTAGATAATGTACATATTGGACTGTGATCTATTGCTGTGGGTTGCAATTTATCCAACCTACATCAAAAATGAGTTCATGTTCACACTTACTTGGAGGTGTCTGTAACTGGGCATCCCCACTGTCAATGGGTTTAAAAGCTACTAATGAAACACATGGAACACATACAGTCTCAATATCATGTATATGCAATGATGTAAGGCATGTATGAGGTTTGGACTAATAGTACTGTACATAGGAGAAAAATGGCCACATTAATGAGGAATGTGGGTTTACAAGTGCAATCCCTTACATGGTTACACAGATTCTTTGCATGGGAACTGTTTTCACACTGGTGGATGGGGGGTGGGGATGACTTACACCTTTGTATGATTCAGTAGGCAGTGGTTCTCAATTTTTTTTCTGCAGTGACCCTCTGAAGAGTGACATGCACACATGTGACACAAAATCTGAAAAGCTATAAAAATACATGTAAATGGACCTGTCTGTACCCAAAGCACACACTACCAGCAGTTCTTTACATACCAAATACCCCCACCCCCTGTTCTTTTTAACCACTGTAGCTTACTTACTTTAGGGCTCCTTTCCTCTTCATTTCTTCTTAATGTGACCCTATGGTAAATATTAAGGGGGATAGTGAGGATAAGATAAATAAGTTTAATAAACTATATAATTATATATATATATATATATATATATATATATATATATATATATATATATACACATACTTGTAATAGGTTTTATGTGTGAGCAGAGAGTGGAGGGTTGTGCAGGCTGTACAATGCAGAGGTATTGGGTTGCCCTATCCTATGTAAGGCACGAGACTGAAATTTGTTATGCACACGACTCTACTGGCACGAGCCGGTCCCTGAGGAGTGGAGCAGCGTGCCGTGAGCTGGAAAATCTGGGGGCTCGAGAGCATCTCCCCTGACTATAAAAGGGGGAGATTTAGCGACGTTGAGGACTAGAGAGTGAGCCGTCGAGGGGTCTACTACCCTCTCGCCTCTGCGCTGCACAGAAAGAGCTGTGCTGTAAACATAGCGGCGCCAGAGGGAGAGGAAGAGACTTACCTCCGTGACCGGGCTCTGAAGAGAGGAGCGTAGCCGCCGGAGAGAAGGGGAGCGCCAGCCAGGAAGGGCTCCGAAGGTGCGGCTGGAAGAGGTTTTGGAGGTGCGGCTAGTGAGAAGGAGGCACCGGTCACAGCGTGTATACTATTGGCCGCATCCCGGAACAGGAGGGATGAAGGAGCGGCTAACTGAGAGGGCGGCGCCAGCACACCAGTAACGGGCTTAGGAAGAAGCCCAGAGGAGGCGGCTTAGAGGGAGCGGCTAGCAGTAGCGGAGGAGGCGACGCCGCTGATCAGAATACGATAGAGGAGGGGCCGCCTGTCAATATAGAATGGGACTTCTGCATTAACCCCTGGCAGCAAGGGAGCGTCATAGCCAGGTAAAGACACAGCCTATGTACCATCATCAGCCCATCAACTCCGGCCCACAAAGCAGTACACCAGCCTCCTCGCTGAATAGTAGAGCGGGGGAGTGCTGTAAACTGGTAGTGGGTGAAGAAAGCAGAGACCCATTAGCCATCAACCACAGCCTCCTAGCTGATTAATAGAGCGGGGGAGAGCTGTAAGGCATAGAAGAGAATCATCCATCTTCAGAACTGCTATTAACGCTGCACAGCTGTAAGAAAAGGGGCGGAGACAAGCTAAGTCGTGATTGGCCACTAGCTGGAGCAGTGGCTGAAGACATCTCAGGTCTGTGACTTAAACCTACACTGCACCCACATCAGGCTAGCTTCATATCAGTGGTATAGTAAGAATACTTTATACCCATATAATCCACTGAATTTGTAGGATATATTATAAGAACTATAACTGAGATAGTCACGTGTAAGACACAAAACAGGAACATAAAGTATACTGGGGCAGTTTTTAATACTGAACACCTTGACCCCTATATTATTATATACTTACCAGAGGAAGAGATGGATACTGATAGACTTCATGAGAGAGAGCGACCTGTAACAAATGGAAAGTATTAAATGAACTGATTTCACTCTAAGAAAGGCTACCTTGCACTATTGGAACTAAGTTTTATTCAATGGCTACAAGAGTTTACTGTGTAAGGTACATATTTTTCCTGCTAAGGAGAATAATTGTGTGGGAGCAGTGACACCTAGTGGGGAATAATCTATGCTCAGTGGAAAACCAAGTATAAAGAGAGGATATAATTGCAAGGAAAAGGATACACAGTTATTTGTTTAAACAAGTACTATTGGACACGAATAGACTTTTACCAAAGAGTAGCCATTTTCCTAGGATTGGATGACATCTGATTTAGCTCTCTATTCAAAGAATTTCAACTTATTTAGATTAAAGAGAGAATATATATATATATATATATATATTCAGTAGTAGAACATCGTGCTAGACTACAAAGGAACATCTAGCTATATATATATATGCATATATATACGTAAACAACTTCTATATTGACTAGTACTCGCATTGGGATGAGACTTTGTGTATAAAGGGACTGTTGGGGGAGATAAGGTGTATAAAGGGACTGTTGGGGGAGATAAGATAGTAAAGAAGTCATATATTGTATGGTTTACTGTATTACATCTACAGTGTTACAAGCAATTGTAAATCTATAAAAGTAAATTGTATGATTATATGCTTCTTAAATAGAATCTAGTAAATAAGTTTATATATTTTTACTGTGTACTGTGTATGATACTTACCGGTAAGAAAAGTGTATAGTGATATCATCCAAAGGTAAGGCCAATTTTTCATCTGCCTGTAAAAGAAAAGGTACAGCAGTTTAGGGTTCTCCCAGACTAAGCCCTTTTTGTGTATAGACATCATAACGTCTAGAATAAAAGTTTGGATGGAGGCACTTAAATAAGTAATAGTTATAATTTTATACCCTTTAAGGGGTTACATCAGGAGGCACTGCTGAGACGGACATTAAAATATCCTCCTGTGTACCAACTATGGAAATTATAAGTGAAAAAGATATATGTACTTGGTGTACTGACCACGGTGTAAATGTGAAAAGTAGTATAGGAAGCCCCAGAAGCTCGTGAGTATAGAATAGATGGAAATTCACCGAGCCAACCTAATATGGGGGACTCAAATCAAGCTAATGTACCTATTAATGACCCTATAGAACCACAAGTAGAATCTGTTATGGATAAAGTTGTAAGCCACTTTGAAAGATGGCATTACGAGGGCGGTTACAGGAGGTTAAGGGTTTTTTCTGGGATACTTCCCGTACCCACTGGGGAAGAAAGTTATGAGGTTTGGAGAGAAGCGGCGGTACAACATTCGGAAGAGTGGAGGTGCCCGGAGCACATTAAAAAAACAAAGGATTGTTGAGAGTCTTCGAGGTCCAGCAATGGGGATAATACATGCCACACGTAGAATCAATTCCCATGCCACTTTGAAAGATTATTTCACTGCGTTAGATTATTCATTCGGAACAATAGAAGACGTAGGGGATATATTATCTATACTTCATCGGACTTTCCAAGAACCAAATGAGACGCTCACTGATTACATTTACAGATTAGATAAAATCTTGTATAAACTTTTAGACAAAGGAGGGATTGAACCCAACGAGATTGATGAAAGGCGTATGAAGCATGTATTGCGGGGAGCGTTAACTAGCAATCCAGTAGCTCAAAGGCTGAGGTGCAGCATGCTCAGAACCCCTCCTCCAACACTGAGCGACTTGATCAAAGAAGTAAAATTAGAAGAAGTGCAAATAGAAAACCATGAAAAGAGTTTGAAACGAGTAAAAGCTATATCTCCTTCTACGGATGTGACGTCAAACAGTGATAAATTATATAAGTTGTTAAAAGAACAAAATAAGAAATTGGATCAACTCATCACTTTACAGAGTAATAGATCTGTTAATCTGCCTATATGAAGGGAAAGAGGATATGCTCGGAGACAAGATACTAGAGACAATATCACTGTTACCGATGTGGACAGCTTGGACATCAATCTTTTGAATGTTTTCAGAATGGATCTAACAGAAGGAACACACAAGTCCCTATAGACAGAAATCTAGAACAGTCTGAAAACGCCAGAGGGATGTCGATGAACCCCGCATCGGCTCCCAATCTATCATAGTGTGTGCAATGGGGAGTGCCCAGTGGTCAGATCCCATTCCGGAAGGAATGATGGGAAAGGCCCCAAGAGTACAAGCATTGGTAAATGGAAAGACATGTATAGTTTTATTAGACAGTGGTTCTCAAGTATCGATTGTATTTGAGAGTTGGTATCGCCAACATCTGTATAATGTACCTATATTGCCCTTTGATGGTTTAGCAATTTGGGGATTAAGTAAACAAAAGTATCCATATTTAGGATACATATCCACGCAAATAGAATTCTCTTAGTCCCCTTTTGGGTATAAAGAGCCCTTACCAATAATTGCTTTAGTCTGTCCAGATTCTCCGGGAGATCAGGGAAATGTGTCTGTCATAGTGGGAACAAACTCCAATCTTTTTAAAATCCTATCCGATTGGTGTTTGGCTCAAGACAATTTGAATATCCCAACAATTAATGATACCATTCAGCTTTCTAAAGATACATTAAATATGGAAGGTAGCAACATTTATACCTGTAATATAGATCAAGCCCCTCCAAGGGAAATAGAGGCATTTCAATGTAAACTTATGGAATGTTTTTATGGTAGTGATATTAATGCAAGCGACAAAGAACAATTGCTATGGGAACTGTATCGTAGAAAACAGGTATTTTCTATTGAAGAATGGGATTTAGGTACGGCAGTGGGGGTTGAGCATCGAATTAAATTGACGAATGCTACTCCATTCAGGGAAAGGTCTCGTAGGTTAGCCCCTGCAGATTTTGACGACGTTAGACAACACCTAAAAACGTTACTTGAGAACCATGTCATAGCCAACTCAGAAAGCCCTTATGCATCACCTATTGTGGTTGCCCGAAAGAAGAACGGTGATATCAGATTATGCATAGATTATAGGACTTTAAACAATCGTACTATCACTGATCAGTACACTGTGCCAAAAGTGGAAGAAGCACTAGATTGTTTACAAGGGAGCCAATGGTTTTCAGTTTTGGACATGAGATGTGGGTACTACCAAATCCCAATGAGACCAGAAGACAGAGCTAAAACTGCTTTTATTTGTCCTATAGGTTTCTTTGAATTTCTTAAGATGCCCCAAGGAGTAAAAGGTGCCCCTGCCACGTTTCAACGAACCATGGAACAAACCATCGGGGATATGTGTTACCGAGAAGTACTAGTTTATCTAGATGATATTATAGTATTTGGAAGAACATAATACCCGACTGATCAAAGTATTAAACAGATTACAACAGAAAGGACTAAAACTATCCATTGATAAATGTAAACTCTGCCAAACGACTGGTAAATATCTCGGTCATGTGGTTAGTCGAGAGGGTGTATCTACGGACCCAGACAAAGTAGCAGCTGTACAACATTGGCCTCGGCCCCAAAAGATAAAAGATCTACGTTCCTTTCTGGGGTTTTGTGGCTACTATCGCCGATTTGTATCTAACTACTCCAAGGTTGCTCGTCCATTAACTAATTTGACAAAAGGATATCCACCTCATAACAAAGGTCATTATGCAAAATGTCATCTGTCTAGCAAAGATTATTTCAAACCTCATGAAGAATTTGGTGACCGTTGGACGGCTGCTTGTGAGGAGGCTTTCCAAAAGTTAAAGTATTGTCTAACTCATACCCCTGTAAGCTTATGCAGACCCTAGATTACCATACGAGTTACACATTGATGCCTCTTTTGAAGGGTTAGGGGGAGTACTGTATCAATGGCAAAATTATCACTTACGCCCTGTGTTATATGTCAGTAGAGGACTGTCTTCCAGTGAAAAATGACATGCAGTTCATAAATTAGAAGTCTTGGCATTGAAATGGAGCGTAGTTGAAAAATTCCATGACTACCTGTATGGAGTAAATTTTATTGTTCACTTACAAAAATTCAACAGCTAAATTAGACACCACTGGACATCGATGGTTAGCTGCTTTATCAAATTATCAATTCACTCTGAAGTATAGGCCCGGATTACATAACACTGATGCTGATGCATTATCCAGATTACCAAATTCCTGCATTAGTAGTAGAAATGATGACTGGATTGAAGTTCCGGCTCCTGCTGTCCAGAGTTTGTGTCATCAAATAACTGGTTTATTAAATACTTCACACAAAAGGATAAGTTCCTTGGGGGCCTCTGATGCTGCCCTGCCTCTAATGTACTGTTGGGTATCTAGATTGGAACTTGGGGACCTGGAAATATTGTCCACTGAGCAAATAATAAAAGATCAGAGTGAAGATCAAGATCTTAAAATTGTAATTGATCATTTGAGTCATGACCGTCCAGTCAAAAACATTAGTGAATTATCTAGAAGAGCTAAAGTGTTGCTACAACAGCGGAAAAAGTTGCTTTTAAAACACGGAGTCCTTTATAGGAGAACGAAAAAACTCTCGGGAGGCATTAAATACCAGTTGGTTATACCAGTCAAGTATATATCCATGGTTCTTAGATCATTACATGACCATCACGGGCACCTAGGCTATGAGAAAACTCAACAATTAATATCTGAAAGAGTATATTGGCCCCTTATGAATCAGGAAATTGGGGAATATTGTAAAAATTGTAGAAACTGTACCCTTCGAAAATCTTTGCCCACCCATGCGGCTCCCTTAGTTAATATAGACAGTTCAGGGCCCATGAAATTAGTCTGTATTGATTTTCTTTCTTTGGAAGGTCCCAATGGCAAAGACAGCAATATATTGATAGTTACCCATCATTTCACTAGGTATTCTCAGGCCTATGTGACCCCTGATCAAAAAGCAATGACGGTAGCTAAAACATTGTGGGATAAATTTTTTGTGCATTATGGTCTGCCTGCCCGCATTCACTCCGACCAGGGGAGAGACTTCGAGAGCAAATTAATTAAAGAACTGTGTCATTGCTGTGGCATAAAAAAAATCTAGGACATCTCCATACCATCCGCAGGGAGATCCACAGCCTGAAAGATTTAATAGGACATTACTCAACATGCTTGGGACACTGTCCGTGAAAGATAAGATGAATTGGAAAAAACATGTATGTCAGTTGGTTCATGCTTACAATTGTACCATCAATGAGGCCACTGGGTACTCCCCTTATGCTCTTATGTTTGGAAGGGAAGCTCGATTGCCCATTGATGTTTATCTTAGAACTAATATGGACAATCGGGGCCCACCTATGCACACACAGTCAAGAAACTTAGGAAGGAATTGCGTGAAGCTTATGATCTGGCTCATAAAATGTCAAAGAAACAAGGAGAAAAGAACAAACAACTATATGACAAATAGGTCAAAGAACATATATTGTTACCAGGAGATAGAGTATTAATAAAAAGATTGGGATTCCCTAAAAAACAAAAACTGGCTAACAGATGGCATGAGAATCCTAACCAAATTATTGATAAATTACCCGATATTCCTGTATATCGACTTATTTCTGAAAATGGGGAAGGACCTATACTTACCTATCATAGACACCATCTTTTACCCATTGGACAAGAAATTGATTTCTCTGAGTTGACTTTAGAGGAAGATATCCCTAGTAAAACAGATACACGTAGAGTATTACCTTCTACCGACCTTATTGATTCCCGAGAAGACAATGTTTTGGAAGATTTGTCAATTGGAGATAGGGGATATTTCTACGGTTATGATACATCAAATACTGAATCTAAGTTACAGGAAAGTCAATTAGGTCCCGCAGAGAAGGATTCCATCAAAGAGAGAAATTTGATGGAGAAAAGAATTTTGAAAAAGAATCTAGAGAAAATATTATGTCAGTTCCATCAGAAAATGATGCATATGATCCTTCTTCTATAAATTGGGATACTGAGTCCTCAGTAACCGTGAGAGAAAATAGTGATGTGAGACCTCAAAGAATATGCAGACCCCTGCAGATTTTTACATATGACAAGTTAGGAAGTCCCACAATAGAGCCTCTTATACTTCATTCGAATACAGTAAATAGTTGGCCATACTTTGGATACTTGGGGAATTCTGTAGGAGTTAATTAAGAAATGTTTTTCTGTTCTGACAATTTGATATGTTGAAAGATATATATATAGCTGTGGTGATCTGGGTGATGATAATTATTGTTTATCACCAGATCCCCAGGGAGAGAATGTGACCCTATGGTAAATATTAAGGGGGATAGTGAGGATAAGATAAATAAGTTTAATAATAAGATTTTACTTACCGATAAATCTATTTCTCGTAGTCCGTAGTGGATGCTGGGAACTCCGTAAGGACCATGGGGAATAGCGGCTCCGCAGGAGACTGGGCACATCTAAAGAAAGCTTTAGGACTAGCTGGTGTGCACTGGCTCCTCCCCCTATGACCCTCCTCCAAGCCTCAGTTAGGATACTGTGCCCGGACGAGCGTACATAATAAGGAAGGATATTGAATCCCGGGTAAGACTCATACCAGCCACACCAATCACACCGTACAACTTGTGATCTGAACCCAGTTAACAGTATGATAACAACGAAGGAGCCTCTGAAAAGATGGCTCACAACAACAATAACCCGATTTAGTTAACAATAACTATGTACAAGTATTGCAGACAATCCGCACTTGGGATGGGCGCCCAGCATCCACTACGGACTACGAGAAATAGATTTATCGGTAAGTAAAATCTTATTTTCTCTGACGTCCTAGTGGATGCTGGGAACTCCGTAAGGACCATGGGGATTATACCAAAGCTCCCAAACGGGCGGGAGAGTGCGGATGACTCTGCAGCACCGAATGAGAGAACTCCATGTCCTCCTCAGCCAGGGTATCAAATTTGTAGAATTTAGCAAACGTGTTTGCCCCTGACCAAGTAGCTGCTCGGCAAAGTTGTAAAGCCGAGACCCCTCGGGCAGCCGCCCAAGATGAGCCCACTTTCCTTGTGGAATGGGCTTTTACAGATTTTGGCTGTGGCAGGCCTGCCACAGAATGTGCAAGCTGAATTGTACTACAAATCCAACGAGCAATAGTCTGCTTTAGAAGCAGGAGCACCCAGCTTGTTGGGTGCATACAGGATAAACAGCGAGTCAGACTTTCTGACTCCAGCCGTCCTGGAAACATATTTTCAGGGCCCTGACCACGTCAAGTAACTTGGAGTCCTCCAAGTCCCTAGTAGCCGCAGGCACCACAATAGGTTGGTTCATGTGAAAAGCAGAAACCACCTTAGGGAGAAATTGAGGACGAGTCCTCAATTCTGCCCTGTCAGAATGAAACATTAAGTAAGGGCTTTTATATGATAAAAGCCGCCAATTCTGACACACGCCTGGTTGAAACCAGGGCTAACCGCATCGTCACCTTCCATGTGAGATATTTTAAGTCCATAGTGGTGAGTGGTTCAAACCAATGTGACTTAAGGAACCTCAAAACAACATTGAGATCCCAAGGTGCCACTGGAGGCACAAAAGGAGGTTGTATATGCAGTACCCCTTTTACAAATGTCTGAACTTCAGGTACTGAAGCCAGTTCTTTCTGGAAGAAAATCGACAGGGCCGAAATTTGAACCTTAATGGACCCTAATTTTAGGCCCATAGACAGTCCTGTCTGCAGGAAATGGAGGAAACGACCTAGTTGAAATTCCTCTGTAGGGGCCTTCTTGGCCTCACACCACGCAACATATTTTTGCCAAATGCGGTGATAATGTTTTGCGGTTACATCCTTCCTGGCTTTGACCAGGGTAGGGATGACTTCATCTGGAATGCCTTTTTCCTTCAGGATCCGGCGTTCAACCGCCATGCCGTCAAACGCAGCCGCGGTAAGTCTTGGAACAGACAAGGCCCCTGCTGGAGCAGGTCCTTTCTTAGAGGTAGAGGCCACGGGTCTTCCGTGAGCATCTCTTGAAGTTCCGGGTACCAAGTCCTTCTTGGCCAATCCGGAACCACGAGTATCGTTCTTACTCCTCTCCTTCTTATGATTCTCAGTACTTTTGGTATGAGAGGCAGAGGAGGGAACACATACACTGACTGGTACATGGTACACCCACGGTGTCACCAGAGCGTCCACCGCTATTGCCTGAGGGTCCCTTGACCTTGCGCAATATCTGTCCAGTTTCTTGTTAAGACGGGACGCCATCATGTCCACCTTTGGTTTTTCCCAACGGTTTACAATCAGTTGGAAGACTTCTGGGTGAAGTCCCCCCTCCCCCGGGTGGAGGTCATGCTGAGGAAGTCTGCTTCCCAGTTGTCCACTCCCTGAATGAACATTGCTGACAGTGCTATCACATGATTTTCCGCCCAGCAGAGAATCCTTGCAGCTTCTGCCATTGCCCTCCTGCTTCTTGTGCCGCCCTGTCTGTTTACGTGGGCAACAGCCGTGATGTTGTCCGACTGGATCAATACCGGTTGACCCTGAAGCAGAGGCTTTTCTTGACTTAGGGCATTGTAAATGGCCCTTAGTTCCAGGATATTTTTGTCTCCAGGCTTGACCATAAGCCCTGGATATTCCTTCCCTGTGTGACTGCTCCCCAGCCTCGCAGGCTGGCATCCGTGGTCACCAGGACCCAGTCCTGAATGCCGAATCTGCGGCCCTCTAGAAGATGAGCACTCTGCAACCACCACAGGAGGGACACCCTTGTCCTTGGAGACAGGGTTATCCGCTGATGCATCTGAAGATGCGACCCGGACCATTTGTCCAGTAGGTTCCACTGGAAAGTTCTTGTGTGGAATCTGCCGAATGGGATTGCTTCGTAGGAAGCCACCATTTTTACCCAGAACCCTTGTGCATTGATGCACTGAGACTTGGTTCGGTTTTAGGAGGTTCCTGACTAGCTCGGATAACTCCCTGGCTTTCTCCTCCGGGAGAAACACCTTCTTTCTGGACTGTGTCCAGGATCATCCCTAGGAACAGAAGACAAGTCGTCGGAACCAGCTGCGATTTTGGAATATTGAGAATCCACTCGTGCTGCCGCAACACTACCTGAGATAGTGCTACACCGACCTCCAACTGTTCTCTGGATCTTACCCTTATCAGGGAATCGTCCAAGTAAAGGATAACTAAAATTCCCTTCCTTCGAAGGAATATCATCATTTCGGTCATTACTTCAATAAAGACCCGGGGTGCCGTGGACCATCCCTACGGCAGCGTCTGAACTGATAGTGACAGTTCTGTACCATAACCTGAGATACCTTTGGTGAGAAGGGTAAATTTTGACATGAAGGTAAGCATCCTTGATGTCCCGAGACATCATGTAGTCCCCTTCTTCCAGGTTTGCAATCACTGCTCTGAGTGACTCAATTTTGAATTTGAACCTCTGTATGTAAGTGTTCAAAGATTTTAGATTTTAAAATCGGTCTCACCGAGCCGTCTGGCTTCGGTACCACAATAGTGTGGAATAATACCCCGTTCCCTGTTGCAGGAGGGGTTCCTTTATTATCACCTGCTGGGAATACAGCTTGTGAATGGCTTCCAAAACTGCCTCCCTGTCAGCGGGAGACGTCGGTAAAACAGACTTTTGGAAACGGCGAGGGGAATACGTCTCGAATTCCAATTTGTACCCCTGAAATATTACCTGAAGGATCCAGGGGTCTACTTGCGAGTGAGCCCACTGCGCACTGAAATTCACTGAGAACGGGCCCCCACCGTGCCTGAACTTGTAAAGCCCTAGCGTCATACTGAGGGCTTGGCAGCGGTGGAAAAAGGTTTTCTGTTCCTGGGAACTGGCTGATCTCTGCAGCCATTTTCCTCTCCCTCTGTCACGAGCAGAAAAGAGGAACCCTTTTGTCCGCTTGCCAACCAGGACTGCGCCTGATAATACGGCGTCTTATTTTGAGAGGCGACCTAGGGTACATCCCCTTTTTTAAGGCAATACTTCCAAATGCCATTTGGAATCCCTGACCACTTTACTAGAATACAAAACACTTATACTTGATGCCAGTCGGCAAATATTCCGCTGTGCATCATGCATATATAGAAAAGCATCTTTTAATTGCTCTATAGGCAATAATATACTGTATCTAGGATATCAATATTTCCAGTCAGGGAATCCGACCACGCCACCCAGCACTGCACATCCAGGCTGAGGCGATTGCTGGTCGCAGTATAACAGCAGTATGTGTGTAAATACATTTTAGGATACCCTCCTGCTTTTTATCAGCAGGATCCTTAAGGGCGGCCATCTCAAGAGAGGGTAGAGCCCTTGTTCTTACAATCGTGTGAGCGCCTTATCCCCTGTAGGGGGTGTTTCCCAACGCACCCTAACCTCTGGCGGGAAAAGGTATACTGCCAATAACTTTTTAGAATTATCAATTGTTATCGGAGGAAAACCCACGCATCATCACACATCTCATTTTATTTTTCAGAGTCAGGAAAACTATAGGAAGTTTTTCCTCACCAAACATAATACCCCTTTTTTGGTGGTATTCATATTATCAGAAAAGTGTAAACATTTACCATTGCCTCAATCATGCAATGTGTGGCCCTATTGGAAATCACGGTTGTCTCTTCACCGTCGACACAGGAGCCAGTATCCGTGTCGGCGTCTGTATCTGAGGTAACGGGTGCTTTAGAGCCCCTGTATGAGACGTCTGGACAGGCACAAGCTGAGTAGCCGGCTGTCCCATGTCAACCACTGTCTTTTATACAAAGCTGACACTGTCACGCAATTTCAACAGTACATCCACTCAGGTGTCGACCCCCTAGGGGGTGACAACACTATTACAGACACTCTAATCCGTCTCCACATCATTTTTCTCCTCATACATGTCGACACAAAAGTACCGACACACAGCACACACACAGGGAATGCTCTGATAGAGGACAGGACCCACTAGCCCTTTGGGGAGACAGAGGGAGAGTTTGCCAGCACACACCAGAGCGCTATATATATACAGGGATAACCTTATATAAGTGTTTTTCCCTTTATAGCTGCTGTATTGTTTATACTGCGCCTAATTTGTGCCCCCCTTTCTTTTTTAACCCCTTTCTGTAGTGTAGTGACTGCAGGGGAGAGCCAGGGAGCTTCCCTCCAACTGAGCTGTGAGGGAAAATGGCGCCAGTGTGCTGAGGAGATAGGCTCCGCCCCTTTCTCGGCGTCCTTATCATCCGTTTTTTTATATGTTTTGGCAGGGGTTAAATGCATCCATATAGCCCAGGAGTTATATGTGATGCATTTATTTTAGCCATATAAGGTTTTATCGATTTATTGCGTCTCAGGGCGCTGCCCCCCCAGCGCCCTGCACCCTCAGTGACCGGAGTGTGAAGTGTGCTGAGAGCAATGGCGCACAGCTGCGGTGCTGTGCGCTACCTTATCTGAAGACAGGATCGTCTTCTGCCGCCGATTTCACCGGACCTCTTCGCTCTTCTGGCTCTGTAAGGGGGACGGCGGCGCGGCTCCGGTGACCCATCCAGGCTGAACCTGTGATCGTCCCTCTGGAGCTAATGTCCAGTAGCCAAAGAAACCCGATCCACTCTGCACTCAGGTGAGTCCGTTTCTTCTCCCCTTAGTCCCACGATGCAGTGAGCCTGTTGCCAGCAGGTCTCACTGAAAATAATAAACCTAAACTAAAACTTTCACAAAGAGCTCAGGAGAGCCCCTAGTGTGCACCCTTCTCGTCGGGCACAGAAATCTAACTGAGGCTTGGAGGAGGGTCATAGGGGGAGGAGCCAGTGCACACCAGCTAGTCCTAAAGCTTTCTTTAGATGTGCCCAGTCTCCTGCGGAGCCGCTATTCCCCATGGTCCTTACGGAGTTCCCAGCATCCACTAGGACGTCAGAGAAAAACTATATAATTATATATATATATATATATATATATATATACATATACACTTGTACTAGGTTTTATGTGTGAGCAGAGAGTGGAGGGTTGTGCAGGCTGTACAATGCAGGGGTATTGGGTTGCCCTATCCTATGTACGGCATGAGACTGAAATTTGTTATGCACACGACTCTACCCGCACGAGCCGGTCCCTGAGGGCTGAAACACATTACACGGTTTTTGCCGGCCGGGAAAAAGCCGGACGGCTTTTTCCCGTGCCGGCATTGTAGTTAACAGTGTGAGGGGTAGGGTCCCTTCACACTGCACGGCCCCGACCCGGCTGCCGGGTTGCAGCCGGGTCTCACCACTGGAAGGTCCGGCGGCCGGGCGGCCGCCGGGCCGTCTTTGGAGCCAGTAAACCATGTGTGTGAAGGGGAGCTTTCACACACAACGGTTTCTTCTGCAGCCGTGTCTGATGCTGCGCATGCGCACAGCATCACACACGGCTCAAAGCCGTCCTGTGTGATAGACACTGCCGGTTTCTCCCGGATGGCAGAAAGCCGGACAAAGGGGTAGATTTATTAAGCCTGGTGAAGTGATAAAGTGGAAGGTGATAACGCACCAGCCAGTCAGCTCCTAACTGTCATTTTTCAAACCCAGCCTGTAACATGGCAGTTAGGATATGATTGGTTGGTCATTTATCACCTTCCACTTTATCACTTCACCGAGCTTAGTAAATCTACCCCAAAGTTTGTCCGGCTTTTTGCCATCCGGCAAAAACCGTGTAGTGTGTTTCAGCCCTGAGGAGTGGAGCCACGCGCCGTGAGCGGGAAAATCTGGGGGCTCGAGAGCATCTCCCCTGACTATAAAAGGGGGAGATTTAGCGACGTTGAGGACTAGTAGAGAGTGAGCCGTCGAGGGGTCTACTCCCCTCTCGCCTCTGCGCTGCACAGAAAGAGCTGTGCTGTAAACATAGCGGCGCCAGAGGGAGAGGAAGAGACTTACCTCCGTGACCGGGCTCTGAAGAGAGGAGCGTAGCCGCCGGAGAGAAGGGGAGCGTCAGTCAGGAAGGGCTCCGAAGGTGCGGCTGGAAGAGGTTTCAGAGGCGCGGCTAGTGAAAAAGAGGCGCCGGTCACAGCGTGTATACTATTGGCCGCATCCCGGAACAGGAGGGATGAAGGAGCGGCTAACTGAGAGGGCGGCGCCAGCACACCAGCGACTGGCTTAGGAAGAAGCCCAGAGGAGGCGGCTTAGAGGAGGCGGCTAGCAGTAGCGGAGGAGGCGACGCCGCTGATCAGAATACGATAGAGGAGGGGCCGCCTGTCAATATAGAATGGGACTTCTGCATTAACCCCTGGCAGCAAGGGAGCGTCATAGCCAGGTAAACACACAGCCTAAGTACCATCATCAGCCCATCAACTCCGGCCCACAAAGCTGTACACCATCCTCCTAGCTGAATAGTAGAGCGGGGGAGTGCTGTAAACTGGTAGTGGGTGAAGAAAGCAGAGACCCATTAGCCATCAACCACAGCCTCCTAGCTGATTAATAGAGCGGGGGAGAGCTGTAAGGCATAGAAGAGAATCAGCCATCATCAGAACCGCTATTAACGCTGCACAGCTGTAAGAAAAGGGGCAGAGACAAGCTAAGTCATGATTGGCCACTAGCTGGAGTAGTGGCTGAAGACATCTCAGGTCTGTGACTTAAACCTACACTGCACCCACATCAGGCTAGCTTCATATCAGTGGTATAGTAAGAATCAGAGGCAGAACTCTGGGAGGCAACGGAGTCATCTGCCGCCGGGCTCCTGCTCTGAAGGGGGGCACCTCTACTCCCATTCTGTGACACCACTGAATTGAATTAAGTTAACTGATAGCTGCAAATCACACCCTCTTTATTATACTGAATATACACATTTTACAAGTGTCATACCCAGGATTAGTAGCCACGACCTATTACACTGGAAGCAAATACCTTACTGATGAAGCTGTTTGTTCCTGTAAGGGAAAAATGAGAATTTTAACTATATGAAGTTACATATCTGACAATTACACATAACTTCATATAGTTAGAATTCGCATTCTTCCTGTACAGGAGCAAATAGCTCCATCAGTAAAGTGTCTGCTATTAGTGTAACAGGTCATGGGTTCTAATCCTGGGAATGACTGCTAAGAAATGTGTGATTTAAAATAAAAGACAATTAAATGTATAAATAATGTATAAATACAGTAAATACATTTTTTTCAGAACACACACACACACACACACACACACACACACACACACACACACACACACATTTATCTTAATATAGGAAATAGGGGGGCACCAATATTTATCTTGCCTCCGGGCAACTGGGACGAACTTACGCCACTGGTAAGAATACTTTATACCCATATAATCCACTGAATTTGTAGGATATATTATAAGAACTATAACTGAGATAGTCACGTGTAAGACACAAAACAGGAACATAAAGTATACTGGGGCAGTTTAAATACTGAACACCTTGACCCCCTATATTATTATATACTTACCAGAGGAAGAGACGGCTACTGATAGACTTCATGAGAGAGAGCGACCTGTAACAAAGGGAAAGTATTAAATGAACTGATTTCACTCTAAGAAAGGCTACCTTGCACTATTGGAACTAAGTTTTATTCAATGGCTACAAGAGTTTACTGTGTAAGGTACATATTTTTCCTGCTAAGGAGAATAATTGTGTGGGAGCAGTGACATCTAGTGGGGAATAATCTATGCTCAGTGGAAAACCAAGTATAAAGAGAGGATATAATTGCAAGGAAAAGGATACACAGTTATTTGTTTAAACAAGTACTATTGGACACGAATAGACTTACCAAAGAGTAGCCATTTTCCTAGGATTGGATGACATCTGATTTAGCTCTCTATTCAAAGAATTTCAACTTATTTAGATTAAAGAGAGAATATATATATATATATATATATATATATATATATTCAGTAGTAGAACATCGTGCTAGACTACAAAGGAACATCTAGCTATATATATGCATATATATACGTAGACACCTTCTATATTGACTACTACTCGCATTGGGATGAGACTTTGTGTATAAAGGGACTGTTGGGGGAGATAAGATAGTAAAGAAGTCATATATTGTATGGTTTAATGTATTACATCTACAGTGTTACAAGCAATTGTAAATCTATAAAAGTAAATTGTATGATTATATGCTTCTTAAATAGAATCTAGTAAATAAGTTAATATATTTTTACTGTGTACTGTGTATGATACTTACCGGTAAGAAAAGTGTATAGTGATATCAACCAAAGGTAAGGCCAATTTTTCATCTGCCTGTAAAAGAAAAGGTACAGCAGTTTAGGGTTCTCCCAGACTAAGCCCTTTTTGTGTATAGACATCATAACGTCTAGAATAAAAGTTTGGGTGGAGGCACTTAAATAAGTAATAGTTATAATTGTATACCCTTTAAGGGGTTACATTAGTCTCCTTTTCTACTGAGCCAATGTCTGCCTGCTCCCAGCTTCTCTCCATGACAGATGTCATGGTGCTGAGATGTCTGCCAGGGGGTAGATGGGTCCTATTTTGGAAAGCCTACTCTGAGCTAGTTATGACCCTGCTGTGGGGTCTGCCCCCACATGGCAGCTGTGGGGTTTATTCTGCCAATGCTCCCCTCCTTACATTTGTAGCTAGTCACTGCAGGAGCCAACGCAGTATCCAGTGGATCATGAGCGATATTGGCTGACATTTTTTTGACCTTTTATTGTGCACAATACACCAAGGGCCACAGGTTGAGAAGTGCTGCACAGTGCATTAGGCAGATAAGTCGGTGCAAACAGTCTGCGTATTGCGTTATTAGCAGATGATCTTTGCTGTTCTTTTACTAACACAAAGCAGCAGCAAACACAGGATTTCTGAAAGAAGGGGGGTTTCCAAATGTTTGATTATAGAGCGATTATCATCAGTCCATGAAGGATTCATAATTAGCAAGTAACAAGTTATAGTCTGCCCTAAACATAGTGCAGTTTATGTAATACAGTAAGTCAGACATATGCAGTCCCAATGCATACGGTAAGCCACTAACCATATGCTCTCTCTGGGGAAATGATTGAGCTCCCCACAGACACACACAAGTATGCAGTCCCAATGCATACGGTAAGCCACTAACCATATGCTCTCTCTGGGGAAATGATTGAGCTCACCACAGACACACACAACAGACTTGGTCGGAAAATCTGCTACTGGGCATGTACATCAGGTTCTTTCCTATCTGTGTACTGCATGTAGTGGCCGCTGGCCAGGCAGTGGGGCAGGGGGATTTCTGGGCAACTCGAACACCCCCCACCCCCCTCTGTGTTTGTTTACCTATATAAAGTTATCATCCCAAAAGAAGTATTGCATGACAATGCTGTTACAATAACAAATGAATACAAATAAGACTTATTCCTGAAACAACATGAACTCCTCGAGCAGTTGTATAACTTTTGGTTTCCTTGATCCACAGTGCATGTCTTCCCTTAAACCTCAGCACAGAAAATGTTACAATGAGGGAACAAGGATTTGCAGAGAACTATTATACCGCTACAATGTTTCCTCTCACAACCTTCAGCCTAATTGTATTAGAATTTGTGTTCTCCAAAGGCAGACCATTCAGGCAGCGCTTGTATACCAACTGTAAGTAGCATGTAAAATGAGAAAGTGAAACATTCATGTGTGAATCACTGTCAAGATACTTTTGCTTTTTAGCACCATTTTGAAAATGAAGGTTATGTTGTATATATGTCAATATAAAAACCACATGCCTGTGGGGAATACATACACTTTACCGATGGCCGGGATGCTGGCTATCTAGATACCGACAGTGGCATCCCAGCTGCCAGTATGCCAACAGCAGGGCAAGCGATAGAAATCCCCTTGTGGCACGGTTGCTCTCGGCGCTCGCCACTGGTTATATTCTACCTCTATGGGTGTCATGTTGGGATTCCAACATCGGTATCTCAAACGTTGGATTCCTGACAGCTGGCATTTTAACCACATCCCCCCCCCCCCCCCCCCCCAGTGTCCCTTCCTCTTCTCCAGTAAAGTGGATCAGGACATGATGAGATTCGCTGTAAATCACATCATCATTGCCACCCTCGAATGTGTAATGCTGGTAATCACCATGCCCCAACTACTCACACCTGGACCTCTCCCTCCTGGAGGGTATCACTAAAATGTAGGCAAGCATAGGAGTCACACATAAGCACTTGTCCCTCCTTCTCCTGAGAGACAAACATGACGTTACACAGGTGAGAAGAGTGTCTTGAGTCACATTGCAGAGTGTACATGTGCTGCATATTTTTCACTCATCTGTCGTGTGTACTAAAATGTTGTTAAAGTCTACCATCTGGTGGCAGAAAAATGTATTGAAGGGACATGGCCATAGCAAGGTGATAATTCACCTTGGGCCAGTCCAGACATCATGTTACCACAATGAGGGGGTGAAGTCACCAGAATCAGAAAAACCTGAGCATCAGGAATGTCCAAATGCATGCTGGGCAACACTGCAACAGCTGTCTAGGCTGCAGATTGCCATTCCAGGCTCCATGCTAGCCAAATACAGGTGCCTCTGGGGCAGAGACAGTACCGTCCCCAAGCCCTTTCCCTTGGTGGTGGCACTGCTCACACACCCCTAGTTACAGCACTGTGCAGAAAATATCAATATGGAGCTTTGCAAAACACAATGCATTTGTTTAGGAAGTCAATGGACATTGCATGAATAAAAGTATGCTACTATGTTGAATACCAGTAGGCGAGAAATGTAAGACTGAAGAAATGAAATTATTCTAGGTATAGGGCTGATTCTGAGTTGGACCCAAGTCCAAATACAGACAGATCCTGTGGATATTTGAAAACTGTGCATGTGCTGTACAAAGTGATCGCAGACTGCACATGCACTGCAACATGCATACACATACGGATGGAGACAGAAAGAGCAGATGATCCGATTCATCCCTTGACAGATCACTGTATCTGTTTAATGGGCTGGACTGGGCAGTGGCATGTAATTGTACAGAACAGTTCCGTCTAGTGGTAGGCCGACAACTACTGTATGCTCATTTATGGCGCATGAATTGAAATGGGATGTACTGTTAGTGACGGACAGGGCCCAAAGCAGACACCTGTACTGGGCCCCAAGGATCAGAATGGGCCCCATGTATATGCCGCTTAGTGCCCGGCAGGGATGTGAACTGTCTTGTCCCAATAGGGCAGCAAGCTGTAGGCGGTGTGGCCGCAGCCTTGGAGTGACAGGAGCATCTCACACAGTGACTGGGTGGCAAGAGTGTGTGCTTGCTCTTCCGGGTCCAGCTCAGTTGCAGGCAGTTACAGGGCATGGCAGCAGCTCTGCTGGACAGAATTCCTGTACCCTGCACATGTCTGGATACTGGGAAGTTCAGCGCAGGTTAGTCTATACAGGGGTTTGGGATGGGGTGGGGGAGGTGGGAATGCAGCATGGAGTCAAATAATGATACATTTTTATTTTGTTGCAGATCTGTATTCCTTTTTGATCATTGCACAAGTGGCAGCCTCTGTATTTCTCCTCTTTGCTGATATTGAGTCTCTGTACTCTGCTTTGGAGGTATAGTATTTTACTGCACACGCTCACCTAATTACAACATTGTCGATAAGATATTAATTTCATTGACCACCTTCATGATCACTTCACAGGCAAGTTTATTTTGCAATAGTGGAATAAATACATAGAAAAGAAAATATACCCTAGGAGAGATGCGGTCGCATACTGAAGCGCTAGTGAAGTGTGCGTACATGCAGGATCCGCACTGCATGTGTGCACACAGTAAGATGTGACGGCATCTCACTTATGCGAATGCCTGTGCCTGAATGACAGGCAAAGGCATTTTCAAAGGTTGGGCAGGGGCATTGACAAAGCATTTTTTTAGGTGGCATTGCAGCACTGGGGGGCTGGTCGAGGTCCAGAAAATGCACTTTTGTCTGGTACATGTGCGGGGCGGGCCACAGTGCTGTGTGATTTCACATGCAGACGCTGCAACCCAAAACATGGCAGTCCAGCGATTCATGCTGCATCAGGCCCATAGTCCTCTAGGTGGCGCCAGAGGTGTATCTAGGGGTCCTGGTGCCCCTGGCAAAGTAAGGGACTGGCGCCCTCCCCCTCCATATTTGAAATAGGGAAGGCGCATGTACAAAAAAGGGGCATAAACTTGTGGGAAAGGAACATGACCGCACAATAGTACTCTCAATTCAAATTACGTTACACTGTAGTAACCCCTTATACACATTATGTCACACACTAGTGCCCCTTACACATCATGCCCACACAGTAATCCTTGTCACACTGTGGAGAAATCAGCAGTACCTGGCGCGGCCAAGGAGGGGTACCACCCAGTGATGCCACCTGCAGCCAGAGGGTATAATCAAATATTAATGTGAGTGAAAAGGTATCTATGCACACTACCTAGTAGTTGTGATGTAGTGAGATAATAAGAATAGAATTCTAGTCGTTTGTTTTGAGTTTCTTCACTGTGGTGCATTGCGGTGCCAAACACCAGCACCAGCTCCTGGCTGCTGTGCGAACCACCAGCCCAGGCACTGCTACTACTAAGTGATTCCACCCCCTGGCCAAGGGTGACACCACCAGGCAGCACCCCTTCTTCAGCCAGTGGACCTGGTGAGTGCCATTCTGGCCAATGCGTAGATAACCTCCTGTCTCCAGCACATAGCCGTAGTCCCCACCCCCTACCATCACAAAGCCGTAGTCCCCATCCCACTTCCAGCACATAGCCGTAGTTTCCACCCCCCTCCCAGGACATAGCCATAGTCTCCCCCAGCACATAGCCATAGTCTCCATCCCCCTCCCAGGACATAGCCATAGTCTTCCCCCAGCACATAGCCATAGCCCCCATCCCAGCACACAGCCATAGTCCCTATCCCCCTCCCATCACATAGAAGTAGTCCCCATCCCCCTCCCAGCACATTGCCGTAGTCCCCACCCTCTCCCAGCACATAGCCATAGTCCCCACCCCCTCCCAGCACATAGCCGTAGTCCCCATACCCCTCCCAGCACATAGCCGTATTCCCCATACCCCTCCCAGCACATAGCCATAGTCCACATCCACCTCCCAGCACATAGCTGTAGTCTCCATCCCCCTCCGAGGACATAGCCATAGTCTCCCCCAGCACATAGCCATAGTCTCCATCCCCCTCCCAGGACATAGCCATAGTCATAGTCTCCCCCGGCACATAGCCATAGCCCCCTTCCCAGCACACAGCCATAGTCCCTATCCCCCTCCCATCACATAGAAGTAGTCCCCATCCCCCTCCCAGCACATAGCCGTAGTCCCCACTCCCAGCACATAGCCGTAGTCCCAACCCCCTCCCAGCACATAGCCATAGTCCCCATACCCCTCTCAGCACATAGCCGTAGTCCCCTTCCACCTCCCAGCACATAGTCGTAATCCCCTTCCACCTCCCAGCACATAGCCATAGTCTCCCCCAGCACGTAGCCATAGTCCCTATCCCCCTCCCATCACATAGAAGTAGTCCCCATCCCACTCCCAGCACATAGCCGTAGTCCCAACCGCCACCCAGCACATAGTCATAGTCCCCACCCCCTCCCAGCACATAGCCGTAGTCCCCACCCCCTCCCAGCACATAGCCGTAGTCCCCATACCCCTCCCAGCACATAGCAGTAGTCTCCATCCCCCTCCCAGGACATAGCCATAGTCTTCCCCAACACATAGCCATAGTCTCCATCCCCCTCCCAGGACATAGCCATAGTCACCCCGCAGCACATAGCCATAGCCCCCATTCAAGCACATAGCTATAGTCCCCATCCCCCCTCACATCACATAGAAGTAGTCCCCATCCCCCTCCCAGCACATAGCCATAGTCTCCATCCCGCGGCCAGCACATAGCCATAGTCTCCATCCCCCTTCCAGCACATATCCATAGTCCCTATCCCCCTCCTGGCACATGATCTCTCCCCTCCCTGCATATAGCCATCTCTCCTCCCTGCACATAGGGGGTAATTCCAAGTTGATCGCAGCAGGATTTTTGATAGCAATTGGGCAAAACCATGTGCACTGCAGGGGAGGCAGATATTACATGTGCAGAGAGAGTTAGATTTACTTGGAATTACCCCCATAGTCTCCCCCTCCCTGCATATAGTTATCCCCGATCCCAGCACATAGTCTCCCCCCTCGAAGCGCATACCGTATCTGTAATATATAGCAATACCTAGATTGATGAGCTGTGCATTGCCTGGGCTGGAGGATCGCACAGTAGGCAGGAACACCACACTTCGGTACCGCACCACACTCCGTGAAGAAAGTGAAAGTAAACTTTAGCTCTTGCTGCCAGGAGCTGAGCTGTAGGTTATTTTCACTTCTTCATTGCGGTGCCGAACACCAGCGCCTGTTCCTGCCTACTGCGCGATCCTCCAGCCCAGGCAATGCCACTACTAAGTGAGCCCACCCATTGGGTGAGGGTGGCACTGCCGGGTGGCGCCCCCTCCTTGGCTGGTGCCCCTGGCGAGTGCCATCCTGGCCAATGGGTAGATACACCCCTGGGTGGCGCCCAAAGAAACGATAAGGCCCTTGCAACTAGAGATGAAATGCTGAGTAGAAACAGAAAAAGAGGAAGAGAAGCATTTTTCTCGGATGCACTGGAACCGCAATGCTTGTAAAATATCTAATCTTTATTAGATATACATTAAAATTATTATAGGTACTGGTGCAATATTAAAATATAGTGTGATTAGAAAAATAAAGTGTGATATTAAAAACTACAAAACTCTGATCAATGTTTATTCAGATTGTAATTATTCACAATAGATGGCTTTATTGACTATAGAAACTGTGTGTGTTTGTTCCTTATTCAGTTGTCCTATAAAAATATTTCTATATTAGGTAACAATGATATTCTTATTACCTTTATCTTACAGATATGTGTTCACTTGTAACACTCTCTATGAATCTCAAAATACTGCAACAAAGTATAAATGCTGCAGGCATTGGATACATTCTCTCATCTGCCTATAGTGTTTTGCTGGTTTCAAACTCTCTCTATGAATATATTAGGGCAGAATGAATGTATTTATTTCTTTATTTGTTATAACAGTGCACTGCTACTATCCAAATATCACAAAAACTTTCAATTAAGGGAGCTTTAATTAATTCAGTGTCACCATTTGGTATTCGTGCTACATTAGCTACATATTCATTGTTTATGATGTATTGTTCTCACACTTGATTAAACTCTGCTTGAAGTCCCATCACACAGACATATATTCTTATGTATGGGTTGGTGTTCAGTAACTGTACTTATTTTCTTAGATCTGACGTCTCAAAAATGATACATCTCTCAGATGGAATTTTAGCAGGTAATTGTAAATCAGCCTCAAATTATCATGAATTCCAAAATGAGTGCCTGTACATATTTCTTACTATATAAACTTAATAGACAGATAGATATGATATTTAATAAGACTGAGGGATAAGGTATTCCTATTATCCAAACCCAAATAGATACTCCATCATCATCATATGATGTTTATCTGTCTATTAAGTTTATATAGTACTACCTAGAGTAACCGGCATTGCCCGGGATTTTAAGAATGTCTGTTTAAAAAAAAAGTTTAAAAATTAAACACACAGTATAAATAACATTGTAGATAGCTGAATACCCATGTTTTGCTACGGGATGAGGATGGTAAATTAGAATGATAGTTGTTCATTAATTTACGTTGGTTGGAGATCTAGTATACAGGCATATCTTGCTTTCCTGATGCACTTTGTATAGTGGCCAGACCCCTTTTTGGTCCCCCAAGGGACCCTGCTCTTCCCATTATAAAACTCTCAGTCTGTGACTTCCTGCTGCCTCCATTCCCTTCCTGACCTCATATCAGTGCCCCTGTGAAACTATCATTTTTTTTTACAGTTTCTTATATAGTGCAGCACATTATGTATCTCCTGGTATTCTCGGTGCTGCTGGGGGACCATGCTACTTCCACTATATAACTTTCAGTGTGTGGGTTAGTGCTACCTGCATTCCCCTCCTCACATCATGTCACTGGCCCTGTCACATGCAGCCCTGTCATCACTGACATAACATGCATGTCCTGATATAGTCTGTGCTGCTGACCCACCCCTAGGGGTGCTAGTAGTGCATTACCCCCACGGTGTTTGTTCCCAGAGTGTAAGTCATATGTGTAGCAAGTTTGGTGTATATTGCTGCAGGCATTCCAGAGTTATTTTGTGTTCTGTAAAACTCTGTGCTGCAGCCTCAGTGTTTGTTCCCAGCCTGTAAGTCATATGTGTAAAAAGTTTGTTGTAAATTGGTCAAGGCATTTGGGAGTTATGCTGTCTCCTGAAATACTGTGTGCTGCTGCCCACCCCCTAGGGGTGCTAGGGGTGTCTAACACCCATAGAGTTTGTTCCCAGATTGTAAGTCAGATGTGTATCAAGTTTGGTGTAAATTGCTCCAGGCCTTCCACAGTTTGCTGTCTGCTGACATACTCTGTGCTGGTGTCCCATCCCTAGGGGTGCTAGGGGTGTCTGACCCCCACAGTGTTTGTTTCCAGAGTGAAAATCATATGTGTACCAAGTTTGTTGTAAATTGTTGAAGGCATTCCAGAGTTATGCCGTCTGCTGAAATACTCAGTGCTGCTGCCTCACCCCTAGGGGTGTCCTCCCCCACAGTGTTTGTTCCCAGATTGCAAGGCATATGTGTACCAATTTTCGAGTACATTGCTCCAGCAATTTCGGAGTTATACTGTCTCCCGATATACTCTGTGCTGCTGTCTACCCCCCCCACCCCCAGGGGTGCTATGGATTTCTAATTGTTTTAGTTGCCTCTGCCATGTTTTATTACGCTCGTATGTAAAATTTCACGATCTTCACTCGTAAACTGTGGATTTGTATAGAAAGACAGAAGGACAAATTTTTGCTTTTATATAGTAGAAGAAATATGTACAGGCACTTATTTTGGAAATTCATGATAATTCGAGGCTGATTTACAATTACCTGCTAAAATTCCACCTGAGAGATGTATAATTTTTGAGATGTCAGACCTAAGAAAATAAGTACATCAACTATAATGTCAAAATTTATTGTTAATTAATAGAATCTTAAAATCTTAGAAAAAAATCATTCAGACTGAGACATCAGTGTGAACTAATTTAAAAAATTACACTGAGTATTTTGTGGCACCTTTGGTTTTGATTGAAATATCTGTTTATGAGCACCTTTTGGGTTGTTTATTTGAGATCACTTATAACTATATATTACCTTCTGAGAAGTCCAGGATATAGGAGGAGAATTTTAGTACACAAACAATCAAGGATTATCACAGTAGTCACATCAAATTTACTAATGGTTCAATATAAATAACAATTTATCAGTACTTGGCACTCAAATATGAATGGAGATGCGTAGAAACATGTCCAGAACATATGAAACTGTTATCACTATAGGTTTAAGAGATCACTATATTTGAAACGACACCAAATATAAAATAATTTAAATTATATTCACCCAAATGTACTAAAATAATGCACCCCCTCCCCTTCTCCCTCTTTTCTAATAAAATATACTATTTAACAATCACTAAGTAGTAAATCACTCTGACAATAAATATGACACTGAATGGGGTAAATTTACTAAGATTCGTAATTTCCGAAAAAAGGTCAAAGTTCAATCACGAATGACATCGACAGTGTAAAACTGCAACTTTTTGAATTGATTACGATGGATTTACTAAGCTGTCGTATTCGGGTTTTTCTTTTCTTCCGATGTCGATGTCATTCGTTTTTTTTTACCTATTTTTACGGCAGTGATTAGCAAAACACTGCCGTTTTTTTTTACAATCAATCTCGGCCGGATCTGTGTGATCCGTGCTGGGGTTCTTATTTTTTTTTTTTTTAATTAAACAATGTAAAATCCCCAAAAAAAAATGCGTGGGGTCCCCCCTCCTAAGCATAACCAGCCTCGGGCTCTTTGAGCCGATCCTGGTTGCAGAAATATGGGGACAAAATTGACAGGGGTTCCCCCATATTTAAGCAACCAGCATCGGGCTCTGCGCCTGGTCCTGGTTCCAAAAATACGGGGGACAAAAAGAGTAGGGGTCCCCCGTATTTTTAAAACCAGCACCGGGCTTCACTAGCTGGACAGATAATGCCACAGCCGGGGGTCACTTTTATACAGTGCCCTGCGGCCGTGGCATCAAAAATCCAACTAGTCACCCCTGGCCGGGGTACCCTGGGGGAGTGGGGACCCCTTCAATCAAGGGGTCCCCCCCCCCCCAGCCACCCAAGGGCCAGGGGTGAAGCCCGAGGCTGTCCCCCCCCATCCAATGGGCTGCGGATGGGGAGGCTGATAGCCATTTGTGATAATGAAAAGATATTGTTTTTAGTAGCAGTACTACAAGTCCCAGCAAGCCTCCCCCGCATGCTGGTACTTGGAGAACCACAAGTACCAGCATGCGGCGGAAAAACGGGCCCGCTGGTACCTGTAGTACTACCACTAAAAAAATACCCAAAAAAACACAAGACACACACACCGTGAAAGTATAATTTTATTACATACATACACACATACATACATACTTACCTTATGTTCTCACGCAGGTCGGTCCTCTTCTCCAGTAGAATCCAAGGGCTACCTGTTGAAGAAATTCTACTCACCAGATCCAGTGGTCCAGGCTCCTCGGCAAATCCAGGGATAATCCACGTACTTGAATAAAACAAAAAAACGGTTGCCCGACCTCGAACTGAAAGGTGACCCATGTTTGCACATGGGTCACCTTTCCACGAATGCCAGAAACCCACTTTGCCTTCTGACTAAGTGGGTTTCTTCAGCCAATCAGGGAGTGCCACGTTGTAGCACTCTCCTGATCAGCTGTGTGCTCCTGTCCTCACTGACAGGCAGCACACGGCAGTGTTACAATGTAGCGCCTATGCGCTACATTGTAACCAATGATGGGAACTTTCTGCCCTGCGGTTGACCTAAAGTGACGTCACCGCTGAGCAGAAAGTTCCCAGCATTGGTTACAATGGAGCGCATAGGCGCTACATTGTAACACTGCCGTGTGCCGCCTGTCAGTGAGGACAGCAGCACACAGCTGATCAGGAGAGTGCTACAACGTGGCACTCCCTGATTGGCTGAAGAAACCCACTTAGACAGAAGTCAAAGTGGGTTTCTGGCATTCGTGGGAAGGTGACCCATGTGCAAACATGGGTCCCCTTTCAGTTCGTGGTCGGGACACCGTTTTTTTTTATTTATTTAAGTACGTGGATTAACCCTGGATTTGCCGAGGAGCCTGGACCCATGGATCTGGTGAGTAGAATTTCTTCAACAGGTAGCCCTTGGATTCTACTGGAGAAGAGGACCGACCTGCGTGAGAACATAAGGTAAGTATGTATGTATGTGTGTATGTATGTAATAAAATTATACTTTCACGGTGTGTGTGTCTTGTGTTTTTTTGGGTATTTTTTTAGTGGTAGTACTACAGGTACCAGCGGGCCCGTTTTTCCGCCGCATGCTGGTACTTGTGGTTCTCCAAGTACCAGCATGCGGGGGAGGCTTGCTGGGACTTGTAGTACTGCTACTAAAAACAATATCTTTTCATTATCACAAATGGCTATCAGCCTCCCCATCCGCAGCCCATTGGATGGGGGGGGACAGCCTCGGGCTTCACCCCTGGCCCTTGGGTGGCTGGGGGGGGGGACCCCTTGATTGAAGGGGTCCCCACTCCCCCAGGGTACCCCGGCCAGGGGTGACTAGTTGGATTTTTGATGCCACGGCCGCAGGGCGCTGTATAAAAGTGACCCCCGGCTGTGGCATTATCTGTCCAGCTAGTGGAGCCCGGTGCTGGTTTTAAAAATACGGGGGACCCCTACTCTTTTTGTCCCCCGTATTTTTGGGACCAGGACCAGGCGCAGAGCCCGATGCTGGTTGCTTAAATATGGGGGAACCCCTGTCATTTTTTCCCCCATATTTCTGCAACCAGGATCGGCTCAAAGAGCCCGAGGCTGGTTATGCTTAGGAGGGGGGACCCCACGCAATTTTTTTGGCAAAAATAAGCACTTTCCCACCCCTTCCCACTGATATACATGCACGGATCTCATGGATCCCTGCATGCATCTCAAATCACGGAAAAAAAAAGCAGGTCTGTTTTTTTTAGGACTTTTTTACGAGTTGTAATTTTTCACGGCAGTGTTTTGTGTTTTTTTGCTTTGCACTTCTTAGTAAATGACCGAGATTCATATCTAAACAGGCGTAATTTGACCGATGGTGTATTCATTCGTAATTTTTTACCTGAACTAGCAAAAAATTACGAATGCCCTCATCACTGCCGTGATTAGTGTTTAGTAAATGACCGAGATTAACCGAGATGACACTTTGAAGAAAAAACGGCATCTCGGTCAAAATCGGGAGCTTAGTAAATATACCCCAATGTCTCCGTTATTATCGTATAATATATTGGCAAAAATACAAGTTTATATATTAATTAATATACTGTAATAATTAATATATCAATATAGTTGATTTAATGGATTCATATAGCGATTGTTTAAAACTGAATATAAATTAATTTCATTAAATAAATACATGAACCACTTTAAGACTGATGATCAAATGTAAATAACATCTTGAAATGAAATAAAGGAATTAATAGAAGATATGAAGGACACACATACACAAAAAAAATGTCAAATGATAAAATTGTCATTAATTCTCTAATTAAAAAATATATACCCGCCATAGTATTATAAAAATGAACTGACAGGATAGGGGAATCAGAAAATAATAAGATTTTATTTACCGGTAAATCTATTTCTCGTAGTCCGTAGAGGATGCTGGGGACTCCGTAAGGACCATGGGGAATAGACGGGCTCCGCAGGAGATAGGGCACTTTAAGAAAGCTTTGGATTCTGGGTGTGCACTGGCTCCTCCCTCTATGTCCCTCCTCCAGACCTCAGTTAGAGAAACTGTGCCCAGAGGAGATGAACAGTACGAGGAAAGGATTTTTGTAAATCTAAGGGCAAGATTCATACCAGCCACACCAATCACACCGTATAACTTGTGATAAACTACCCAGTTAACAGTATGAACAATAGCATAGCCTCGGTTCAAACCCGATCAACTATAACATAACCCTTATGTAAGCAATAACTATATACAAGTCTTGCAGAAGAAGTCCGCACTTGGGACGGGCGCCCAGCATCCTCTACGGACTACGAGAAATAGATTTACCGGTAAGTAAAATCTTATTTTCTCTAACGTCCTAGAGGATGCTGGGGACTCCGTAAGGACCATGGGGATTATACCAAAGCTCCCAAATGGGCGGGAGAGTGCGGATGACTCTGCAGCACCGATTGAGCAAACAGGAGGTCCTCCTCAGCCAGGAAATCAAACTTATAGAACTTTGCAAAGGTATTTGACCCCGACCAAGTAGCAGCTCGGCACAGTTGTAGTGTCGAGACCCCTCGGGCAGCCGCCCAAGAAGAGCCCACCTTCCTAGTGGAATGGGCCTTAACCGATTTAGGCAATGGCAATCCTGCCGAAGAATGCGCCTGCTGAATCGTGTTACAGATCCAGCGAGCAATAGCCTGCTTTGAAGCAGGAGCGCCAACCTTGTTGGTCGCATACAGAACAAACAGAGCTTCAGTCTTCCTGATCCTAGCCGTTCTGGTCACATAAATCTTCAAAGCCCTGACCACATCCAGGGACTCGGAATCCTCCAAGTCCCGTGTAGCCACAGGCACGACAATAGGTCGGTTCATATGAAAAGATGAGACCACCTTGGGCAGAAATTGAGGACGAGGCCTCAACTCTGCCCTATCCACGTGAAAAATCTGGCCTTGCAGAAGCTAAGGCCAACAACATGACCACTTTCCAAGTGAGGTATTTCAACTCCACTGTTTTGAGTGGTTCAAACCAAGGTGATTTGAGGAAACTTAATACCACGTTAAGGTCCCAAGGCGCCACCGGAGGTACAAAGGGAGGCTGAATAAGCAGCACGCCCTTCACAAAAGTCTGTACTTCAGGAAGAGAAGCCAATTCTCTTTGAAAGAAAATGGATATGGCCGAAATTTGAACCTTTATGGACCCTAATTTTAGGCCCAAATTCACTCCCGTTTGAAGGAAGTGAAGCAGACGGCCCAACTGGAACTCCTCCGTAGGAGCAGCTCTGGCCTCACACCAAGAAACATATTTTCGCCATATACGGTGATAATGTTTCGACGTCACGTCCTTCCTAGCCTTGATCAGGGTAGGAATGACCTCCTCCGGAATCCCTTTTTCCGCTAGGATCCGGCGTTCAACCGCCATGCCGTCAAACGCAGCCGCAGTAAGTCTTGGAACAGACAGGGCCCCTGCTGCAGCAGGTCCTGCCTTAGAGGAAGAGGCCACGGATCTTCTGTGAGCAACTCTTGCAGAGTCGGATACCAAGACCTCCTTGGCCAATCTGGAACAACGAGGATTGTTCTGACCCTTCTTATTCTTATTATCCTCAACACCTTGGGTATGAGAGGTAAACACATAGACCGATCTGAACACCCAAGGTGTCACCAGAGCGTCTACCGCAACCGCCTGAGGGTCTCTTTACCTTGCGCAATACCTCTTTAGCTTTTTCTTGAGGCAGGACGCCATCATGTCTATCTGTGGCAGTCCCCACCGATCCGTGATCTGTGTGAAGACTTCTTGATGAAGTCCCCACTCCCCCGGATGCAGGTCGTGCCTGCTGAGAAAGCTCGCCTCCCAGTTGTCCACCCCCAGGATGAACACTGCTGATTGTGCGCTTACATGGCCTTCCGCCCAGCGTAGATTCCTGGTCGCCTCTGCCATGGCCACTCTGCTCCTTGTGCCGCCTTGGTGGTTTACATGAGCCACTGCCGTGACATTGTCTGACTGAATCAGAACCGGTTTGTTCCGAAGCCATTCCTCCACTTGGCGTAGGGCATTGTATATGGCCCTCAACTCCAGGACATTGATGTGGAGACCAGTCTCTAGGCTTGACCAGAGACCCTGGAAATTTCTTCCTAGAGCGACAGCTCCCCAACCTCGAAGGCTTGCGTCCGTGGTCACCAGGACCCAGTCCTGAATGCCGAACCTGCGACCCTCCAGGAGGTGAGCACTGCGCAGCCACCACAGGAGAGTCACCCTGGCCCTGGGAGACAGGGTGATCCATTTTTGCATGTGTAGATGTGACCCGGACCATTTGTCTAATAGGTCTCATTGAAAGGTCCTTGCATGGAACCTGCCGAAGGGGATGGCCTCATATGAAGCTACCATCTTCCCCAGAACCCTCGTGCAATGATGCACTGAAACCTTTTTTGGCTTCAATAGGTTCCTGACCAGAGCTACTAGCTCCTGAGCCTTCTCCACGGGAAGAAAAACTCTTTTTTGGTCTGAGTCTAGAATCGGGCCCAAAAAGGTCAGACGCGTTGCAGGGACTAGCTGGGATTTCGGTAAATTGAGACTCCAGCAAATACTCCCGAGATCTCGCCTTTATGAGGAGATCGTCCAAGTACGGGATAATTGTGACGCCCTGCCTGCGCAGGAGCACCATCATTTCCGCCATTACCTTGGTGAAAATTCTCGGGGCCGTGGAAAGACCAAACGGCAACGTCTGAAATTGGTAGTGACAGTCCTGCACTGCAAATCTCAGGAACGCCTGGTGAGGAGGGAAAATCGGAACATGAAGGTACGCATCCCTTATGTCCAGGGACACCATCCAATCCCCTCCCTCCAGGCTGGCGATGACCGCTCTGAGCGATTCCATTTTGAACTTGAACCTCTTCAAGTACAGGTTCAGGGATTTCAGATTTAAAATGGGTCTGACCGAACCGTCCGGTTTCGGTACCACAAACAGGGATGAATAATAACCCTCTCCTTGCTGGAGATGAGGAACTTCGACTATCACCTGTTGAATGTACAATTTGTGAATTGCAGCTAACACCAGCTCCCTCTCCGACGGGGAAGCCGGCAGAGCCGATTTGAAAACCCGGCGAGGCGGCATGTCTTCGAATTCCAGTCTGTATCCCTGGGAAACAATCTGCCCAGGGATCCACCTATGAGAGAACCCAGACATGGCTGAAAAGACGAAGACATGCCCCCACTTGATCTGACCCCCCCCCCGGTTGACCGAAAGTGACCTCACCGCTGACCTCAAAGTTCCCACCATTGGTTACAATGGAGCGCATAGGCGCTACATTGTAACACTGCCGTGTGCCGCCTGTCAGACTGTACAGGAGCACACAGCCGATCAGGAGGGTGCCACAACGTGGCGCTCCCTGATTGGCTGAAGAAACCCACTTAGACATCAGTCAGAGGGGGTTTCTGGCATTCGGGGAAAGGGGTCCCATGTGAAAACATGGGGCCCCTTTCAGTTCGTGGTCGGGTGTCCCGTTTTTTTATTTTTACAAGTACGTGGATTACAAATGGATTATCCGAGGAGCCCTCTACACTGGATTTGGTGAGTAGGATTTTTTCAACAGGTACACCATGGATTCTACTGGAGAAGAGGACCGACCCTCGTGTGAACATAAGGTAAGTATGTGTATATGGTGGTGTGTATGTATGCATTAAAGTTATACTTTCAAGGTGTGTGTGTAATGTCTTTATTGGGGTATTTTTTAGTAGTTTTACTACAGGTACCAGCGGGCCCGGTTTTCCGCCGCATGCTGGTACTTGTGGTTCTCCAAGTACCAGCTTGCGGGGGAGGCTTGCTGGGACTTGTAGTACTGCTACTAAAAACAATATTTATTACTTTCAACAAAGGCTATCAGCCTCCCATCCGCAGCCCATTGGATGGGGGGGACAGCCTCGGGCTTCACCCCTGGCCCTTGGGTGGCTGGGGGGGACCCCTTGATTGAAGGGGTCCCCACTCCCCCAGTGTACCCCGGCCAGGGGTGACTAGTTGGATATTTGATGCCACGGCCGCAAGGCACTGTATAAAAGTGACCCCCGGCTGTGGCATTATCTGTCCAGCTAGTGGAGCCCGGTGCTGGTTTCAAAAATACGGGGGACCCCTACGCTTTTTGTCCCCCGTATTTTTGGAACCAGGACCAGGCGCAGAGCCCGGAGCTGGTTGCTTAAATATGGGGGAACCCCTGTCAATTTTCCCCCCATATTTTTGCAACCAGGGCCGGCTCAAAGAGCCCGAGGCTGGTTTGGCTTAGGAGGGGGGACCCCACGCAATTTTTTTTTTAAGTTTAAACATTTTTTATTTTTTTTACAAGGTGCACAATGAAGCCCTGCACGGATCTCTCAGATCCGGCCGAGATTCATTGTATTAAAGTCGGCAGTGTTTTACAAGTCACTCACGTAAAACACTGCCTAAAAAAACGAATGACATCGACATCGGAAAAACCGAAAATGCAGAATACGGCAGCTTAGAAATTAGTCGTAATCAATTCAAAAAGTTGCATATTTACACTTTCAATGTCATTCGTGATTGAACTTTGACCTCAAACGGGAAAATACGATTCTTAGTAAATTTACCCCAGTGTGTTTGTAAACAGCAAAACACTAGGCAGATGAGAGAATGGCCCTCATTCCGAGTTGATTGCACCAAGCAACTTTTTGCTGCTGGTGCGATCAACTAATCTCCGACTTTGGGGAAGTGTATTTTAGCATACCAGGGCTGTGATCGCTTGTGCAGCTCTGCTATGCTAAAAAAGTTTCACTCAAAACTAGACCAGCCCTGGACTTACTTACCATGCGCGATGGATCCAGCGATGATGGGCCCACTCCTCCGCCCTCCATTTGCCTGGACATGCCTGTGTTTTGCTTACCACTCCCCGAAAATGGCAGCAAACGGTAGGTTGATGCCCCGGAACGCCCTCTTGCTGTCCATCTTCTTTGCAGACGCCGCTGCGACCATTTTTTTCTCTGTGAGCGTCGTTGCGTGGCCGGGCAACGTCGTGCGTGCACAATGCGCACGCCGCCATGCGCATTCTAGACCCGTTTGCACCACAGCGAAGAACCGTTGCGTGCGAACGTGTCAGAATGACCCCCAACGTATCCAATGCCCGCAGCATTTATACTGTGCAGTATTTTGAGAGATTCATAGAGAGTGTTAAAAGAGAATATATATCTGTAAGATAAAGGTAGTAAGAATATCATATTGTTACCTAAGATAGAGATATATTTATAGGACATCTGAATAAAGACACAAACACACACAGTTTCTATAGGCATTTATATTTAATCAATACATATATGGCTGGACATATATGGCTGCAAAGCATCTTATGTGCGAAGTATGTTAGTGTAAAGTATGAGGATATGAACTTTGAAGATATACTGAGATAAACAGGAGAGAAACAGAAGGACCAGGGCCGGTTCCGGGGCTTCTTGCGCCCAGAGTGGCATTAGGGGGTGTGGCTTCATACATGGGGAGTGGTCAGTTATGCCCCCTGTACTGTAGTAGGATGTGCGGTGCGCGATGACGTCATCGTGCACCGCACAGCAAAGGTCCCCTCCACGAAGGAAAACTAGACGCTAAGCGTCTAGTTCCCTTCGTGGAGAGGACCTTTGCTGTGCGGTGCGCGATGACGTCAACGCGCACCGCACATCATTACAGTTAAGGTCCTCTCCAGGAAGGGAAAGTAGACGCGCAGCGTCTAGTTTCCCTTCACAGGACAGCGGGACAGCGGGCAGCGGCAGCGGGGGGCACCACAGCAGCAGCGGATCTTGCCATGGTGCGGCGCCCTCCGGATGGCGCCGGTGCCCTCCGGAAGGCGGCGCCCCGGGCAAAAGTCCTGCTTGCCTGTGGCAAGATCCGCTACTGAGAAGGACAGTAGACTATCTTCCCCACCCCCACAAAAGAACTGCAATCAACATACTACAGTGAGTTACCTAACCCACTACCACCAACGCCTGCAGCCTGCACAGCCCAGACACTGAACTCCCTGTCTGATTAAGTAACAGCCATACTGCTCTCACACATTGCTTTCTGCTCCTCATTTATACTATCTACAACCACTGTGTAACAATCTCACCCTTTCCGTTCCTTCCATTTTTTCCCAAAAAAATCCTGTTTGCACTGTCTTTGCTTTTACTACACCCCCCTTCTCATTGTTCTTTCTATATTACACCCACTTAATTCTATATTATTCCTCTGAACAACACTACTGTACTGGAACTATGGCTCCTTGATACTGTCCCATAGCAATCATCACTGCTAGGTCACACCCCCCCCCAGAATTCCAGAACACCCACACACATTCAGAACCGAACCAACCTGATCCCCATCTCCCCTATCCCATCCCTTCCTTTCTCCTGTGCACTCTGGAATGCTAGATCAATCTGCAACAAGCTGCCAACTATCCACGACCTCTTTATCTCCCACTCTTTTAACCTTCTCGCCATCACTGAAACCTGGCTCTCCTCCTCTGACACCACCTCCCCTGCTGCCCTCTCCTACGGAGGCCTTTCCTTCACCCACATGGTCAGACCTGATGACCACCAGGGTGGAGGTGTGGGCATCCTTCTCTCCCCGAACTGCACCTTTCGTGTCATCCCACCTGAGCCCTCCCTGACATTCTCCACCTTTGAGGTCCACACTATCCGCCTCTTCTACCACATTCACCTCCATGCGGCAGTGATCTACCGCCCCCTGGCCACTGTTCACCTTTCCTTGACAACTTTGCTGCCTGGCTTCCCCACTTTCCCTCCTCCAACCTCCCCTCTATCATTCTCTGTGACTTTAACATCCCTATTGACATCACTGCTTCCACTAATCTTCTTGCCCTTTCCACCTCCTTTGAACTTTCTCAATGGATCTCCACCCCTACTCACAATCTTGGCCCCTCCCTCGACCTTGTCTTCACTCACCGATGTGATCTCTCTGATTTCTCAAACCCTTCTTTCCCTCTTTCTGACCACCATCTGCTTTCTTTCACCCTCTCATCTTCCCTTTTCCTCTCCACGCCCAGACCCACCATCACCAGATGCAATATTGGGTCTCTTGACCCCGCTATCCTGTCCTCCCTCAAGACTTTCCTCTCTCCTCTTTCCACTATGACTTGTCCCAACCAGGCAGCCTCCTTCTATAACTCTTCCCTTACCACTGCTCTCGACTCTGTAGCCCCCCTCTCCTCTGACCCCTCCGCCGCTCCAAACCCCAACCCTGGCACACCAAACTAACATGATTCTTACAAAAATGTTCATGCTCCGCGGAACGCTCCTTGAGGAAATCTCACTCCCTGGTGGACTTCCTCCATGTCAAGTTTATTCTCTCCACCTACAGCTCTGCTTTTTCCCTCCCCAAGCAATCTTTTTTCCAAGTACTCATGTCTTCTCAGTCCTCCAGTACACGCCATCTCTTTGAAACTTTCAAAAGTCTCCTTCACCCCCTCCTCCTCCCCTTCCATCCTCCCTCACTGCCACTGACTTTGCCTCCTTCATCTCCAAAATTGAGGATATCTGACATGACATCTCCTCCCATCACCCCTCTGCTGCCCCCTGCCCCCATCATCCTTCCCCTCTATCGATACCACCCTATCCTCCTTCCGTCCCACTTCAGACAAGTAAGTCCACTCCCTCATCTTATCCTCCATCCCCTCAACCTGCCCCCTGGACCCCCTCCCCTCCCATCTTCTCCGCTCCCTCTCCCCCACTGCCTGCTCCCACCTTGCTCACCTCTTTAACCTATCGCTCTCTACCGGCATCTTTCCTTCACCATTTAAACATGCTCTGGTATCGCCTATTCTCAAAAAAAACAAACCTTGACCCTTCATCACTCACTAGCTACCGCCCCATCTCTCTTCTCCCATTCGCCTTCGAACTACTTGAATGACTGGTCTACTGCCATCTCACAAGCTACCTCTTTGGCAACTCTATCCTTGATCCACTACAATCTGGCTTTCGCCCACTCCCCTCTACCGAGACTGCCCTGGTGAAAGTCACCAATGACCTGCTTTCAGCCAAATCCAGTGGCCACTTCTCTCTGCTCATCCTTCTGACCTTTCTGCTGCCTTTGACACCATGGATCATCCTCTCCTCCTCCGCACACTCCAAAATGTTGGCCTCTCTAGCACTGTCCTTGACTGGTTTACCTCTTACCTCACTAATCGCTCCTTCTCTGTGTCTGCCTCCAGCACCACCTCACACCCTTCCATCCTTCCTGTTGGTGTACCTTAGGGTTCTGTCCTAGGCCCCCTTCTGTTCTCCCTGTACAACTCTTCCCTGGGTGCGCTCATTAACTCCTTTGGCCTTCAACACCACCTCTATGCCGATGACACACAACTCTACCTCTCCTCTCCTGATCTGTCCCCTTCTGTCCTCTCTCAGGTTTCCAGCTGCCTCTCTGCCATCTCCTCCTGGACGTATGAGCACTCTCTGAAGCTCAAAATGGACAAAACTGGGAGGGCTAACTGAGAAGAGGTGTCCCGAGAGAGCTCCTGCAGATCCAAACCCCTATAACCCCTCAAATAGGCTTTTACACCACCTGTCTCTCCCCTATACCACCCCACAGTTGCCCCTGCTAACTAGGGTACTAAGGGAGTGAGCTGCAGAGCCGGAGCACGGGCTTGCCCTGTGCTTGCGGGTTGCGGCCTTCCCTGAGAGACAAAGCCGGGGCCTAAATTTATTCATACCCCCGCCCAGGATCGCCCACCGTCCGGCCGCTGAAACGCTGCCCCCAGACTTACCCTTATCATCACACCACCTACCCCTTGCCTGGGGAGGCCTGACAGGGAGGACGAAGGAGTAACGTGTGCTCCTGATAGTGCAGGGCCGGAGCCGAACTGAATCGCGGAGCTCCGGTGGCGGCGGCCATATTGGATGTGGCGTCTGACGAGACGCAGACGTACACCGCTCCAAGAAGCCTGCTGGCCGCTGTAATTGACGGGGGGGGACGGGCGGAGGCCGCTGAGGGGCCTGGGAGCCTTTAACAGCGCAATAAACCCCTGGGGGCACCGCTATAAAAGCCCATAAGAAGCTACACCATATATTAATGACGGCGGCCATCTTGGTTGTGGCAGACCAGACACGTCCTATATCACCTGCACTCTGCTGCCCCTGCTGGAGCTAAGAATACACAATCTCCCTATTATCACAAGAAATCAAAGCAAAATCACAACCCAGCAGCTGCTATTTCTTATCTCTTACATCACATCTTTTACATCACATTTTATACAACCACGGAAAAGTGTGTTGTAAATCGGGACGCTCTCCCGTGGACCCCTCTCACTGTCTTCATCGGTTAATAGGACCAAAGACCTATAAATGATGTGATTTCACGGATGCCTGACTTCCCCCTCACCCGGACCAACTGTTGAACACGTAACATCCAAGTGGACCGTTCTTGTTACCACTCCTTAAACGGACGTTTTACTTTCACCAGATATTATGAGCAGAGCGAACACCAGAGCAAAAAAACCAGGTGCTTCTCAAGATATCTCACAACACTTCTCACGCCGGGAAAAACCGTCAGAAGCTTCATCTCCATCCTCACCGATGCCCACCCCCATCATGGATCAGTCGGATGCACCCTCAACTAAGGCGGACATCCAGTCCCTCCAGAACATGATACTAGACCTTAAGAATTCATTTACGACAGCTCTCCAGACAGCGATCGGGGAATTAAAATCTGACGTGGCGGCTTTGGACTCCCGCACAACCGCGTTAGAATCATGGGTGGACCACCAACAAAATCTCCACAAACAAGTGGGAGAGGACATGAGCTACCTATCCAGCGAACTGGAAATCCTTAAGGATAAGGTTGAGGACAGCGAAAATCGCGAAAGACGGAACAACTTACGCATCCGCAATGTTCCGGAATCTATCACAGCCTCTGAACTGGAACCATACCTCCAACGCTTGTTTCTACACCTGGTTCCGTCACTTTCAAATTCTACCATCTCGATAGAGAGAGCTCACCGCGCCTTGAGACCTAAACCAAAGGACTCGGAGCCTCCCCGCGATGTTATTCTCCGATTTCTGTCCTTCAAGATTAAAAATAGCATCACTCTGGCGTGCAGAAATTCAACCTCGATTTTATTTGAAGACTCCCGGCTTCAGATTTATCAAGATCTGTCACCAGTGACCATTGCTAAGCGACGTGATTTACGCTCTGTTACCTCCACACTGCGTGACAATGGTTATAAATATCGCTGGGGATTCCCTTTTCGCCTCATTGTGGAGATTGATGGCAAAATTTACACCATTCGCTCTCCTGATGAGGGGGACAAATTGCTTCGAAAGTTGCAGCTGACCCCAGCTGCTACCTCATAGACGAGAAGCTCCTGCCGTTTAATTTTAATGTTTTTATAACGCTTAATCTACTCGATTTTGTTCGCAATCTTGCTCATCTGTTATGTAAGCCCTGTTTTAGGTTCCGATCCATACGCAATTGCGCATTAACTCTCTTCTTAGAGGGGTTCTTGCTGACAGACCTTTATGCCTCACGTAGTACTAGGTTGTCGTCTCGCTGGGTTGGTCGGCAGCTAGGAGCCATTGCCGTATACATAGATTAATGGATTGTATCCTATTCCGAAGGACTGTCTCTGGCGGCCGACCTGCCCAGCGATCTTATCATTGGTTTTATTGTTAACACTAAATTGTTACTATTTGTTATATGATCACTCATAATATCGGGTTCTATAGTTCGGAATATCGCGCCCCTGAAGTAGATCTTAGGTTGCTACGCAACGGTCCGCCTGACCCATTTATTAGTGGTTTCGGGTGAGGGGCGTCAGTGTCCTATCCTGATACCTCCTCCCCCGAATCTTAGAGATTAAAGTTATTTTCACGCATAGAGGGGCAATACCCTCGTCTGTTATATTGTATTTGTGTCCCGCCAGCGAGCTCTCTCATTTTTCTCTTCTTTGAGAGCTCAACCTTGGCAGCCGAGTATCCTGCCTACTGGATACTACGTCTGCTTTATTCTTTTTTGTTCTTCTTTCTTCTGTTCCCCTCCTCTTATAGACCCTGATTACAGTCCACCTGTATATTGACACCCCTGTAACCACAGAAAGTTTGTTTAACTTAACTAACATTGTTCGTACACAGAATTATATACCCCTATTTTGTTTTTGTTTTTTTGTTGTCTCTCTCGTCCATATTAGCAGAGTCCGGGACCTTAGAGATCTCCAGCGAATTACCCCCTCTTCAGCTTCAAACATGCCGCTAAAATGCCTGTCCATTAATGTCAAAGGGCTGAACACTCCCCAGAAACGCTCTCATCTCCACAGATCTCTCAAGACATTAAAAGGTGACGTGATTTTCTTACAGGAGACACACTTAAAATCAGATTCCCATCCCTCCCTGACATCTAAACAATTTCCTATGGTCTGGTACTCCAATCATACAGCAAAAAAACATGGGGTGGCTATCTTAATAAGGGGGTCCGTCCCTTTCCAATTCCTAGACTGTAAACACGACAATGAAGGCCGATACGTAATGGTGAGAGGTAAAATTGGACACGAGGAGGTTACCTTGGCTAACCTGTACTCTCCAAACACTGCCCAATCCAAATTCTTTCGCAAATTTTTTCACGAACTTTACTCATATAGACGAGGTAAAATACTTGTTGGTGGCGATTTCAACATGACTCTCACGGGCATGGACAGGTCCGGCCCTTTGCGTAGTAGTCAAACCCCAAATTCCTCCGTATTACACAGGGGCATGGCCGAGGCTGGTTTGTTCGATGTCTGGCGATTCCTTAACCCGACCACCAGGGACTATACCTTCTACTCTAACCCGCACGATGTGTACTCTCGTATTGATATGTTCTTGAGTTGTGCACCTCTCTCCCGCACCGCTCGCTTTTCCTCGATAGTCCCACTTACCTGGACAGATCACGCAGCTTTAACTGCGACTTTTGACATTTTTGATATCCCTGACGGTAGACCGACATGGAGACTAAACGAGACACTATTGAAGATCCCTAAGTTTCAGGACTTAATTAAGACAGAACTTCGGGATTATTTTGCGGTTAATGTAGAAGGCGACTGTAATATAGCCACTATATGGGAAGCCCATAAGGCGGTTATCAGGGGATCCATTATCCAATTTGCATCCCGCCGTAAGAGAGACCGAGAAAGCCAAATTGCCCTGTTAACGGATAATATTGCAACATTGGATCAAGAACATAAACGCACACACTCTAAAAAAACTCTAGCCGAACTTTCAAAAGCACGTGATGACCTACAATCTCTCTTGGCGGAGAACATTGAGCGCTCGCTTCGATGGGCCAATCAATCATTTTACGATAAAAGTAACAAGGCACATACTTTATTAGCTAACCAATTACGTACCAAAAAAGCTAATCAATGCATCCATACTATCAGACAACCTTCAGGTAACATTACCTATGACCCCAAAACAATTAATGGTATCTTTTATGACTATTATAGGACACTCTATAACCTTGATCCTCCGTCCGACCCCTTAGCACAAGCCGATCAGGCACAACAATATTTAGATTCATGCGCTCTCCCTCGTATAGACGAAGAAACCAATTCTGCTCTCAATGCTGATATTTCTGCTGAGGAAATTGAAACGGTTCTGAAAACCCAGAAACCTTCGAAAGCACCCGGTCCGGATGGCTATCCGATGGTGTATTACAAAACCTTCGCCCCGCAACTCATCCCTCATATGGCCTCCCTGTTTAATAAAATATTACGGGGTACGCCCTTCCACACTGACTCCACGACGTCCCGCATTATTGTAATCCCGAAACCCGGAAAAGATCCTTCGCATTGCACAAATTACAGACCCATATCTTTGATAAACACCGATCTCAAACTCTTTGCCAAAATACTAGCAACTCGCCTGAACGCTGTGTTGCCATCATTAATAGATCCTGACCAAGTGGGATTTATCCCTGGCCATCAGGCCTCGGACAACACCAGACGCACTATTAATTTGATTCACCAAATAAATTCGACGAAAACACCAGCGATTGCCTTGGCGCTAGACGCCGAAAAGGCATTTGATCGCATTTCCTGGTCCTTCTTGTTTTCTACTTTATCTACGTTCGGCCTCCACGGTCATTTCATCACTGCAATAGCGGCCCTCTATTCCAACCCCTCATCTATGGTCCTGACCAATGGACTAAGCTCACCTCGATTTAATCTGAAAAATGGTACGCGTCAGGGTTGCCCTCTTTCACCCCTACTTTTTGCTCTATGCATCGAACCTCTTGCGGCCCGTATTAGACTTAATACGGACATTGGGGGGATTACAGTGGGGCAGAACTCATACAAAATATCTTTATTTGCGGATGACGTGCTCTTGACTTTATCTAACCCTTTGATTTCTCTGCCTAATCTACAAAAAGAACTACTCCTATATGGTTCCCTCTCTGGTTACAAAATAAACCACACCAAATCTGAAGCCCTTGCATTTAATATCCCACCCCAGACCCACTTGATTCTAA